>NW_006160142.1:2229129-2233975 GCF_000334495.1 Tupaia belangeri chinensis | reverse complement strand
CTCTGGTCAGCTTTGTTCCTCATACTCATTGCATGCCATACTGATCCCTACCTTGTTGCCCTTGCTTGTATTGAAAACCCCCACAACGCATTACTGCCTTGCTTCCAACTAAGAAGATCTTGATTCTTGAGGATGAGTCATTTTATAAGTCCTTTCCTTATCTCTGTAGTCATGAATGATCCAGTGTGAGCTTTGGAATTTTTAAGCACATATTCAAATCAAAGCTCTGCTGCGAGAGCTTTTATAAAGTTTCTAACCTTAGTTTTTTAATTTGCAAATCTATGGTAATTCTTTTAGTCTGCAATATTATGGTAAATCTGTGATGGAAATGACCTAGTGAGCTTTCTGTAATAATGCCATTATGCTTATGAAATATGATTATAAACATATACAGTTATATAATGATATATAAGTATAATGATTATTATAGCTGCACTTAAAAAAACTTACTTATAATGATTATTTTAGCTGCACTTGCAAAAAACTTATTAAGAATTAGGCTTTTCCAATAATTTCATATATCAGGCTTTGTGCTTCTGTTAGAGTTACTATATTCCTTTCACACTATTTAACATTCACTCTTGTGTTCCCATATTCTTCAGTATTGTTGACTATAGCATTCCCCAAATAGGTCTTGGAATTCCTTGAATCAATGACCACATATTATGCTTCTTTATGTTCCAGAACTTAGTGCACTGCTGCTTACCCAATGCTCACTGTATGTGACAACTTTTCAGGGTCAGCCAGAAAGGTTTACAGACAAAACATCTACTAATCATGCTTGCCCAGTGGCCTAGCTAGAACTGTATTCTGTCATTTGCTTCCAAGCTGTAGCTCCTGATGCTGAAGTTATCTCTGTCACAGTGTCAGATCTTAATCGCTTGGCAAGACAGGAGAGTCACCAATTCTACAGACATAATTATGGATTTTTAAAGCTAGCCATTGGAACCTAGAGTGGCTGCTGCCAACTAGGAGGTATTATCTTATACATAGGGGTAGCCCTTCAATGGCAGCCTACTTTTAATATCCTTATGGCAACTTTCTGTAATGACAATGCAAATAATGTCTGTTACCATATGGATTAATGTGAGAATAACCTTTGAATGCATTATGATCATAGAAGAATCCACTGGGAATATTTTTTAGATTTGTTCTTGATGCTGTTTCTCCTGCTTTTGTATTTTGTGAAAATTTAAATTATCAGTACCAAAACTGCCCTTGGGGAGAGAAATTAGATTATTAATTATTATGATTATTAATAAGACATTCATTAACCTTTTTTATTCTCTACTATATCTTAGGACAGTCCTTTTCAAAATATATTTGAGAATTCTTTTCCTCTTATGGCTTAAATAAGCAAACAAAAAGAAATATGAAAAAGTGTATGACCTCAGCAAAGCATAGCACCTGCCCAAATACACTCATAATGTGAGAAAAATTGCACTTGCCAGATTGTGCTGATCATTCCACATTGACACAATGAAGTGACATCTGCGCTTAAGCAGTAACCTGCCATTTTCTGTCAGCATTTTTGAGTGAACTCAGAAAAAGTCCACTCTCTCCAATTTTAGAAGAGTCAGAAGGTTGTCCCAGGACTTATTCCTGGGTAGGCTGAAAGCAAATATTCATTGTTTGACCTTTTTGTGTGTGTGTGTGTGTGTGTGTGTGTGTGTGTGTGTGTGTGGTTGTCTGTAGCAAATCATGTAAAATAAATCCTACTCTTAGTTTTTCCCATCTGGGGCTTTATATTCATAATAAAATAAAACTAAGTGGGAGGGAAAAATTCCTAGGACTTTTCTACACTTTGTTAACTTCTAGTTATGCCCTGGGAAAACCTGCTGCATCCACTAGAATTGAGGAAGGAGAAATACTTTCCTAAGTAATAGAAAAATAGAGTCCCAGACAGAAGGACAGAAAATTTCCATTTGATGTGTTGGGCTATAGATCTAAGCCGATGCTAGTGAGTGAGGTGTGGTGTGATAACTGAGGTTATAGGAGCTTCTTGCTCTATTACCTTGTTATCGAGAATGATGTTTCTACTCTTTAATTTGAACACATTTTATTTTGATAATTGTCACAGAATGAACGTGTCCAAATGAATTTTAATTGGTGTTGGCAGTTTTTGTTTCAGAGAATACAAAGCATTTCATCCAGACTTTATGTGTGCCTTCTTCATGGCCACGTTTTTATTAGTAGCAAAGATATCAGTGAATTAGGAAAATTTCCCTTTTTATCTTTTCAGAAGCAAAATATTCATCTAGGCCTATCTGTAGCATTAAGTGAAGTAATTAGGAACCTACTGGTATAATTTCAAAGAGAATGACCATACTTGTCCATCTTCCTTCTTTCATTGCTCCCCTGAATTTCACAGGATATAAACAGACATACTAAAAACAGAAGCAGAAGATCCTCCTATAGCTACTTCAATGACCTGAAATTATTTACCCAGAGAGGAAAAACCTCTTACTGAATTATAAGCTATACGACTTTAAGTGAAATAGAATTAGGACTTGTATTAGAAGAATCAGTTGTGCGATGTAAGTGACACAGAACATTTCCTGATGGAACATCTCTGTAGGAAAAGGTGCTGATAGGATGTTGGTGGCGGACAGGTAAAGAGAAGAAAGGATTGGTGCAAAGAGGATAAGTGGGCACAAAATGGTTGCTGGGGACTTTTGGATATATTGATTACTGAAAAAGACTGATTTGAGCAGGTCTAGTATGTATTTATGTGTATTGTTTACTCATGTCTTTAGCAAAGAATGCTTCACTTAACTAGGCTTTTCTGTAATAAGTAATTTGTGAAAATGAAGCAGACTTTTATAATCACATCAGAGCCTAGAAATTGATATCCGTATGTGGTTTTCCCAGAACGGATTTAGAGAATGGAAGTCTGTTTCTAGCAGCACGTTGTCAAGAAATTTTTACCATGGATATCCTACCTGCAGTGAATAGTTTGCCTCCTGGAGGCTAGGGTTTGGGCACTGTAGAAGGTAATTATGATTGTTATTAGGAGACAAATTGTGCTGGGAGATGGGATAATCTAGTATAGGCATTCTTCATCCTAGTTTCAAGATACCCTCGGGTATCTCCAGACATCACAAAGGGTTTCACAAGACTCCCCAGGCAAAATTAATTTTACTCTGTCCTACTTTTTAAAATATATAGTACGCAGCACTATTAAAAGAAACAGAATCCCTTGTAGTCAAAATATGATGGGAATTGCTGAAAGTTGGAAAGAACATACCAGGTTAAATGAAAAACATTGATTCTTTGCCTGTCTCTGCTACTCATCTCTCTGTTCTGGAAAGTATCTCTTTCATATGAAGGAAGTATCTGTCCTGAAACCCATCTAAGATATGATGAAAATAAAATGGGATTTTAGTTAGAAAATATGTGTCAAAATTTAAAGATCCCATATCAATGTACATAAATTTCACTAACTCCTTCTATGTTTAATAACAGAGGAACTACTTAATAGGAAAAACAATAAACTGACAGGAATAAATAGTTCGAAACTAGACTACATTCTCAAGTATATTTTCATGTATTTTTAAAAATTACTAGAGGGTGCATGTTCTTGTGAGAGACAGAGAGAGGGTAAAACCACCACCCACTGGGGCATGATACAACACAGTCCTTTTTCCTCCATTTCTCCATTCTGCCAGGATTTGGGGTATGCTTACACATGTGCCAGGTGTGCTTTTCAAGCTGCCAGGACTGGGGATTAGAACCACAGGTAGCTGTGTGGGATCCAGCTTCTGATGCGCTGCATTTCACCACTGTATTCTGAGGCCAGCCTTCATAAAAGTAGATGATTTTGGATACGTTGTTAAAATTTCCGGGGCTTATGGTGTTTGTTTATAAAATAGAGAAGACTGACTACATGATTTAAACTTCCTTACACTTCTAAAATTATTATTCTAGTGAGAAAAGATCAAGTCTTTTTCTTGAGAGTTTTTGTTTGTTTGTTTGGTTCGGTTGGTTGTTTGCTTTTTTTGCTGTAAGTCATGCATGCTTTTTTGGAGAGACAGAGAGATGGAAAGAAAGAAAGCAAGAAACCCCCCCCCTCCCCACTGGGGGGAAGGATGGCCACACCACAATCCTTTTTTCTTCATTCTCCTGTTGGGATTTTGGGCATGTACACATATGCGCACACACCTGGCATAAGTTTTGGGCTGCCAGGTCGGGAACTTGAACCACCAATGTCTTAATCACTACACCACATGCTGGCTCCCAAAAATCAATTCTAAAAAGCAGAAATTAAAGTCCTTGATGAATTTTACAGTGCGAATTATCAAAATATCTTCCATGTACTTTTTTTTTAATAATTTGTATAAATGTTTTTACTTACGTGTTTTTGTTTGTTCATCATAATTTCAGAAGACAGAGGAGGAATCATGCTCATTTTTCTGGTGACTTATTACGTGACTTTACAAGAGCACAGATAGTCTTTAGTAAATGTGGAAATTGAACCCATTTCTAGTGAGTCTAATTCAGGTAACTAGCATCCAACAGTCTCTCTTAAATGTAGCACCTTTATACTTTGTTGTCTGTGAAATGCCCCATATTTAATATTGTTTCCATGTTGTATAATCTAACCCTGTAAACATAAGTATTTTAATATGTGATTTGCATTTTGAAAGAAATAGGTGCTTATATCTCTGAAGTGTGATTTGGTACACCGTGATTTTCATTGAGTTTTGACAGCAGATAATTTAATCTTGGTAGATATAATACTGTA
The DNA here is from genome assembly GCF_000334495.1 of Tupaia belangeri chinensis. Classification (NCBI taxonomy): domain Eukaryota; kingdom Metazoa; phylum Chordata; class Mammalia; order Scandentia; family Tupaiidae; genus Tupaia; species Tupaia belangeri. The sequence goes on along the minus strand of NW_006160142.1, from coordinate 2,229,231 downwards.
TTCTGACGCAGATATAAATATGTGGGCAAGTTGGGTTGCAGATTTCTCAGCACTTTGAATGCTGTTTCTAGTTCTGAAAATACAAGTCTGAGTAGCAGGAAT
>NW_006160142.1:2177501-2229118 GCF_000334495.1 Tupaia belangeri chinensis | reverse complement strand
CTTTTGTAAATGACTATGAAAAAGTTCTAAACGAAACAGTCTAGGATAGACAGACAGTGGAATTTTTGTTGGTGATACTAATTTCATTCCATATTTTCAAGATGCATAAAATAAGCCAAGACTGGGGCCACCAGATGGCGCAATAGTCACATCACTAGACTCCCACGCAGTAGACTGAGATTGGAGTCTTAGACCAGGTGACTTAAAACTCCTCCAGGCGCATGGGCGTGTGTGTGTGTGTGTGTGTGTGTGTGTGTGTACGCGTGCGCGTGCCCCAAATCCCAAGATGAGAATGGATGAGAAGGGATTGTGGCATGGTCATGCCCCTGGGATGGGGAGGGGGCTGATTTCTTGCTTTCTGTCTCTCTGTCTCTCTCTGTCTCTACAGCGAGTACACGCGCCCTATAGCAAAAATCTCTTTCTAAAATAAAATACAAAGAAAGACTAAAAAATTCATAATGTAGAAAAAGCTGCTCTGATTGACTGTAAGGATCATTTAACAGGAATAGATCTTTAAAGATGACCCTCGCATTTCCTTGTGTTTTCCTCACTCTGGCATCCAGCTTGTAGGAGAATGCCATTTCTGATTCAGGATGTGTAATTCTGATTCATTGTCATTTTTCTCAGGGAACCTTGTTCAGTTTTGAGAGAGACTTTGAAGGGTGGTGGTAGCTTATTCATTTGTTCATCTTCATGAAGAATTCATGGGAAGGGAGAAGTCCAGCCATAGAAAAAGCCGGAGATGGCTTAGATGCTGGAAGCAAGGAGGAAGTAGGAGGTGTGGTAGTGTTTAATATGAAAATCAGAACCTAAGGGAAACATCAACATCATCAGGGGAGTGAAAGAGCAGCTTGCTCAGTTGCTACTTCAATTAGCACGAGTTTTGTGGCCAAGAGAAAAAAGCAAAAGCTCTACCATCTGCTTTTATTTCTAAAGCTGCCTCAGTATCAGACAGCTGACCTGTGCAGCCTGTTCATCATTTGCACACTAAACGTTTGGCCGGCCTTCCTTCCTTCCTTCCTTCCATTTCTAGGTGATCTGATTGATGCAGTTTCACTACACTTTTGTTGTCTATCCACCCTAGGAAGAAATCAGAAAGGAATTCTTCCCCTCTTGCTAATTACCTATCTTTATCCTTCACCCACCATTTTCAGTGTATTCAGTCAATGAACAGATATTATTTATCTGTAATGTTTTTAATGCTGAGAAAATTTATAGAAGAAATTTGTCTTCTACCAGGGCATTCCAAGACATAACTAAATGAAATTTTAAGTAATAATACAAGATAATAAGAACACATGAGACAGCTAAATACAGAACTTACATGCAAGATAAATGTGTGTTTATATATAAATATATGTGTGTGTGTGTGTGTGTGTGTATTTTTATTAATTTACCAGAGGATATATGTACTCTCAGAGAAAGATAGGGAGAGGGAAAGTGAGAAAGTCTTCCCTGTGGGGGATAGTCACACCACAATCCTTTCTCCTCCATTTATTCCTCCTATGGAGGAGAAAGGATTGTGGTGTGACCATGTTTTCAAGCCATTGGGTCCAGGGCTTGAACCGTGCAGTAGGCCATGTGGGATCCATCCACCTTAACCACCACCATGTCACTGGCATATATTATTTATAATTATTATATTATATTATATATTATATTATATTATATTATTTATATATAAATATATACACACACATACACATATATATGTATATATCATATATACACATATATAGTTATATAATACATATTATATATATATAATATATACCTTTATAAATTTACATTTTAATAAATTTAGTATTTATTGACACCTGAATCAGAAGACTACAAATAATAAAAGACCCTACTAAAAGTAGCTAGAGCAGTAAAGGATTTATTTTATCCCTTAGTAAAATGTGAAATATTTTAAAATGTAAGAAAGAAATAAGAAGGATGCTCTTGTGCCATGTAAAAATGGTCAGCAGGCTGGACTTGGCCTATGGGCTGTGGACTGATTATTCCTGTTCTTAAGTGATGCCCACTTTCAGTGAGTGGAATGATGGCTAATATCAAATAAGAATGAGCAGTTAAAGAGCTACTGGAAAAATCAAGGTAGTATAAAAAATAGGTGAATTAGGTGATTATCAGGTCACTGGTCAGAGATGTGATTGAGGAAGGACCCAGGATGTCTAGAGAAACGACTAGGCAAACTATGGTAATTATGACGGGGTTAAGTGTGATTAGTGAAGGGAATCATAAAGAATTGTTTGTTTGTATTTGGTCAGTGAGTAGACAAAGATTAAAGATGCAAGAAGAGAAGGGAGACAATGAAGAAGAAATCAAATGAAGTAGAAGAACGTAAATAACATGTCACAGGAGTATGGATGAGTTTTGGAAAAGTGTGGGCATCTTCCTTGATAGGAAGAGTAGAGAGAAATGATGTGTGATGGTGGTTATGTGTGTATCGATGGAGCTAATATTGTACGGCCTTGGTCTCTTTGTAACTCAGAAGTGGTGTATTGTCTGAGCTTGAAGGAGAGTGAGTAGGAGGAAGATCCTCGAATGTAGAGACAATTTACAACAGAGACTATAGCCGATGCAAGAGTTTTAAGTAAGAATCAAAGGTGTCCAAATGATCATGAGAGTCCTATAAAGAATTAGACATCTTGATTTTGTAGTAGCTGATGCAGTCCTAGAGATTCTGAGATGTTCTCAACAGTGATCAGAAAAACGAATCTAGAAACAGAGAAAGTGAAACTAACTGTGAAGAATTAGGCACTTCTCTTGTTTCGCTTCTTTGACAGCCGCCTAGAAATCTGGGGCATGGCGCAGGACTGGGCTGTTAAATATTGTAGCTGTAAGTACTAAACTGTGCCAAGACACCACTGTGCTTACATGTAGCTATTTCCATTTAAATTAATTAAAATTAAATAAAAATGTAAAAAGCAGTTCCTCAGTAGCACTAACTACATTTCAACTGCTCAGTAGTCACATGTGGCTAATGACCATTCTGTTGGACGACTCAGGAAGCATCCTCATCATCTCAGGACATTCTCTTGCACATGCTGGTACAGTGCACCGAATGGCTGACTCCCTTTTTTGCCTGCCCAGAGATCATTGAGATTAAAGTGCAACTGCAGACTGAGACTGAAAATGTGTCCATAGGTCCCCACCTCAGGAACCTGGGGCCATTATAAAAAATAGTTTGAAGATAAACCAGTGGCTCACCCTAGGTTAAGCTTTCCATCATGACTGATAGGCAAACTGACAAAAATAGAGTTCAGTTGAGTGACAGCTAAGAATTTAAAATCCAGGGCATTGAAGAGAACAATGAGAGCGACTATATTCATTCTGTTTCTTTTTTCTCCCACTCTCAAATTTTAGTTTAATGGCTGAGTCATGTAGGCTAAATGCGTGTGACAGAGTGCATTCTGTTGTGTGTTAACATAAAGGGCACATGCTGAAATGCATAACATTAATATGTAAATCAATGCAATTTTCATAATAGATATATAATTGAAGTACTGAAGAGATAGCAACTACAGCAGGTATTTTGATAAGCTTTTTAATTTTATAGCCCTTCATCTGATCACTGTTCTTTTCCCTTTTTATTTCATTATGCCCACAATAAAAGTAAAATCGATGGGACATAATCCATGATCTCAAAAACAGGCTGGTTCCTTTGGGAGAGCTGATGCTCGGTTGCTTCAACTATTCATTAGAAATATAGTTTACTAAGATTTTTTTTGAAAAATTACTATTTTGGGATAGATACTATGGGAGTGCTGTGGTGCTATTTGTCTTGGACCTATTTTTATTTTTTTTAAACTAAATTATCAAGAGCATTATCTTTTGTTTTTCTTAAATAAAGATAATTTTTGTAATTTGGAGACACTGTATACTCTGACAACCACTTGGGTGACTAATCAGTGAAGAGTGGTGAAAATGGTCTCATTATTACTGCCTATAATTTTATTTTTTTAAAATTTCTTTCTCTCATGACAGTGAGAAACAGAGACAATCACCTTCAATGGGTCTCTTCCATGACTGCCCCAGTCTTCATTGCTAGTCAGGACCATGAGTGTGCTCACCTGGCAGGTACAGGTTAACCAGAAGAATAAGCCCACAGTCTTTTGTGTAAATCATATAGATGGAGCCTGCCTTAAGCAATACATTGCCCAAGCCCCTAATCCAGCCCTACTTTTCATCTTAAATGTAATATGAAATAAGGAACTTTAAAATAATTTCTGGGTACCAGCAGGTCACATGATGGTTAAGGCATTGGACTCCCCTATGGCCAACTGGACTTCCAGTCTCAGACATGGCAGCTTGAAAACCATTCCAGGTGCATGAATGTGCATGCCCAAGATTCCAAGAGGAGAATGAAGGAAAAGGGACTGTGATGTGGTCATTCCACAGAAAGTAATTTCTCACTTTCCTGCTCACCGTCTCTCTCTTTCTCTCTCTGGTGAACGCGAGCACCCTATGGCGAAAACCTTAAACAATTCCAAAAAGGTTCTGGCACAAATGTTCTTTGCTGGAAAAAATTACATAGGGTGAAGACCGAAATCTAAGAATGTAGACATAGATTTTATTTACTACATATGAATTTATTACTTACACTTGGTTGCATATGATCCAGACAAATAATATACTTGTATGTTTCACAAACATAATTGTGTGTATGAGGTACTTGAAAGCTGTGTAATGTTAGGTAGGTTACTTAACTTTGCTGAACTTCTTACTCTCTTCTGATCAAATGGGCTTAAACATGGTACCATTTTCACTGGATTTTTGTGCAGTGTTTGATACAAGGAATGTAACCCTCTTAGCACAAGGTATATGTGCTAAAGCAAGGTTTATCATTATTTTTTGTTTTGTGAAATGCCCAGTGCTAGTAAATATTTAGAGACTCAAATCCAGATCAGAATCTCAGCAAAGTCAGTCTTGTTCCCTGCTCCACAGTTAGAAACACTGTCCTTTTAATCATGTGCCAAGACACCACTCACCTCGGGACCTAGGCCCTTTATGTATTCCACAAGTATCAGAGCATCCCCTAGGAATGACAGAATTAGTGAATATCTGACTATGTTATAGCTGAAGGCAGTTTACAAAATAGCCAATTAAAAGTACTTACAGAATTTTTAAAATTAATAGCCAAATTTTAAAAGTTCTTCTGGATGAAAGTGAGTGCCTTATTTTGTTCTTAGCTACAATTTGCCCTTTCCTTTAACACACACACACACACACACACACACACAGAAACAAAAGACAAAAAACTACAGGGTGCTTGTGCTCACAAGAAAGAGAGAGAGATGGAAAGTGAAAAACTACCCTCTCCCCCAGGTAGGACAGCCATACCACAATCCCTTCTCCTCCATCCTCCTCTTGGGATTTTTGAGAACTCATGCACACACACCCAGCATGATTCTCAAGCCACTGGATCTGGAACACAAACTACACAGTTGGCCATGTGGGATCTAGCACCTTAACTTCCATGCTACTTGCTACCCCACTTACCTTCATTTTCCATCTCACCTTAGCTTTTTTTGGAAAAAGACCTCCTTTAAAGAATTTGGAGCTGAGTTTGTACATGTGAAGAAACCATCAGAAGTTGGGCTTTATGAGAAAGGAAAATAAACCAGGGAGTCAGGACTTAGAGTACCCATTTCTGATTCTTCAGTCCTCAAAAGAGACCTCTTGTCCTTGGATCCATTTTCAAACTTGATATTCTAAATTTGAAATTCTCAGTCTAAAGTCTCTTTTGAATGCAAGTATTTTTCTCAAGGCATAGCAAAACAAAAATACAAAGAAAATGAAAATGAATAGGACATGGAATTATGAGAGAGAGGTCTTCAAAGTTTGTGGAAGATGTGAGTAATAAAAAACTATGTAGACCAGTCCCATGGCCCATCCTTTAAACAAAAATATAAAGAAAGAGAGAACTAATAGGACACGGAATTACGAGGAAGAGGTCGTCAAAGTTCATGAAAGATGCGGGTAATGTAAAACTATGTGGACCAGTCCTGTGGCCTAGTGGTTGAGGGAGCTGGATCTCACATATCTTACCCTGGTTCAAATCCCAGCTCCAGCATTTTGAAAACATGTGAGGCCTGTGTGTGTGTGTGTGTGTGTGTGTGTGAGTGTGTGTGAGTGTGTGCATGTGCCCCAAATCATGGATGGAGAAATGGAGGAGAAGGGATTGCAGTGTGACCACATCCCACTAAAGAGTGCATTCTCCCTCTCCCTTTCTCTCTGTCTCTCTCTGGCAAGTACATAATCTCTAGCAAACAAAAAAGAAAACAACACCAAAAATCTATGCATGGATGTCAAAACTTTTTTTGCACCAAGGCAAGCTAGTACTTTAACTCCATTTTTTTCACTTTTTGAAGTCTCGTGTGTGTATACATACGTACGTATTACATATGCACGTATATGCAGGCGTTTGTGTACACACACATTTGAAGATGTTACTCTAGAAATGTGTCCAAAGAAGTAAAGTCTAGTTACTTACCGAAATAAGGGCAGGTAGCAGCCAGACTTCTATGAAACTGATTTGGATTAGGTATTTGTATTTTTCTGAATTTGCTGAAAAACGATGTGCCCTTTGATTTGTGTCCTTGCTACAATAACACAACTTGTTGGGGAGAAAAAAAAGTTAACAAGAATACCATCATTATCACATACTCTCTTGACAATCTCCCTAAAAGGTAACTTCCTGTATTAGAAATCTGCTGTGGAAACCAACCCAATGGGTCACACATGCTCTTGACTTCATAATCAATACAAAAAAATCAAACATCTCTACAGTTTCCAAATCTGACAGGAAAAGTGAGACATACTGACTTGTTGCCAGAATTTTGTGTTGTTTTTCAGAATATCTATTGTATTTCTCCCCTAAAATTAAACTATTACATATTGCATATGGGCAGTCTGTCCTAAAGAAATGTTCACTAACAACTTCATTATTGTTACACAACTTTACATATTTAGAAGGTAGTGGTTACTGGGAACCAGCAGTTAGCGTAATGGCTATGTCGCTGGACTCCCACGTAGTCGACCGCGGTTCGCGTCCCGGACCCAGTGGCTTAAAACTCATGCCGGGCGCGTGTGCGTGTGTGCCCAAGATCCCGAGAGGAGAATGGAGGAGAAGGGATTGCGGCGTGACCATCCCCCCTGGGGGGTGATTTCTCACTTTCTGTCTCTATGTCTCTCTCTGTCTGTCTGGCGAGTGCACGCGCCCTACAGTGAAAATCTCTCCAAAAAAAAAAAAAAAAAAAAAGGTAGTGGTTACTAATTTGGACTTGTTCTATACCTTCCTGAGAGCACTGGGCTGTTATTAAAGCCACTTTATTGTTATGATAAAAACAGATTTGAGTAGTATCAGTGGTTTGGTATATTAGGTAATGTCGCTTATAATTTGGAATGTGCCCTTTTAGTTTGAGCCATCACTGTAATGTCAGTATTCCCCTTGTAAAGAAGCAGGGAGCCAAGATTGCACACTCAGCAGTAAACGTATTTCCTTCATTTTTTAGGAGCAAAACATCAAAATATCTCTTCCATTTCTCTTACATATACATTAAATGTTATCACTGTACAACACAATTTCAAACTTTCAAACTTGAAAGAAAGGCTGTGAATTTAAAGAAGTACTGTGTGGAGCAGAGAGAATGTATATTGTGTCAATTACGGCGGTGGCATGGGAAATGGACTCCATTTGCAATGAATCATGCCATAAAAACAGCTCGAGGTTTGGGTGGCTATATTCTGTTCTTTGGCATGGGTCAGGGACTGAATTTGCAGTGGAATTTTTCAGGGCTGAATGCAACAAAAATAACTGCATCCCTCAGGGAAAATGAGAGAGAAGATTTTACAAGACTGACCTCTAAAGAATTGTTATATTAGATGTGGAAATTGTCCTGGTAGAGCTCAGTTATGCTTTTGAAATTTCTCTCCATTCTCAAATAGATGTCATTGCAGACTGGGAGTTGTGAATGCGGAAACAAGGAACACACACTGTGTTGCTGTAGAGTTGTCTCAAGTGCATATGCTTTTTTTTTTTTCCCAAAGAATTATTTTATTTAACTTTACTTATTTATTTATTTATTTATTTATTTATTTATTTATTTATTTATTAAAGCCACTTTATTGTTATGATAAAAACAGATTTGAGTAGTATCAGTGGTTTGGTATATTAGGTAATGTCGCTTATAATTTGGAATGTGCCCTTTTAGTTTGAGCCATCACTGTAATGTCAGTATTCCCCTTGTAAAGAAGCAGGGAGCCAAGATTGCACACTCAGCAGTAAACGTATTTCCTTCATTTTTTAGGAGCAAAACATCAAAATATCTCTTCCATTTCTCTTACATATACATTAAATGTTATCACTGTACAACACAATTTCAAACTTTCAAACTTGAAAGAAAGGCTGTGAATTTAAAGAAGTACTGTGTGGAGCAGAGAGAATGTATATTGTGTCAATTACGGCGGTGGCATGGGAAATGGACTCCATTTGCAATGAATCATGCCATAAAAACAGCTCGAGGTTTGGGTGGCTATATTCTGTTCTTTGGCATGGGTCAGGGACTGAATTTGCAGTGGAATTTTTCAGGGCTGAATGCAACAAAAATAACTGCATCCCTCAGGGAAAATGAGAGAGAAGATTTTACAAGACTGACCTCTAAAGAATTGTTATATTAGATGTGGAAATTGTCCTGGTAGAGCTCAGTTATGCTTTTGAAATTTCTCTCCATTCTCAAATAGATGTCATTGCAGACTGGGAGTTGTGAATGCGGAAACAAGGAACACACACTGTGTTGCTGTAGAGTTGTCTCAAGTGCATATGCTTTTTTTTTTTTTCCCAAAGAATTATTTTATTTAACTTTACTTATTTATTTATTTATTTATTTATTTATTTATTTATTTATTTATTTCAATTTGACCAGAGAGGGGCAGAGAGAAAGAGAGAGACAGAGAGAGAGAGAGGGAAAATGAGAAGGCAAGCCACCAAGTCTGGGACTCGAACCAAGGTCACCCTTGTGGAAGTCCAGTGCCCTTAACCACCACGCCACCTGCCGGCCCCACATGTACTTTTTAAAATCCACTTATGAAATACATAAAAAGTTGTGAGGATTTTTGTTGTACTAAGTGAAACTAAAAGAATACCTTTTGTCTTCCTTTGAAGATGGAGACAGATACTAGGATGATTTTTTTTTAATTAAGGACAGTCATCTTTACTATTACGGTGTGACTCTATCAAAAGAATTAGAACCTTAATTTACAGACATCTTGTAGTTCCAGTAACTAAAAGCACAACAGATGCATTCTCACTTCTTTAGCACTTGCAGCTTTATCTCAAAGTTATTCTTGTAAAAGCTTATCTACTAAGAAAAGTAAAATTTCTTTACTCCTATCCTCCCAATAATATCATTTAATTCCAGGTAACACAGAAGCTATAGGTAGGAATAGTTAGTTACCTTTTGCATGGATAATCAAATGTCTCTGCAACCAGGATCACTGAGAGATGCAGAGTTGGGCAGTGATAAGGATGTTCACGATTTGCGCAGCCAGCGCCCTCCCTTTTTGTGGCTTATACTTTCTGTTTTTGAATAATATGAGTAAATTGATGTTCGGGGGCTTCTAGGAAAAAATGTTACCTTTTGAACAGGTGTGTGTGTAGGTGCGGGAGGCTGCAGGGGTGGTCCAGTCGGGGGTTACCTGTGACGGCACAGCTCATTTCAGAGGCAGCACGCTTCTTTGGAAATCCTCAGATCAAACTCACAAGAAAAAAAGAGGTGTTCAGTGTATCACAGGGAGCCAACCAGAGCATTTTAACAAAGGAAAGCAAAATGAACAAAGCTTAGACCAGAAAGTGTTTAGGGCTCTACATTTTGCTCTTAATCTTGATTTACAAAGATTAATCTGTTCATAATTATGGTTTCCTTCTGAACTTTCATACTAAATTTTTTTTTCTACATTTCCTATCCCTGCCTTTACCCACCTCCAAAGTCTTCAGGAAAAAATTGGATAGCCATTAACTCAGACAAAAACTAGCGGGCGATAAAGGCAGCAACTGGATAGCCACTGTAAGAGAGGAAGCTTGCTGGGTGGGATGGATGTTAATAATTTAAGCAATTTACAAGGTAAAAGTATTCAGATAGCTAGACTGTTAGGTTAAATGAAGGCTTGTGCTGTCAGGCAAGACATTGATCAAATGTATCAGAAAAAATGTTTGTTTCAGTATAGTCTTAGCTTCCCAGTTGTTATGAGCAACTACTGGCATATGATAGAAACCCTCATGTTTTAGTGCTACGTCTCAGGATCTTGAGAGAATATTTTAAAGCTAATTACTGCTGCCACAAAAGAGCTCAGAAGGCAAGTACATGCTTATCACCAAGTTGGATTTTTTTTTCTAAAAGAAATGCATAAGGCTTGGAGTGATGATAGAAATTACAGCCTGTTCTCAGCAAAAGATCGCTTTTTACCGACCCGTTCTCTTGTTTCTATATAGCTGGGAAGCAGTTTTAAGCCAAAGAGCAGTTCCTCATTTTTTACTAAAAAGTAGAATAAAGAAATCAATGAATTATTGGGTTTTCAGGAAAGTCACAATGCATTTTTCATTAAAAAAAAAATAGAAAAATGCATCATGACTTTTCTGATGACCTAATAGTAAGAGGGATGTTTCTTGTTTATTACACAAAAAAATACATTATGCAATAGGAAATAAGGTATTATCTGTAAGTAACCAGTTTGTATAAGGGTGGAAAACTAGAATCAAAACAAAGGAAGAGGCTTTTATTTAAGCTGATGAACCAGGTTTTTGCACAAATATGAATCTAGGTCTTATACTCATTAGACATGAGTGCAAGTATTCTTGAATTCTTCACAAATTGTAACCTAGAACTAAGCATATATAAAATGTTCATAAATATTATCTGATAATTAAATGAAATAGTTCTTGATGGTATTGTGTATGAAGAAAATAGTCTTTGGTATCACAGATTATCAGAACCGATCTAACAAAGACTGCTGTTTATTGTTGGAAAGCCATTCTTACACCTTCGACTGTTCCTATCCTTTACAGTCAAATATATACTTTTATTTTTTAGAGATTTTTTCTATAGGACTTGTGCACTCACCAGAGAGATAGAAAGCAAAGGTCACTCCCCCCGGGGGGTGGAGGAATAGCCTGGCTGCAATCCCTTCTTCTCTACTCTCCTCTCAGGATTTTAGGCACTCGTGCACACATGCCTTGTGTGACTTTTAAGCCACCAGGTCCTGGACTTGAACCACAGTCAACTCTGTGGGAGTCCAGTAACATAAGCATTACACCATCTGCTGGTCTCCAAATATATGCTTTTTAATGCTAGGGGCTACAGACATATCCCCACTTTTAAGAGTTTACTACTAGTTATGGAAATAAGATAAATCACATGAAAGAGCCATTGATTTGATGATAGAAGGGATATAAAATCCCAAGAAGGAGAGAGGGTTTGAGCAAAGAAAGAAAAGACAGGAGAGGAATGTGTCTCACCAAGAATATAATAATCCTGACTTGTCAAGTATTCAAGGTAGAAAACCAGGGGGTAATGGAATGAAATGTTAGTTTATTCTAGATAGTGATGAGATTTGATTTTGAGTTTTTGAATCTTATTGTTGGACTAGCGAAGCACATGCTTTCTGTAGGAATGTGGGAGGTTAATGGATATTTAAGGAAGATCAATACGGCTCTCAGTGTACAAGCTAACATACACTTTCCTATAGCACTGAGAATGGTCAGGAAGTCTGGCGAAATTTTTACATGAGTAAAAATTTTTTACCTTTCCATGTTTTACCTTTCCATGTAATGCCTGTGTTTCTTTCATGGGCTGACCTGCCTCTCAGCTTTTGCTGTTGGTGTTGGTTTTGTGGTTGTGGTTTTGTTATGGTTAACCCAACAATTCTTTGAGAAATAGCATATCATGAATCAAATCTTCATCTGCACTTAGAAAACTAATTGATCTAGATTGATTAGTAAGTGTGAAATGCTCGGGTGTGTGTGTGTGTGTGTGTGTGTGTGTGTGTTTAATTTGCTGGAGGGTGTGGTGTGCTTACTGAAGAGAGACAGAGAGAAGGGGAGAGTAAACAAAGCACACCCGATGGGAGATGGTCATGCCTCAATCCTTTCTCTCCCATTTCTCATCTCAGGATTTGGGGCACACACTCACGTGCACCCAAGTGTGTTATTCCAGTCACTGGATCTGAGACTTGGATGGCCCAGCCAGCCATGTGGGATCCAGCTGCTTTAATTACCATACCACCAGCTGGCCTAATGTTTGTGTGTTTTCCACAGAAAATGTAGACTAAACCAATAAAATATAGACTAAACAAACATAAAGCCAGCACTATAGATAAATTTCTATCAGTCAGACTTAAAATGGTAACAAATTAAGCAGTTTATTATGAGGTTTTTGGCTTGAGTTCACCACTTCAAAGTCCAAATACTTGCATCTGTAATATTTTTAATAATGTTATTTCTAATGCAGACCAATTTCATTTTTGTTTATTTTCATGGTTGTCTTTCTCTGGGAAAATAATCAGTTTCGTGTTAACACATTTCTCTTATTAAAACAGTTTAACTCTAGGCTATAGTTGGAATTCATGGGGACATAAACTAGTATTTTGGAAAAAAATTATGTCAATAATTAATATCTTAGAACCACACATATATATTTGTATAACATTTTTAAAAGTCAGCTATCACTAAATAATATATTATTATAAATTACACATTTTATTTTATAGCTGACAAGTTTAATGTGATGGTTCTCATTATTATTTATTTAAAATCAAGCAATCTTAAAAAAAAGAAAAAAGTCAAACATCCTAATCTAAATAAGCTCTCGAGAGAATGAGTGTGAGGGATAATTCATTTTTATGGGGAGGAATCTTAATCTAAGAGCATATACAGTCCGAAGGAAAGTTAACTGAGGAGCACAGATTGGAGAAGTACAGAGAATATATCCACCTAGTGCCTCTGAAAGGTTTGATTATTTATTTATATATTTTTTAACATTGGTCACAGACTAATAAGCTGATCACACCAAATCACTGGTGGTTTCATTGAGGGGGGGGGGAATTAGGAAAACAGGATACCACCATGATGCTGCTTTCTTACGATGAATTGTGCATCTTCCATGGATGACTCATTTGCCCTTTTAAATTTGAGTAAGCGTTTATTTGAAATCACTCTGTTTAGGAGTCCAACTATGCTACTGCACATGGGTGAGGTTGTCCTGTAGCTAATCAACTTGGTTTAGTGGTTTTAAGGAAATATTGAACCTCTTTATTTATATTCATCTCATGAAAACTCAGATTAAAAAGAGAGAGCCATATGCAAATCAGATACATGTAGCACAAGTGAATTATATTGTTTCATGTCTGAGCTTTCTAAATAATAGACAAGGTAACTATACAGAATGATTCTTTTGAATATTCTGACAAGCATGATTTATGGTGTTCCTAAGATGTATTCTTTGCTTAATAGTCAAAAGAAAGGCTTTACTTTCCTACTGATCTAATATTGCATGAATTTATATTATAATGTAGCTCCATTTAGAAAGTGAAGGGGGAGGGGGAATGGAGGTAAATTATATCCTTAGGAAAATGTACAACAGGTTTAAAATTGAAAATTGCTGTTTTTGCATGGAAAGTGGAAAACCACAATTAATTGCTTTTCTTACAACAGACACAATGTTGAACTTTGTAGAAATGCTGCATATTACAATCTTTGTGTAAAAGCCCTTTGATATTATAAACACCCTGGGGAAAAAAAAAAAAAGGATATCCCTGCATTTGACACAAATCTTATTAATGTTTCTTTCCTTCTCTATCAATGAAGGATCAGTTTCAAGATATCTAAATAAGAATATGGTAGGCCAGAAGATAAAACAATACTGAAAACAAAAACAAAACAACGCCCCCCCACACACACACACATACACACACACACACGTATGCCTATTTTAGCAGTAGTAGCCAGACACATCTGTTTGCTTGGCAGAATTCAAGTATATTATTGTTGTGCTAATTATGAGTATTATCATCTTTCACTATTTTACAGGTTCCATTGTGGATTGTGTATTATCCTTACCCTAATAATCGTTCACCATAGACAAAGACCAAGGTTAAATGATTAAGCATTGTTACTGATCCTTTTCTTTGTTTCTTGAGCACATGACATGGATAACCAGAAAGTGTGTGTATTACGTGAGATGCGTTTTATCATATAGTGCTAGAACCTGATCCATGGGTTCTCTTATGTACAATACCTTAATGGTCAACTGAACACAAAACAAATGAAGCTAAGTCTCATGACAACAAGTGGCTCCTCCACATTTGTTTGTCCATTGGCCAGTGTCAGACAGATGCAAACAATCCAACAAATGCAACAAAAATCAGTGGGAACTTTTGCTTATAACAGAAATCGCTCATGATTTTCGTTTGCTTGCTTTTTCTCTTTGCTTTTATGAATATGAAGGGGGTTCACAAAATTTGTGGAGAATGGAATTAAAATACATATAAATTAAAATTTATTTTGATGCAAAAAAGTTTTGAAACTCATGTACAGTTTTGTTCATAATATGCATTTCCATTAATGTTTTTGAAGACCCCTTTATACATTTCATAGACCTCTGCTCTTTTCTTCGTGTGGACTCTCTTAATCTGTATCATTCCCTCTTCTAGCTCTGTTATTTTTGTAAAAGGATTACAATTCTCTGTGCTATGTTTGGTCTCTCTCATTTCTTCCCCAAATCCTCTTTTTCTCAGCTGTCTTACTCTCTTTAATACGGATTACCATTACCCGTGTAAGGCTGGCCTGATTGCTTGTTCTGTGTCATCAGTGCACTCAGATTTACTTGGTGCAACGTAGGAGCATTAGCTGGGATACTGGGGAAGAGCTATTTTATGTTACTGCTATCAAGTAAAGTTGAGGCTTCAACAAGAGGTATAAATTAACCTATCCATGAAATTTACTAAATATTTCCCGTAATAGCATATAATAGGGAGATATACAAAGATACCTTTTCTGGTTTGTGATTAAGGATTTTTTTCTTATCCTTCATGCATGTTAAGGAATACAATTTAGGTATTTTCCAACTTACTCAAACTGTTGTATCCTTCAAATTTTGCTATGTTTTAATGCATGCCTACTTGCCTTTCTCTCCTTTTTCTTTCTGCCTCCCTTTCTTTCTTTCTTCTTTCCATCCTTTCTTCCTTTGCCTTTCCTATTGAGAAATAATGAACATCAGATAAAAATGTAATAGAATACTCAGGATGTCAGCAATATACTACAAGTAAGGAAGAGTTACTTGAATAATTATGGCACTTTAATTATTAGCATAAGACACTTTTGATAATGGGGTAGGGTAGATCTAGTGAGATTCCAGGTCAGAGTCCAATTAATGCAGGTATGAACTGCTGGGTGTGAAACATTAACCAAACAACTAAACTACCACATGCTATGTCTAAGACTAGATGCTTGAAGGTTCAAAACCATCACCAAGGATGTCTGCTGAAAGATATATCTATGTGCCTGAATCTCTCAGATATAGTAGTTAAGCCGTGGTTCATTGTCTTCAGTATGATGATTTTGGGACCAGCAGATGGCGTAATGGTTACGTTGCTGGACTTCCATGTAGCCAGGCACATGTGTGTGTGTGCTCAGGATCCGGAGAATGGAATGTAGAAGGGATTGTGGCATGGCCATCCCCTCAGGGGGTGATTTCTCACTTTCTGTTTCTCTGTCTCTATCTTTGTCTTTCCAGCGAACGCACACACCCTATAGCCAAAAATAACTCTCCTAAAAAAAATTAGTATGATGGGCGTGGTGGTGCCCGCCCTATAGCAAAAAAAATTAGTATGATGATTTCATATGTGTGTGTGTGTGTGTGTGTGTTCATGTGGGGTTTTTTAGATGTTTTTGTTCTAGGATGAGTGCACTTGCCATAGAGAGAGACAGAGACAGTGAGAGGTAAAGTTAGAACACCCCCAAGAGGGTGATGGCCACACTGTGATCCCTTCTCCATTCTTCTCCTGGGATCTTGGGCATGTATGCACATGTGCCCAGTGTGAATTTTAAGACACTGGTCTGGCACTTGAACTGTGGTTGGCTATGTAGGAGTTCAGTGATGTAACCACTATGCCATCTGCTGGCCCCATATACTTTTCTTTTGAATATGGAGAAAATAATCATTCTAATGGAGACTTCTTGTTTCTAGGCATGAATCAGAATCATGGGGTTCCTTCATTTGATGACAGTCTTGGGGCAATCATGGCTTCTTCTTTAATCATGTATTTTGTCTTTTATGGATTTGGCTTGGAAAATTGCAAAACAGAATCAAAAGTTTTTTGCAACTTAAATATGACAAAAATATGACAAACTATGACTTTTTAAATATGACATGTTAATAGATGTGTTCACAGTAGATTAATGGATTTGCCATATATTAACAGACTTTAACTGTGATTATAGCATTTGGATGTTTAAAAAATATGAAGGTTGGCATGTATTTAAGAATAATTGTTATAGCACAGTATAAAAGTAGAAAATGGTATTAAAAAAGTATTGATTTCCCTTGACAACCTAATGAATTTGTTTAATTACAAAGGGAGGTTATCTGTACAAAGATATATCTTTGTTAAAATTCACTTTTTAGTCCCACTTATAAAATCAAAGAGAAGAGAACTACTGAATGGTGATTGAGCTTGTTAGAGTGCATTAGTCTTCCTGGAGAGGCACTGAGTATCAGCTGTTTACCAGCCACCTACCAAACACAAAGCACAGATCCCTTTCTCAGTGCCAGCTGCCCCATTTGTTTTGAGGTTCAATGATGGATAAATATGTTTTATACTTTCATAATTTGCAGTCTCTAAAATAAAATAGCTATGTACTGGGAGAGACAGCAGGGAAGATGGATCATATGTTGAGGGATGACATGGATCTGAACCAAATTTATTCTTGGTGAAACTTCCTGGGCAGATCAAGATCAAAGTCACCCAACCAGGACTCAATAGAGATCCTTGTGTTTTGAAAATACAAGGGGCAGGAGTGCACTCAGTGGTCCAAGTCAAAAGCCCTTCCCCTCACAGATTCTGTCAGTCACTGGTTTCATCTCCAGGACAACTCGAGAGTACAGTAGGGGAAAAATTCTTTCTTTTTGTCTTCCCTAGCTTCTACTCTGGTTCAGATCATCCTCACTGTGACATCTCAAGTAGACTCCTGGAACACCTAGTATTCATTTTACCACACCAATGTAGTCATTTCATTTGTCGGCTTGAAAGGTTCCATACCCTGTCCCCCCACTTTGCCCTTAGGATGGTCCTTTGCACCCACATGGTGATCATCTAGCCCTTTTAATTCCCCAGCCCACTCTATGCCTCATCTCCTCTTTACATTCCATACTTCTCTTTATACTCGTGAACTTTTATTTTTTCAACTTTCTTTTAGCGTACTCTTTGGGACTCTGTACATGTTTCCTCTTCATTTTTCTTCTGCATTTTTTTAACCTTTATTCCTTTTCCAAGCCTAAAGTGAGATGTTGCTGTCTCAAGAAAGCCTTGCTCCCTGCTCCTCCTCATGCCCACCCTATGAATTGTGTGCCCTTCCTACACGCTTCTAAAGGATATTTACTATGGTTTAGAGTTCTAATAGATACATTACTTGTGGAACCTTCAGACTCTGTGTGGGCATGAAATCTGTCTCCTGAGCCAAGCACAGTGTGAACCCGATGACTAAGCAGAATGCCATCTCAGGAATACAGCAGAATAGCTTTATTACGTTTTAACATGGTCATAGGCCATAGGTGGCTTCCTTCTCTAGACCAGGCAAGTCTGCAGCCTGTTATCATTAATAATAAAGTAGAAGGTTTTGAAAAACAAGAAACTAAGTGAGCAGTGCTGCCCCTTTTATTCTCTATTCAAAAAAACGTTACACGACATTCATGTATTTCACAACCAATTCAGTTTTCTTTATTTGTAAATCTTCTTTTGTTTAAATGTTCAACTGCATCAGGAGAATGTGGTTGTTTCTTTTTTTTCTTCTTTTAAAATTTTTTTGGATATGGGTGGTAAGGCAGGCAGAGCCACAGGGAATTTGCTCACACTGGACATCTGCTTGTAAGGAACGATGGTGTGAACCCCTTTAGGAAACATGTCTAGAAGTAGAAATGAAATTTATAATCATGTTCCTCTTTCAAGGGGGGTTCTATAGGCAGGACCCTCTTTGCATTTTAGATGTTATTTTAGATGTAAAATAAAAACAAACAACAACAAAAAACAGAGTATTGCTTTTTTCTTTTTTTAATTGCCAGAAGGCACATGCACTCAGAGAGACAGAGAGAGAGCAAGAAGATACAGCCCAGTGGGAAATGGTCACACCACAATCCCTTCTCCATTTCTCCATTTCTCCATTCTGCTGGGATTTGGGCCATACACAAACACACACCTGGCATTTTTTTTTTTTTTTCAAGATGCCAGGGCCTGGATTCAAACACATGGTTGATCGTGTGGGATTCAGCTTCGTTCACCAGTAGGTCATGGGCCAGTCCAAGCTGAGGCCGTTTTTTTCATTATTATTGTTAAGATTTCAAAATGAATCTTTGTTATAATTAGTTTATATTTATTGCATTAATGCAAAAAGTACCCTTCTGAGAAAGGTACGTACATATCTTAATCAATATATTACTTCCATCTTTCTCCTAAAAGAGATGGGAAATAAAAATTATTAACTCTGTAGAGAACGAAATAAGGTGTCATACCTGAAAAGAAATACTTGGGTGGTCACATGTGACCAATAGAAGGAATTCAAAACTTGCTAAAGTAGGCATAGAGATCAGTAGCCGCAGTGTTTCCAAGAAGTCCTGAATTTTTTTCTCCTCAGCTTTTCACCTCTCTGTCCTCCTGTCTCCTTCATTGGTTCTAAACCTCATAGTCAGGTCCACCAATTTCAACTTTCTCTCCCTCTTTACTAGTTTATGTATTCTATAGTGCAAAGTACCATCCCTCTTACTCCATGTTTACTTATTCTGTTTATTGCCTATCTCCCTCCATTGGAGTAAAGGATCTTTGAGGGCAGTTACTGCTGACTGCGTTATTCACTGTGGCATTCCCGGTGGCCAGAGTAGGGCTGCCATTTAGTAGGTACTGTATAGATTCTTGTTAAATGAATAATGAACTTTATTTATGATTGGCCTCTAACTTTATGACTCACATTTGTCCCCTCTGAAGTCTTTTAATTCAGTATTCATTTTATTTTCCCTTTATTTTCATTTCATTAACTTTTCAGACAGTATTTCTATATTATACTTATTACTTTTCAGTTTCTCTTTTTTGCCATTATCTCTGATTTGTAAAAGAAAGAAATGAAGGCAGAGAGAGACACAAATAAATATAAAGACAGACGTAAATAGAGATTTGAAGACACAAACAGACAGAGATAAAGATAGATAGATAACTTCAGTAAAAAAATCTTAATTACTTTAGTTACATCTTTGGATGTGTTGTTTATATATCATTTTGGATTTTGAAACACTCTTGTATTAAGTTCAGTGCACACATGTACACTTAGATTAAATTGGCTCCATTTTCCCCAAAAATCTGACCAAAGGGAAATCAGAAGCAGTTTTGGGCATCAAAAAGCCTGATTATAAATTACTCAAAAAAAATTATTTGAAACACATCCATACCATCCACAAAGAATAGATTTGTTTTTTATTCTAATAGTCATTCTAAGTTTTATTTTTTATATAATTAAACACTAAAAATTGGTGATCAAAATAGGAATAGAGAATGTGAAAGTCACCGATCATGATGAAACTAATAAACTCTTAAGATTTTGTCTATTTCTCTCCATGTAAATATGTAATTAGGCGTATCTTCTTGTGAGGAATTCTATCACGCAATGCCCTTTGGATGAATGTGAAACACGCAGTGTAACTGAGTGATAAAGATGGATTGCGGAGTCTCTACGTAGGATGATGTGCAGCTAGTTATGAAAGAAGGGCTTCTGTGTTCTAGACACTGCTGATTTTCTCTTTGAACTAAGTTTTTTCTAACCAAAGCAAATACCAATAACAGATAGACATCTATGTATAACACGTCACATATCTCCAGTGAGACTGTAGCCTAACCTGCTCTGAATCTAAGAATCAATTCACATCCTTCTGTGCTTCATCAGAACCCTCATAGAACTACACTGCACTCACCGGGCCCGTTGGAGGAAATGGTATCTCTCTCCATCACGGCTCCTGATCGTCACATCATGAAGCAGCACACTTCTGCCCATCTGTAATGCACTTTCTCAATCAAGGGTGGTGAAAATACAATTAAATTCTCGGCAAGCCATGAAAAAAACCTGTCATTTTTTCATATTGCCTCTGGATTCTGGTTCTTGAGGTTAATAGAAATGAGTTCTATGAAAGGGAAACTGCATTAATCTGTAGTTAAAAATAACTTTAACTCCAATCTACTTAATATGAACTTTCCTATTATTCTGATTTTATATGAAGACTTTCAGTTAGTGATAATTGTCTTCTTTTTTTCCATTTTAAGAATACCTACTGCCTGCTTCGAGGAAGTCATTTGTGTCTGTTATCCCATGTTTCATGTCATTATCTTTAACTTCTTCATGAAGAGTAAATTTAACAAGAAATATTTTTAATGTACTTGCTTCACTTTCAGTTATGAAGTGTGGGGGAGTTGTGGAAATGATTATTGTAAAATGTTTCTGAAATATGTATGTGTATATATATATGATTTTTTCTGAATTTAATAGATTTTACATGAATTCTTTTAAAGTCCAACCTATACTATCATCGCAATTTTTATCATTTATTGACATACTTAAATGTGTGTTTATATATATATCTATATGCATCTATTATATAATACACACACACACATACACACACACACATATTCACATATATTATAAAATGGATGCATTTTAAAAATAGTAATGGAGGGGCCAGCAGATAACATAATGCTTATGTCACTAGACTTCCACATCTCCATGCAGAGGTTCAAGTCCCAGACCCAGTGACTTGAATCTCACGCTGGGAGCATATGTGTGCATGCCTAAGATCCCAAGAGGAAAATGGAAAAGGGATTGAGGCATGGCAATCCCCCCTGTGGGGGTATTTTCTCACTTTCCCTCTCTCATTATCTCTGTCCCTTTCTCTCTCTTCAGTGAGCACAGGCACCCTAAGGCAAAAACCTCTCAAAAAAAATGGCCTCTCAAAATACACTCTTAAAGGTTATATAACCTTGAAATACTCTACTTTTGAAATGACAGTAGTATATATCGAGTTTTTCTTTTAAGTATACCATTTAATACTTTTCTGAGGAACTTGCTACATTTTATTTTGAGAGGTTTTTGCTATACGGTGTGTGTGCTCTCCAGAGAGACAGAGACAAAGAGACAAAAAGCAAGAAATCATGTCCCAGGGGGGATGGCCATGCCACAATCCCTTCTCCTCTGTTTTCCTCTCAGGATTTTGGGCACGCATGCACACACACCTGGCATGAGTTTTGAGTCACCGGGTCCAAGACAAGAACAACGGTAGACTACGTGGGAGTCCACTACATAACTATTACACCATCTGCTGGTTCCAAGAACTTGCTACACTTTTAAAGTGGTTTTGATGTATTGTGTAAGATGAGCAAGAGTACTACTCAAATCCTTGCAATTTTTGCTCAACAAAATGCGAACAATACTAAAAGATTTGAATGTTTTAATTTTTAAAAAACCCTTTCCTTTCAAAGGCATTTGCACGTAAGAGAAAAAGTAAAGAAGCTAATGTACATGTGTTATGTGTCTGCATACCTTGATCATGCATTGTTTTAGAAAAAGCAGACAGTACTTTTATCACTGTTTGGCATATGTTTTAATTTTTTTATAATTATTGCAGTAAGAAAAATTCTTTTTTTTATTTAGAGATTTTTGCTGTAAGGTGTGTACACTCACCAGAGAGACAGAAAGAGACAGAGAGACAGAAAGCAAGAAATCACCCATTCGGGGGAATGGCCATACCACAATCCTTTCTGCTCCACTCTCTTCTCGGGATTTTGGGCACACTTGCACACGTGCCTGTCTTGAGGTAAAGCCACCAGGTCTGGAACTTGATCCACAGTTGCTACGTGAGAGTCCATTGACATAACCATTACACCATCTGCTGGTTCTAAGAACTTGCTACACTTTTAAAGTGGTTTTGACGTATTGTGTAAGATGAGGAAGAGTACTGTCTAATCCCTGAAATTTTCTCTCAACAAAATGCGAACAATACTCAAAGATTTGAATGTTTTCATTTTTAAAAAACCCTTGCCTTTCAAAGGCATTTGCACGTAAGAGAAAAAGTTAAGAAGCTAATGTACGCGTGTTATGTGTCTGCATAACTTGATCATTCATTGTTTTAGAAAAAGCAGACAGTACTTTTAAAGGCTGCCATGCCTATAATCCTAGCTAATTAGTCTGGGGCAGGAGACCCCATCAACAGTTCTCTCTCTTTCTTATAAAGGAAAATAAACTGGCCTAAACAAAGTAGATGAGTATTTTAATAACATGCATCCAAAACAGATAACTGATTTTATAAATAGGAAGAAAAAACAAAAACCAAACAAACAACAAAACACTGCAACATTAGTATAAAAACTAGGTATTTTCCCCATATTTATAAATTTAAAAACTGATGATTATAACTCTCTCTTTCTTATAAAGGAAAATAAACTGGCCTAAACAAAGTAGATGAGTATTTTAATAACATGCATCCAAAACAGATAACTGATTTTATAAATAGGAAGAAAAAACAAAAACCAAACAAACAACAAAACACTGCAACATTAGTATAAAAACTAGGTATTTTCCCCATATTTATAAATTTAAAAACTGATGATTATAAACTAAACGTCCTTGCAGACTCATCAGTAGCTGTCCTGGTATCCAACCTTTTAGAAATACATTTGTGTGTGTGTGTGTGTGTGTGTGTGTGTGTATGTGTGTGTGTATGTGTGTGTATTTAGTGGCAAGGCAGGAGATATGTCTTTCTAAGCATCTTTAAAAAAAAAAAAAACGTGTTTGAATTCACAGATTCCATGAAAAGCAACATGTAAATGGTCATCTTTTAGTTCAGATATAACTTAACACAGTTCGGGCAGTTAAATCAATATTGTAAATAATTTATTTAAGTCAGGAACTTGCCTCCTTCTCTTTTGATTCAGAGACCGAGAACAGAATGATAATGCAAGTGAGGTGCTCTCTGGTCTCTTCAAAGCCAGTGAGGCCCGTCTCCGTAGCTTCGTAGGCTATGCCATTTATACGCTGCATCTCTCTTTGGCAAGATCAATAGGCCTGTCAAAAACAGTTTTATCAAGATGATCTATTTTTTATAGTTCCTTTCTGAAATATTTGCTCATTGTAATGGGAGTCTCAGCAGAGAACAGCAGTGAAAACTTTATCCTAGTATCTCCCTTCATTTATTTTATTGCATATACTGTGTCTTGTGCTGGCCTTAGGGGGAGGAGAATGAGTGTGTGAATAGTCCCTTCCTCTAGGAGTTTAGCTGGGCATGTACAACATACAATAAGAATAAAGTGTGTGTGTGTGAGTGTGTGTGTGTGTATGTGTGTGCGTGAACAAGCATTTCACATATGCCTTTGACATACTTCTGAAAAGCAAGTAGATACAAAACTAGACCATAATAGATGGTAAGATATGGGGCCAACAGGTGGTATAGCAGTTACATTGCTCAACCCCCACATGTACTACCATGGTTCGAGTCCTGGGCCTGATGGCTTGAAACTCATGCCAGGCACGTGTGCATGTGTGCTCAAGATCGTAGGAGGAGAATGGAGAAAGGATTGTGCATAGCCATCCTCCTGAGGAGTGTGATTCCTCACTTTTCCTCATATTGTTTCTATCTCTCTCCCCCCAGCAAATGCATGTACCCTAAGGCAAAAATAAATTTAAAAAATAAAGCTCTGAAGAAAAAAAAAGATGGTAAGATATGATAAGCTTCACATGTATGTTTTAAAAAGTAAAAACAGTAGAAATTGATAGGAGGAAGAGAGCACCACAGGCCAGAGAGCTGTGAAAACTTCAGGAAAGAGGTAAATTTCAGCCGGTCTTGAAGTTCTAATAGGTATTGGTTATGAAAGGGACTTACTAGTAGAGGTGCCCTAGCTCTTCTTTCAGTCTATCCTGGGTGCCTATCAGAGGGCTTAAGAATTGCTTGTTAAATCATGGAATACGATTATTGAACTTCTGTGTCCTTACACGCTGCAGGGGAGTGATAGAAAGAAGGGAGATGTCAGGTCAGACAGTAAAGGGAAGGTTTTTTACAAAGAGATCATTTCGATGGAGTAAAGGGCTCTACATGGAATGCTAAGATGAAGTCAGACAGACATTTGAAACCAGGTTGGGGAATGAGACTGAGGACTTTAACTATTAAAGGAATAATACTATTGGTTGGCCAGAAAAGTGATGATGTATTTTTCTTTTTTTTTTTTTCTATGCAAAAATGCATCATTACTTTTCCTACAACCCAATATAGTTTAATTAAAGAACAACACAATATTTTGTTATGATAAAAAGATTTGTCAATTGTAAAGAATTGCCTAATGCAACAAATGATTCCATCTAATAATAAATGTAATCATTTATTTCTGTTAAAACAGCATCCTACAACTATTGGAGTGAACTTAAAGATTTCAAAATCTACAACATCAGATGAGTTGGTGGTAGGAGAGCTGAAATTAGAAAGTGGGTTTTCTATTAAGGCCACCAGTGTTGGTTTTTTTTTTAAGAATTATTTATTTAATTCAATTAGTTATTATTTTTTAATTAGATTAGAGAGAGACAGAGAGAGAGAGAGAAGTAAAGTGAGAAAGTAAGCCGCCAGGTCCAGAACTCGAACTGCATCGGGCCATGTGAGAATACAGCGCCACCTGCCGGCCTCAGTTTTTGTTTTATTTTTTCCGAGAGAAATATTTTTGCTAGAGTGCCTGTGCTTCCTGGAGAGACAGAAAGCAAAAAATCACACTATCTAACGGGGTGGCCCTGCCACAATC
Source organism: Tupaia belangeri chinensis (assembly GCF_000334495.1). NCBI lineage: Eukaryota > Metazoa > Chordata > Mammalia > Scandentia > Tupaiidae > Tupaia > Tupaia belangeri. The sequence continues at coordinate 2,204,032 of NW_006160142.1, read as the reverse complement.
CTTTACCCTCTGTTCTTCTCTAGGGATTTTGGGCATGCATGGACACATGCCCAGTGTATTTCAAGCCACCAAGTCTGGTACTCGAACCACAGTTGACCTTGTGGTAGTCCAGCACTTTAACCACCACACCAACCCTCAGCTCAAGTGTAGTTACTTATTGTTTGGAAAATTGAAACTGATGCAGATGATGCTGCCCCAAGGAAAGAAAATGATGCTTAAGTATCTCTCCTTATTGTAGTTACTTTGGAACGACAAGCCTAGTTATGACCAGGAGATGCAGATGGACACTTCCTCCTTTCTAGTGGAGGAACTTCTTGAGAACACAGCAAGAGAAACAAGCTTGTTTGCACAGAAGGCTTAGACCCAAGATCATCAGGAGCCAAAAAGAAACAGACTTTTTGTTTTTGTTTTTTTTACTGGCTTAGAAAGCATATAGTGAAAGGATGAACAAGTTCAGTCAGAAAATCTATAAAGCCTTAAAACTCTAAAGAAAGAGTGAATAGTATTTGGTGAGTCGCTTCTCTCCTGAGGGTGTGAACTTCATAGGCTAATAAGTATGTTCCATCTGTGAGATCAAAAGACAGATTTTATAGCATTTGGCAGGGAGGGTTAAGCGTTTGGGAACCACATGGAGATTATATAGTATAAAAATCAAGGGAAAACTGCCTTTTAGCTGTGGCATGTCTTAAACGTGGGATCTTTCATAAACAGCCCTGCCCCCTGCCAAAAGATAAACAAGAATGCCACTCCAAAAGCTGCCGTGTGTCAAAATTTTCTCTCCTGCTCTCAATTTTTGTGTCAAAATTTTTCTCTCCTGCTCTCAATTTTTGTGTCAGCAGTTTCAAATTGTCCCCTCATGCTATGCATGATGTTCTGAAAAAAAAGAGAGAGGAAAATACCCATCCATCTCTCAACCTCTAGTGATTTCTGGTTTAGGAACATAAAGCATTTCTACTCTTCAGATCCAACTGTTAAGAAGGTAGGGGACTTGGGACCAGCAGGAGCGTAGTGGTTAAGGTGCTGGACATTCCCACATGGACAACCAGGGTTCGAGTCCTGAATCTGGTGGCTTGCTTTCTCACTTCCTCTCTCTCTCACTCTCACCCTTTGTCTCTCTCTGGTCAAATTTAAAAATCAATGAATGAATAAATAAAATAAAATAAAATAATTGTTGTTTTAAAAAAGAAGAGGGTAGGGGTCCAAAAATAAATATGATATAGAAGGTATTTTTTTTAACACACACACATACACATCAGATCTCTGTTGTACCAAATGTGGGGGCCTTGATTTTTGGAGTCTATGAATAGGGTGTGTTTTGTTTGTTTGTTTTAGGTTTTTGCCATACAGGGTATGTACTCACTGGAGAGACAGACGGGAGAGGGAAAGTGAGAAATCAGCCCCCGGGAGATGGCCACACTGCAATCCATTCTTCTCGATCTTCCTTTCAGAGTTTTGGGCATGTATACACACAGGTCCAGTGTGAGTTTCAAGCTGCTGGGTCTGGGACTCAGACTACATTTGGCCATGTAGGAGTTCAGGTAGTCTTACCACCACACCACCTGCTGGCTCCAGGTATGTATGTATGTATGTATGTATGCATGTATTTAGAGAGATATTTACTATAGGGCATGTGCACTAGTTGGAGAGACAGAAAGAGAAGTGGAAAGTGAGAACTCACACCCCAGGATGGATGACCATGCTACAAACCCTTCTCCTCTAGCCTCCTCTCAGGATTGTGGGCACACACTCATGCACACGTGCCTGGCATTTTCAAGCCACTGGGCCCAGGACTTGAACCTCAGTTGACCATGTTGAAGTCCAGTGACTTTACCATTACACCATCTGCTGGTCCAGTATTTTTTGTTAATGCATACCATACAATCACATTCTTGCAATAATTTTTTTTTAGAAGTTTTACTATAGGGCACATATGCTTGCCAGAGACACAGAGAGAGAGACAGAGAGACAGAAAGTGAGAAATTATCCCCCAGGGGTGAGGGCCCTGCCACAGTTCCTTCTCCTCCATTCTCGTCTCAGGATTTTGGGCATGCACACACATGTGCCTGGTGTGAGTTTTAAGCCACCAGGTCCAGGACTATGTGGGAGTCCAGTGATTTAACCATTTCCCCATCTGCTGGTCTGCCTTGATAAATTATTTAAAAGCATTAAATAAAATGAAGTAATGCAGGGTAGTTAAAGCCAGTGAAAAGTCAGATGCTCCACTAAGCCCCGACTCTCTCACCTGCACATGCAACCTTAGTAAAACCCCGGTCTCTTCAGCCAATATTCACTGATACAAGGAAGGTAGAACCAGTGTCCAGCGTTTTGGTGAGGACTACATGAAGCAGCTTGTTTTCTGCACATGATAAATATTCAATAAACCTTCTTTATTAGGGTGATCTTATTCTGGGCATAACCCCGACCAGACTCTCATTACTACTTGGAAATTCTTGTGTTCAATCCATTGTGAACTCTGATTTGATTTCTTTAGTATCTGCTTCATGTATCTCTTAATTTATCTCATCATTCTAGTGAGACATTGCCATTCTGTTGGGTGATTGGGAAAGTCATGACCCATTTCACATAGAAAAACATAAAAAAATACGTCATGACTTTTCTGATGACACAATAGATAGTATGATCTTGGAGAACTGGGATTATTTTGTATTTAGTCTTGTATTTCCCAGGTTAGCATGTAGATAGTGTACACTGAAAACATTTAATGAATGAGTACATGACAAGTATTTATTGAGTTGCACCGTCTTTGTTGAATATGAAATTTAATTGGATAGAAAAGACAAACAGAAAAAGAATGAGGAAATAACACAAGTGTGGACTCAATGGAGGACAAATCATTTACAGGGTCTATAGGTCATGTATTTAAGAGAGGGATGGTATCAGTGAGGCTGAAGACAGGGAGTTAGGTCAGAATAGTATTCGTGTCATGAAGCATGAGTAGTTTACATATGCAGAGAGGATAAATGGTATCTTTTCCTATGAACAGTCATTACACGTTTTTGAACAGAAAAAATGTCAGACTGATGGCAGAAATTTTCAAAGGAGACTAGTTTATAAAACCTTCAAGACTATGTTGGGGCAAGGAAAGAAAATATTATGTATGTTTTTAAAGGTAAACCTTTTAACTTTGTAGTTATGGGGAGATTATAGGAAAAATCTAAATTTTCTCATCACTTCTCTGAATAGAATATTGAGGCCATTGAAGCTTACTTACAAAAAATTAAGCAATTTAATAGTTTAGAAAAAGATATATAGTTACTAATGTCCACAAGCTTATTGCGGTTTCTGCAAGATATGGCCTTTGTTTTCATTGCTGTTGACCTCAGAGGTAATGGATATGGGCACTGGACTTGGGCTTTTCAGTCACAAGATATGAGTTCGGGTTTTCTTGTTTCCTAGAATGACCAGTCAAGGTACAAAGTGAAGCTTACAAATTCACTATGAGAAGGAATAGATTAAACTGCATTTGAGGTTCAGATTTGAAGTCCAGCTGGTATTCCAGCCCCCCAAATAGACAGTTTCTTTCCATTTGTGGTTTCAAAGGTAGATGAAGGAAAATCAGCCATTAGATCAGAACCAGAGGAAAGACATCGTGCAAACTCTTTCTCTGTACTAAATGGAAATGCTGAATCTGAAGTTTTAGTTACATATGTGGACATACCTAATACCTGGTATGTCATTGGTTGATGATAAAAATTTCCTTTCCTGCCATCCTACTCATGTCCTACCTACATCTGGCTAGAAATAGCCATGAGGGAGCCACCTGACTGCAGAGTCAATCAATTCTTGCAAAGATTGAGCCAAAATAAATAAATAAAATAAAGAAACTGAAAGATACAGATAAAGCAAGGTGGCGGAGGGAGTGGTATAGGTACTGTCATCAAATGTCCAAGTGATTAGAAATAACATTTTGGAAAAGATAAAGTATTTTTTAATTCAACACTTTTTTTGTTCTTTTACAAAAGATCCAGGCAGACTTTAAATATGTATTTTACTCCAAGGGGTTAACTTCTTCTCTGTTTCTTCCTTTATTAGATCCAATTTATGACTGTTTTATCTTAAAAATTTCCATCCTGGTGGTTTTCCCATCACCTCTATTTCCAATAGATGTGAAACCAGCATTTAGAGACATATGGCCTGTTGCATGAAGATTTTATAGAAAATTTAAAAAAAATAGAAAAACATGAGGAAAAATAAAAATTAGGAATTGAAAAGGTAACAGAGGGCAAGAATGTCCATGAATAACTGTACACTGTGGAACTCACTTACCTGAACTTACATCCAGATCTCACCATTTATCAGTTACATAATTTGGAACATGTGATTTAGTCAATCTGTGCCTCAGTTTCCTCATGTGTAGAAGAATTATAATAATATGAACTACCACAAAGGATTTTTGTGGGGTCCAAATTAATTTACAAAAGTAAAGTACCATGAAAAGTAACTTTATTTTCCCTATAAATATTTAGATAGACAACAATATATCAATCATACAAATTTAATTCCTCAGAAAATTAAATTACTGAGTTTGAGTCATATGAGTTAATAGTCAACACGGACCAAAACTAAATCTCTGATTCTCAATTTAATTTGTTTTCCACTGTACAGTGAGGTAGAAGAAAAAGTTTGAAAGGTACTGAAGAAAGGAGGCAGACAAGAAATATAAATTTAACTCTGATGAAATGCATTTATGTTCCAGTCCTCTTATTGAGTTCTGACCAACACGCAAATCACTTAGACAAAAGGCAAAGGAGTTTTGATTTGTTTTTTGTTTATTTTTTTTCATTGTTGTCTATATGCTAAGCAAATTCCAGTGTCTGTAGAAGTTTGCCCTTAAGACATCTTCATTTTTTTCCACCTCTTCTAGCTTGTCAGTTTCTATGTCAAATATAGCCTTCAAGCTGAAGAGCCACCTTTGTTTGCAATAGCAATTTATGTTCTGTTTTGTCCTTAATCCCATCTCGAAAGAGTCTTTATTTGCTGTGTTTGGTAAGCAGATGTGTTTAGCCAGGCTTTTCATGGAACATAAAACAATAAAGCATTCCTGTGTTAAAGGATATATATAAGTGCAAGTGGAAAGGTCCCAAGGTCTTGCTTTAAATGGAAGGTGTGAGAAGCTCTATCTGCTCTGTAGTTCCATCCAGAGTGAGTGCCTACTTTGAAGGTTTGTGAAAGATGCAGGAATATTACACATAGCTTATCTTTCTAAGAAATCTCCCTTCTTCAGCACAGTAAGTTGGAGAAGTGGTAGTTTTTCTTGATCAGAATATTTGTCAGAGGTATGTGCTTTGTTTACTCTGCAGACCATGCTTTTTGCAGGAGAAAAGTGTGTCAATACAAAGAGCCAAAAAGAGATGCTTCCTGAGTTTGTGTTGAACTTTATTCAAACTCTTTTTCCTTGCTAAAAAACCTCCACCAGTAGAATAAGGAGTCAAAATCTCTGCATTTCCAAGAGCTTCTCTTTAAGCCTTTCTACCTGATCCTCAACATCCAACTTAAGTGGCTAGAAACATTATTTTTAAATGTTTCCAAACAAAGACATGTCCAAATTATACAAATACTTAAATTTACCTTTCCTAGCTATTTTTACTATTCTTTTTATAAAAAGAATTGTTTATTTAATTCCATTTGTTATTATTATTTTTAAATTTGATGAGAGAGAGAGAGAAAGGGAAAGGGAGAAAGCAAGCTGCCAGGTCTGGGATTGAAAACAGGGTCAGTCATGTGGGAGTCAGTGCCTTTAACCACCATGCCACCACCATGCCACCAGCTGGCCCTTCTTCTTTATTTTTTTAAAAGAGATTTTTGCCATAGGGTATGAGCACTCACTGGAGAGAAAGAGACAGAGACAGTGAGAGGGAAAGTGAGAAATTACCGCCCTGGTGGGGTGGCCATGTTGTAATCCCCTTTCCTCCTGGGATCTTGGACATGCACACACATGTGCCTGCTGTGATTTTCAAGCCACTGCGTCTGGGATTCAAACCACAATTGGCCATATGGGAGTCCAATGGTGTAACCATTACATCGTCTGCTGGCTCCTATTTTTACTATTCTACAATGAAGTAATCCCATACATATTATTAATATCTGTGTAGCAAGATACATAACCTACATTTTACATAAAGTAAATAAGCAAGCAAGCTAATAAAAATTGGGGGGGCTCAGTGGACCCAAGAAGGTGCCTGGGTCCTGAAATATCTCCAACATCAAACCTAAAACTCTTCACATCATAAATTGCACCAAGTTCCAATTATGAGCTTTTCACTTAGGTATGCAAGTTCCTCTCCTGAAAACTCATGGGTTCCCATCAGGAAGTTAAAGAATACTGTTAAGTGTTCAGACAACTTAGTGTGCACTTGTTGAAGTAGATAGCTTTCCTCACATATAATAGAGTACTGAGTAGTTGTAGAGGAGTAAGTTATTTTATAGCAAGGGCTGGTTAGAAACAGACTACCTGGGTGAGGCACTGGCATTAAGGTCTTTTATCCTATTATACAGAGCATAGCTATTGCAAAAACAAAACCAAGCATGCCTAAAGGAAGAAGGCAGAGCGAAGGGCAAGAAGTAGGCATCAGGTGTATTAGTAGAGAGGGGGAAAAGCAGAAGGAGAATGGCTCCTTTCTCAGACCTGTCCACCCCTCTTCTAAGCTTGGGGCACTCTAAAGTCATAGCTAGAAAAGAAATCTGGACATAGTTGTTCTAGTACAATAGTTCAGCTCCAACGTCTTCTGTTCAGAGAATATCGGCAAAATATTGAGTGAATTATATATATATATATTTTTTTTGAGAGGTTTTTGCTATAGGGTGTGCGTGCTTGCCAGAAAGACAGAGAGAAACAGAGAGACAGAAAGCAAGAAATTACCTCCCCCAGGGGGGGTGGCCACGCTGCAATCCCTTCTCCTCCATTCTCCTCTCGGGATCTTGGGCATATTCGCACACACACCCGGTGTGAGTTTTAAGCCACCGGGTCTGGGACTCGAACAGTGGTCGGCTACATGGGAGTCCAGCAACATAGCTATTATGCCAACTGCTGGTCCCAAGTGAATTATATTTTTAATGGAAGCTACAACCTTATTAGATTAAAAAAAAATGGTTAAAGACTCAAGTTTATTTTCTAGGATCTCTTCTAATTAAATAATTTGCATTTAAAAATTCTATCAATATAGATACTCAGTATCTATAAAAAGATCATTTGTTAGTACTAATATATAAGATTACCTCAAAAGTATTAGAAGATAGTTTTAAAACCTTCAAATTTGTATAAACCAGCGCTATGCTAAAAAAGTCATTTTATTGTAGTTTTTTTTTCTTTCTTTTTTTTTTTTTTTTTTTTTAGAGGTTTTTTCTATACGGCGCCAGACAGAGAGAGAGACATAGAGACAGAAAGCGAGAAATCACCCCCAGGGGGGATGGTCACGCCGGCAACCCATCTCCTCCATTCTCCTCTCGGGATGGGATCTTGGGCATGCATGCACACGCACCCAGCGTGAATTCTAAGCCACCAGGTCTGGGATGCGAACCGCGGTCGACTACGTGGGAATCCAGCGACATAGCCATTACGCTAACTGCTGGCTCCCTATTGTAGTTTCTTTTGAGGCTCATGAAAATTACTCTTGACCCAGATGCAGTGGGGTGGGTGATACGAGTGCTGCTGTGTGGTGCTGGAAGCCGTATGACAAGGCTCTGTGTTGGAGTCCCTGGTCTCCCTGAGCATGACAGGTCACTTCTGGCTGCACTCAGGTTCCTGCCTAGAAGTAGGACTATGAGGAGGATCACAGTGGGAAAACCCTGTCAAGGGTGCCTGTGTTTTTTTCTTCCTTCCTCCCTCTCATGAACGAAATAAAGTTTTAAAAAAGGAAACTGAGGGGCCCAGTAGGTGGTGTGGCAGGTCCTCCTGCATGGTGGACTTGGTGGCCTGGAACTCACACTGGCCATGTGTGCTTGTGTGCCCTAAATCCCAAGAGGAGAGTAGAAGAGGAGAGATTGTGGTGTGGCCATTTCTCCTGGGGGGTGATTCTTCATTTTCTCTTTCTCTGTCTTTGTCTGTCCCCAGCGAGTACAGATGCTATATGGCAAAAACCTTAAAAAGAGGGGAAAAAAAAGAAAAAGAAGGAAAATAAATTATTCTTATCCATAGTTTAATTTCCCAATTTCCTTTTTAAAAACAGTTATCAAGTTGTGGTTAAAATTTAATCAAGTCAAAAATACTGTTCTCTATGTGTTTATTAGATAGCCACAGTTTATAGCCCAAATATACAATAGTGAGTTCTTAAACTTGACTGTATAGAATTACCTGGTCTATTTCTTAAATGTAGATTCTCACTTAGTGGGTCTGAGATGAAATCTGGGATTTTTCAACTCTAACAAGCTCCCAAATGACTCAGAGGTCACTGGTCTGAAGACTATCAAGAGACTGGAGAGCAAAGTGTTAATAATTACAGTTTCCAGGGAATACCTGGCTCTTGTCTACCCATGTCACCATCTCTCCACCAACTAGGACAGGCCTCTCTAAGTATACACTAGGCTCTTTGTAATATGAATTGGGCCAACAGACATAGTTAAAAGAGATCCAAATAAGTCCTTGCAAATAAGGTTATTTATAAGAATTTGAAAGGTCATTAGTGCAGCAACTATGCCTGGGGTATCCAGCCTGAAGTACCTTCTGATGACTATAAGGTAAATTCGTTTGTTAAGTGTCTCTCCCCACCCCCAACCTTACATTCTTATTAGTTGTACAAAGTGCTATATCATTTGAAGCACAATTTCTCATGTGTGATCTTCTTATTCTCCTTGTTTTTCTTCTTCTTCTTTTTTTCTTTTACAACAGCCCTCTGCAGTAAATAGATGATTTTTTGTTATTACTAATTGCAATTCATAGTGGAGGAGCCTAGGCTTAAAGATATTTGAGCAGATCACATGAGAATATATAGAAGAGTCACAACTAATAGCTTCTTTAACCGACTCTGCGATTCTTTACTTTGCAATATATTCTCCTTCTAGCAATTGTAGTTACGTGAAAAGAAGTAGATGAAAATGGCGTGAATGCATTCCACTCACAATCCTGAATCTTGTTCCAAGCATAATGCCTCCTTTTCTGTGGCCAGATGAAGCAGACCCAGCTGCTCTCTGAAAGGCATCATGCCAAAGACGTCCCAGCAGGGGGCAGTGCAGCACAGGAATCCAACTTTGCTTCTGTTAATGCCAAGGGATCACTGCCCGCTGCCCACCCCCCACCTCACTCTCACCTCCTGCTTCATTCAATTCCGTATTTGTTTCACTCTAGTGTTTTCACTAGGTCCTTATTCATATTTATTAGATTGGCAGCTGATATTCATCATTGGAAACAGCTCATCATACTTTACCATTTAAGCATAGGTTTGTACATTTTTTGAATGTAAGAAAAAACTGGAAGAAATTATGGCTGATATAGAAAAGAAGTCTCTCATTAAAAAAAAAAATAGCTTCCCTGGTATTTATACTTCTTTTTAATTAATGGTTTATTAAGTTATTGAGAAAAAATATAATAAAGGCATGAAGGCTTTGTAACTGTGATCCCTTGGTACGTACAGCAAATGTCTGTCATACTTATTTTTCTTCTGCTACAGATTAATTTTATTTTCCAAACAGAGGAATAGATAAAAGAAGATAAGCAATGCTGGTCTCAGTTCCTCTGGGTTATTACTTTCCACAGATTCAATCATAATTAAAGGTTGCTGTTCTAGGCAGGTCTAAGGTTGAACTACTTATATCAAACCTTTACTTCACTCCACTGGGATTCTGCATCTCCACCTGCTCTTCCCCCCCCGCCGCCCCCCACAGACCTCCAGGCCAATGTGTGAGGAGAAATCACACTGGGGGTACTGCCTGGGGGTAAATAATCTGATCTAGTGTATCCAAGACAGGTTGGTTTGCTTGATTATCCCCAAACTGAATATATCAACACGATGTTGAAATATCAGGGAAGTGTTAGGAAAATCACCTGGTCGTGTTCTAAATTGCTTTTAAATGAAATTTTGTACCAGGATGGTCTCAGTGTGGAATAATTGCTTCATTTCTCCCTTTGCCTTTTGTCTGCCATTAGCTATAACCAATTACTGACCTGTCACATGGGGGCCAGCTGCCTCCTGCCTAGTCCAGCATCCAGTGTCCTGTTAGGGTACCACACATTATGCCGTGGAAGGGTAAGAAATCAGCAAACTTTGTGAGGTGGAAGATAGCTTAGAGCTTTTGGTTCTTTAGGCCATGGAAGTCCCTACTCCCACCTCTTCCCTAACCCTCAAGGAAGTCATGTCCCTTGTTGTCACACCATTACCAAAGGGCACATGTTCAGCTCCAGTCAGAAGCCAGAATCCCATCTCCTGACTCCTGCAATTACTGTTACTCCAGAGCAGTGGCTTCTCGAACTACTATCAAGATAGGCATTGGATTCAAACACAAACATTACAAATAATTTTACTAGAAGCCCTTCCACCTAAACAAATAGATTTAAAAATATTATTCCCATTTTAGCAGCATAACACTCATTGGTTTAAGTATTTCTGCAAATTCAATGTGAAAGAGGAACCTGAAGCAAAATGCCTGGTTTCAGAAGTGAGGACAATGTGATAACAGGACCAAAGGTACTTCAAAAACTCAGGGGAGAAAACTTAAATTGGAGATATTGTATTGGTTAATACACTTTTCTTTTTAAAGAGTTTTTGTTTTTCTTTGGAGAAGTTTTTGCTATAGGGCACGTGCGCTCGCCAGACAGACAGTGGGAGACAGAAAGAGAGAGATCACCCCCACCACCACCACCAGGTGGGATGGCCACGCCACAATCCCTTCTCCTCCATTCTTCTCTCGGGATCTTGGGCATGCACGCACACGCACCCAGCATTAGTTTAAGCCACTAGGTTCGGGACTTGAACCACGGTCGACTACATGGGAGTCCAGTGACATAGCCATTACACTAACTGCTGGTCTCAGTTAATACACTTTTCTCAGAGTTGAGAAAGGATCATGATATTTCAGTCACAGAGCGAGCAGTTCACAAGTCTCTCTGTCCTGGAGTTTTCCTTTGAGGTGATTACACGGCACTGTACATGAACAGAGATGCCTCGTAGAACACCAGCCTGAGAGTGTCAGTAGCTCACAAAATGCTTTGATAACCTGCTGCAGAGCTGTCTTCTACACAGTTCTTAAATACGGTCATGTCTTCAGTTTCTAATGAAATGTACATTTCTTTCTTTGTAAATCACCCCTTTGTGTTTTTCCAAAGCATACTCCTCTAAGTGTCAGTATTCACAGTTTTAGTTTATACTTTCTTGATAAATTTATAGATTCTAATCAGAACCTTATTTGTCTGTACCAATAAGATTGTTAGTGTATTCCAGTCCATTAAACCAGAGGAAGCTCTTTAATGCCCTTTTACCTGGAAGATTTCTGCTCTAGTGTCTTTGTGGTTTTGTTAATACATCTCTTATCTTTGGCCTAAGCATTGATACCTTCTGGTCTTAGTTACTTATTTAAACTATGCTAGTTTTTATTTTGTCATACCCATTACAGTCAGAGATCTGAGTATTTTTAAATATATCTGCCACGTTATTACGCTCATAAGAAATAAGGTTTCTGAGGATCCCCTCACCACCACATGACTCTGGGGTTCTAAACAACTTTAATGTTTTAAAAAGGAAGGAGAGGAGATACGTAAACAACTATCACCTTTGGTTAGTCTGTCCTGTATCTCTCCTTTCTGTGATGTGGAAAAGCTGTGCTTGATTGGAATATAGGAAGTATATCAGTATCCAGGGGAATTACATTGCTTTCTTCATCCATTATTTTTCCTAGCATGTCAGTGATAGTGGTTGCATGCAAAGTATAGAGACAGGTGAAGGCAACAATCTGTGAAGGAGCTAATTATAGTTGTCCATTCAACCCATGTTCTTTCTTGGGTTATAGCTAAGTTCAAAGCTCTGTTTTGCAGGTGTTGATTGTATTGTTCTACCTGGTGTTCATGAGTTGTACACACATGGTGAGTCTTCTCACCTTCACGACCTCAGTTCTTAAACTTCTGTCCATCTGGCAACAGTCATCTTTTAATTTTAAAGACTTATTCCCACCATATTTATTTATTAAAAAGTAGTGTCAATGATAATATTTTTCTTATGATTTCTATTGGGTTTTTTTGCAAGTACTCTAGTTATACAGTTTGGAAAACTTGGAGTAATGTAAGGGTTTATAGAATACAAGGTTTTTCAAGAACACCTGAATAGACAAAGGCCAATTTGGACACCATGACTTAATTGTGAGAGCCATGTCAGCCTAATAATTGAACTCCTGGGCAAAGCAGGCGTAACTCCCAGGCACACAAATCATGTGCCCTGGGAAAGGGCACCCATCATCAGAGCCCCTGAAGAAGCAAAGGGCCTGTGCTCTCTTGTAGAAGCCCTTCTGAGGACACACGGAACTAGGTGGAAGTCACCCAGTTATTTTTCTCAAGTGTAATAATTGAAGGCATGGGGAGAGGCCAAAAAGAAAATAAATAAAATCCTTCTCCACAAACACAGGAATAGAGAAAATGTGTTCTTCTCTAATGTTGCTGGAATACATTACCAGAACAATTTGAAAATATTGATCAAGCAATGGGAACGTAAAACAGGATACAAATAACCCATTCTCCCATGAGAGGCAGCTGTGCTTCATGATTAGAAATAGTCCAATAGTCCTTCTTTAACTTGTCTGTGTTTACCCAGTGTTATGCAAGATTTAGGAGTAGCCCTTTCTCTCTCTCTCTTAATTTACCTCTCCTAGTCTTTTTATTTATTTTTTTTTTTGAGAGGAATTTACCTGTACTAGTCTTTTTTTTTGGAGAGCTTTTTGCTATAGGGCACATGCACTCACCAGAAAGACAGAGAGAGACAGAGAGACAGAAAGTGAGAATCCCCCCCCCAAGAGGGGATGGCCTCGCCACAATCCCTTCTCCTCCATTCTCCTCTCAGGATCTTGGGAACACATGCACACGCGCCTGGCGTGAGTTTAAGCCACCGGGTCCAGGACTCAAACCACGTTCGACTATGTGGGAGTCCAGCGACATAGCCATTATGCTAACTGCTGGTCCCTGTATTAGTCATTTTTTTTAAATGACAAAGGTCCTATAAAAATTCAACCCTTATTAAATCAAATGAAAAACCTAAAAAGAGTAAGTAGAATAATCAAGCTTCTTCTGTTTGAGTTTTATTTTTTAAAATCTACTATGACCTCTAATCACTCCTAAAGATAGTCATATACATATTCATCTCGACACATTATAATTTATCCCAACTGAGAAGAAAAGTAAGTGTATTTCATGTATGTGCTTATACACCTACTCTTATGGCCTTTGCACATCAATAGAAAAAAATGGCTCTCAGCTGGCCTGAGAATTGCATAGCATACTGCTCTTAACTCTGCCAAGCCCAAGGCAGCAAAACTCTAGAAATGACAATAGAAAACATATGGAGAAGTCACCTATTTAGGGAACAATTACATTTCTGAATCAGCTGGGTTATAAGTAAATCTTACTTAAAGTGCTCATTATCATCAAATAAACACACGCCTAGAAATAGAGACATCTCTTGGACTGTCCTATACAAGGAAGATGACTGCATACCTGTTAATTATCAGAAGCTACTTAATTTTTCCTACAGTAATACATTATTTACATTAATGAAGTCTCATGCATCTTCTACATAAGATGAACACATAAGTTTCCCACAGTTTACTGAGCTTCACCCCCCCCACTGCCTCACAAAATAAGCCCATTGGCTGCATTCTTTTTCTTTTTTTCCTTTTCTAACATTTAAATAGGATTCCAGTGCTGAATACATTGCATTTCAATAGCATACACTTTTTAGTTCCCTGACTTTACTAGATGTACTTTCTCAATAGAAAATAACAAGAATGTTAAGATAATGAGAACAATAGCCAGTGAGCTTTTCCCAGGGAGAAATTTTTAAATTCCATGCTGTTTGAATCTATAAAAAGGATGACCTTAGTGAAGACTCAAAATAAAGCAGTTTTACCACACTGTTCTACAGGTGATGGGAGTTATTAGGGAAACTTATCCAATAAATCAACCACATTTTATAGGACAAAAATGTGCCTAGGACCTGATAACAGGCCCACATAACATGTAGTTACTACATCGTGCTTGTATTCAAAGCAATGTTTGAATGGACGGTCATAATGACTTTTCCAGTATATTTCTTTCTGTGTTAAATCATTCATAATGTCTTCACATTATTTGCAGAATTATGATATCTATTTTGAGCATGTGAAAGCTGTATTTTAAGAACATGGCATATTTTTGGTTTTGTTTTTGCAATTTTACCATATTTGTTGGTCAACTAGTTGAATACCATTAGAATGGGATTGTTTAAAGCAAATTTTTATATAGAAATATTTGCTGCTATAGAAGAGTATGGAACTGGGTCAATGACTAACACCAGTAAACCAAGTAATAAAGATTTTCAAGATAAAAAAATAAATTCTTTATCTTCAACATGCTAAATGCAACTGGTCTCCTTTGAGCCTACTTTTTGCTGACAGTAGCCAGGGAGCAACTGAATGATGGTACCCAATGACTCTTGATAACAGTGAAATATCACTACCTAAGAAAATTCAAATAAGGTGAGGCGGGCGCATTTGTTTACTTTGTTGCAGGAGTGTAGTTGAGTAGTATTTGTTTGCTATGTGCAGATACCTTCAAGTCTAGCCTTATATGATTATAGATCACAAATAGTTCTGATTCAGATGTGCATCATTACACACAGTAGAATTAGACAAAGAACTTTTAACAAGTGAAGTTGGCAGTAATAAAAATCTTAATAAACAAGAATTTATTATTTCAATAAAAAATAATAGTAGTTGAGAGCCACTTCCAATCCTATCATATCCAAGATGCTTTAATAGCATTCCCCTCCTAAGTCTTGGCAGTTCCAGCTAACTGCACGTGCTCTTGCACAAGGCGCTATTTGCATATCTCCCAGGTGTTGGGTAGCAGCCAACTTTCTCATTGAGATATTGAATTAGAATTCTCAATAAACTCTATGAAGTACTAATTTTAGTTTATGAAAGCTAAATTTTGGTAATTCAATAACTATTTAACAAACTTCTGGTAAGGACACTCTAGACATAGCTACAAGCCCTCCTGTATTGCTCATCCCTAAGGACAGAATAGAGGATGTACTTATTCGGGTTAATTGACTCTTCAGTGTCACCAAGGGTGTCCTCAAGGCCTGCAAGTGGCCGTGAGCTCTGCACTGAAAATCACCGATGTAAGTTAGATATCTCCATCAGGAAGGCAAATCAGTTTCTAATGTCACCCTTAACCACTATGTGATATAGGACAAGTGGCCCAAGTCACTCTCAGTTTTCCCATCTCTAAAATAGGGATTCTTGTACCTTATGAGGCTATCACACGGAATTAAAATGATATGATGGCTATGAAGCTTTTAGCGCATTGCTTGCTTGATATAAGTTGCTCTATAAACATTAGTTATTGTGATTCATTGTATTATCTTCAACAGATTTCAGCAGAGTACTGTGAATGATAGTGTGTATTCAATTGAAGTAAATGAAATCAGATTAACAAGCATAAAAGAACTTGTTTTGATTTGCTCCATAGCTCCTAGTGTGTGTGTATGTGTGTGTGTGTATAAAATGTTAGCCATTCTTACATCAGAGTAAATATGGGCAAGATAAAAAAAGTACTTACAGAAATAAAAATCATTCTACAAGGAAACATCTGCTTCTAGAAGAGTATGTTTGGTAAAATAAAGAAACTATAAGTGTGTGTGTATTAGCTTATATGTAGTTTCTCATATATATATATATAAGTTAAAAAAAATAATTCAGCACTTCTTTAAGGTAAAGAATTAGGAAATATACTATGATACTTTTCTGATATTTCAGTATAGTTGTCATTTTACTCATTTATTTGGCAAACATCTGTTAGTGCCATCTGTCTGTCAGGCTCTATAGATGAGTGTCAAGAAAGTAGAATCCCTGTCCTCATAGACCGTGATGCTTATTGGGAAAGACCAACGGTAAAAAAAAGGAGAACTAATTTGATGTGAATACAGTGTAATACCTGTGAAGAAGACGACAGGTAGGAAGTAGGATAGAGAATACTAGGAAGTAAAGGGAGGTTGTATTAGAAAAGAAAACCAAGGAAGTCTGAAAAGGGAGCATGTGATCATAGACTAGGACAAAACAATCACAGTAGTCATGCGAATCTTTTGGTAGAGAGGATCACAAGTCACAGAAACAGCAAGTACCAATGTTTTATAAAGAACGAAAGGATCTAGTGACTGGAACAGCATCAACGGGAAGGATAGTGGTAGGAGGCCAGGAGAGAGGTATTTGTTAACCTCCTCATAACTTTCAGGTTATTTAAAAGAGTTTGAATTCTTCCCCAAGTGTAATGGGAAGTCATTGACAGCTTTTGATCATGGGTGTGACTTTTATTCTAAAAAAGATAACTCTGGCTTTATGTCAGCAATTGATTTTAGAGAAGGAATCGTGAGCTAAATGAAGCCTATTAGAATACTCTAATCAGAGTCCACAAAGAAATGGCAATGGCTTAGATTTGGGTAGTTGTGAGGTTTAAGTCAAGGAGGAGTCAAATTCCAGATTTGTGTTAGAGGTAAAGCAGAAACACTTGCAACAGATGAGGTGTGGGGAGTTGGAGAAGGCAGAATTAAGAATATCCTTCATTCTGACCTGCTCACTTGTAAGAATGGTAGTCGCACTAGAAGAAGCCCAGGTTTAGAATAGAAAATCAAGAGCTTTCCCCCTCACCCCAGAGGAGTAGGGAGGTGTTTGATTTTGAACCATAGAATAAAAAGGTTAGTTTTGACATGTGTAGTAGACATCCAAGTAGAAATCACATAGACCAACGGAGAGAAGATTCAGGATTTCCAGGGGGAGTTAGGGCTAGAGATATAAACTTACACATCATAACAAATAGGTCAATCAAAGTCACAGGACCAAATGAAATTAACCAAAAAGAAAGAGTTTACATGGAGGGAGAGGTATGAAACCTAGGTATTCTGCTATTTTGAGGTCACAAAAGAACAACGTAAAATAGATGTATGTGACACCCTAGAAGCTGTGGAAATGCAGCATTTCAAAGGAGAGAATAATTTACTGTGTTGAGTCATTCATTTATATGGTAGAGAAACGTCCTCAGTTTTAAAACTTAGGAAATGGCCACATGCAGACCACAAAATGGTTTCTCTCTTGAGATGACACCTGTTGGTTTAGAAATGTCGGGTTCATTTGCTGCCTGTGATTTGTCCAGTGTAGTTTTCTTGATTTCCTCTTTCTCTGGGAATTGTATATTTCAGCAGCCAATGAGCAGTAATTTTGTCACATTTCTATGTTGAGAGAAAGTTCTGAGGAAATAGTAGATTATGCCTAATTTTCAAATCTCTCTATTCCCACTAAAGGAACATCTATGTGTAACAAACTTTAGAGAATAAAAACACTCGAGAAAATGAAGTTGCTATGGTAAAAGCAAAAACAATATGCTTTTTATCTCAGATTTTTCACAAAACCCACAGAAGATTTACTTTGGAGCAACCTAATTTTACCAAGCTTTTGCATTTTTTAAAAATTCCCTTTACGTGTTTTCCACAGCCAGGATATCTTTATCCCCTCAAGTTAACAAGCAAATTCCTATTTTGCCTATTTTGAAAATGGCACACAATCCTCTAATCCTTCTCTCTAAAATATTTCATTGAACGTCTCTTAAAGTGTCAAAAGCTCAAATTCTAGTAAGCAGATAACTTAAATGACAACAGGCCAGATGTCACTGGAAATAAAACTTTGTCTAAAGAGGTTATTCAGTTCTCAGTAGAAATGGCAGTAAGATATGAAAAACAAAAGTAATATGTATAGTTGTGAAAGCTAAAGAAATAGTGTTTTTAAAGGAAATTACCTAGTATACAGATATTTTTTATTTATCTTGGTAGAAAAGAGCCTTCAAATTATTAAACCTAGAAAATGACAAAATCCAGACAACAGAATGGCTTCTCTCTTGGGATGGCAACTGTTGATATAAAAATATCTTGTGTTTATTTGCTTGTGATATGTCTAGCATAGTTCTCCTCTATTCTTCTGTCCCAGGAATGTTGCCATGTCTTCCAACTTTTAAATAAATGGATGTTTTAAGTGAAATTTGTTGATTTTAAACATTATTCATTTTGCTTTGAATGCAAAGCTTTGGCCAAGCCATCCGTCAATAGTTCGTAGGCTTGATCTAGTTTAGGAGCTACCTATTTGAAACCTTTTTAACTACTTTTGTGTTTGTTTTCATACGCTTTATTTATGTATAAAATGTGTTGATCAAGCACTTACTATGATCACTATAAACGAAATGACTCCTGGCTAGCTGGTAGTGTAATGACTGGACCTGCTGTATCCCACATGACTGACAGCACCGTTCACCCCAGACCCAGTGGCTTGAGCATAGGCATCCCTTCTAGGGTGTGATTTCTCACTTTTCCCCTTCTTCTGTTTCTCTCCATCTTTCTCTGGTGAATACACATACCGTATGGCAAAAATCCAAAAAGAAGAGAAAAGAAAAAGAAAAAGAAAAAGAACAACACACTGGGCAACTGTGCACGTGTGCCCAAAATTTCTGAAAGGAGGAGAGATGGAGGATAAAGAAAGCAGCATGACCATCCCCCATCAGGGTTGCTTTCTCCCTTTTCTGCTCTTTCTCCCTCTCCAATGAGTCCGTGTGCCCTCTAGAAAATTAAAATAAACAAACAAATAAACAATATGACCCCTACTATCAATTTTCTCATTATCCTCCATTACTTTACCTCAATTTTAATTTTTTTTTCCCTTTATGTTCAAGTTATTCTGGTGTGAAAATGTATGTAAAAAATGAGTACTGGTTTATGGGACCAGCAGTTAGCGTAATGCCTCTGTCGCTGGACTCCCATGTAGTCAGCCACAGTTTAAGTTACCGACTCGGCGGCTTAAAACTCAGACTAGGTGCTTGTGCCTGCATGCCGAATATCCCTAAAGGAGAATGGAGGAGAAGGGACTGCGGCGTGGCCATCCCCCCCACCCCCCCAGGGGGGTGATTTCTTGCTTTCTGTCTCTCTGTATCTCTCTGTCTTTCTGGCGAGTGCACACGCCCTATAGCAAAAACCTCCCCCCCCAAAAAAAAAAAGTACTGGTTTTATAATATGTAATATTTAGAAAATTTTTTTATAAAGATCTTTTTTTTTTTCTGTAGTTATTGCAGTCTAACTCACCTTCTCTTGACTTAGATGCATTGACATTTCCATTCCTCTTTCATGATCTGCCAATTTTGTAGTCAAGGATGTTAAAATTCTAGTGTAGTGAAATGCATCCTTCGGTGGTATTCTGCGAATAATCTAAACTTGGCCAACCCTTGTCCTGCAGGGTAATGACAAGGAGTGTAACTGTGGGGATGGGAAAGGTAGGAGGACAACCATTACCAAAGCTTACCTGACTCCAGAGATACTTGAAGCTGAATTTCTCCTTTAGGATATCTTTGCTAGTTCTGGTACTATTAAATAGGTTTGGTTTAATATTTTATCCTCAATTATTATATAAACCTTGTGATCAAGTCATTTCAGAATTACATGATTGCCTCTGTCAGTGCTAAATAGATATTCAAGGAAGAGACACCTCAATGATTATCATAGATGGCAACTTTGATAAATTGATAAGTAAATTTCATAATCTGCCTCATTAAGTAGCAGCAAAAATTAATCTGCAGAAATGTTTATAAGTGAAAAGAAGTCAATTACTCATAAGATGTTTTTAATATTAGAAAAATATATTATTAAATGAGGTAGTCTCTCTGTATAGTCTTCTCTGAATTGTGTAGAAATTACATGTAAATAGAGAAAAGAAAAAGCATAATCGAGGAAATTACTTTCAATTGTTTTCCATTCCTCCCAAATCCATTTGTTGCTGCCTGACCATTTAAATTCTCATTCTTCTGTGTAAATTAGAAGCTTAATAACCAGCAGAGAGTCTCAGATCTGGGATTAAGACTCATTGATCCATTTTCTAAACACCAGCCTGTCTTATTAGTAAGCTGTAACTTAAATAAACTAAAATAGGAAGTCTTGCTGGAAAGTTCCATTCTAACAGAGACCAACCCTGTCTCAATATTCCTAAATCTTTAATGCCATATATTAGATTCTTAAAATAAATGATAGAAACTCTAATCAGGCTATTTAAATAAGGTTGGTGTTATTGTATTTTAAATAAGATATATGTTTGAAACACAAGAATTCTTTTTCCAAGTAAAGCGGGTTATTTTTAAAGCAATATAATTAGGTTTAGTTGTAACTCAGTTACTTATATTCCTGATACACTGAAATTTTGTTTATAGTATAGACTTCATTTGTGCTCAGGTCTTTCTCCCATTTCATATTAATGCTCAGTCATTCCAGGGACCTTCTCCTACACGCTAGTGCTTTGTCTCAGTCTTACCATCTACTTTTTGGCTTTCAGACGACACTTGCTGCTCTTTTCTTTTTGCAAACTAATATGTCTGAATCAGCTTCTTTAGTATTTTCCTGCCCTGCCCCCTGAAAGTACATGTACTGGCTAGAAATAGAGAGAGGAGAGAATATTTTCATAGGGAATGTTCACACCACAGTCCTGTTCTTCCATCTCTCTGACTTTTCAGGATTAGGGGCACACATGCACACTCACCCAATGTGTTTCTCCAGACATTGGGTCTAGAACTCGTATACCATGTGTTTGCCGTATGGGAACCAGCGGCCTTGACCACCAGGCCATGAAACCAGCCCCCAAAGTTCTTTTAATTCTGCTGATCTAGCTTTCCAAGCTCTACTTGGGAAGTGAGAGAAGGGCCCAAACTCAACGAAGTTTTTCTGGAAATTAAAGATGACACATTGCTCAATTCTGGGAGAAATCGGTCCACGGTGTATTAGAATAAATGACAACAACTATATGCTTCATTGGCTTATTCTTAAAATACCTTGTACTCCTGACTATTAAATATGACTTATCGAAGACTATTGTCACCAATTTGAATAGTACAACAGAGTAAGAACAGTAGAGAATTTTTTACTAAATCAGTGTGTGAGCTAAACCAGCCTGTGTAAATCAGTCACTCTCAGCAGTAGAAAATTTCATGAAGTCTCCCTTTAAATTATGAGTTACTGAATATATTTTAAAAGTTATAAGACTATATAAAGATACCTGCATTTTTTATATTATTAATGAAATTAAACAGAGTAAGGGAAGTGGCTTAGAGAACTTAATCATCTTTAGGAGGATTTCTCATATTTCCCATGTACCCTATTGTCCTCTAGGTGAAATCCTTCTTAAATAGCCAGACTCATAAGTTATTAACTTAAAAGGGATTTCTGTAATATGTGCATGAAAACCCATCCTTCTTATTGCTGCCTTGATTTGGCCATTTTTTCAGGGAAAAAAATGCATACTTATAATTTGATCTTCCCTATTTTAACTAGTTGTAAGAGAAAAACTTTTTAAAATTATTTATTTTTATTTATTTTTATTATTCTTCAATTTGACCATAGAGAGACAGAGCGAGGGAGGGTGAGAAAGCAAGCTGCCAGGTCCAGGACTCAAACCATGGTCAGCCATGTGGGAGTTCAGTGCCTTAACCACCAGGCCACCTGCCAGCCTCAAAGAGGGAAACATTTAACTGACTGACCTGCTATAAATAATTTTGATGATAAGTTATAGATAATAATCCAAATTTTTAATTTCTTAATTTATTTTAATCAAGAAAATTAATTGGATACTATATCTCCCAAGTATAACTAGCAATACCATATTGAAATTTCTACTTGGAGATGAGGTTCTGCCCTGGAATTTGGGTTATTTCAACAATGTTTTCACCTATATGCATAGATCATTTCCTAAATTCCAGTTATTCTCCTAAACCTATGAGTACATTGGTAAAGAAGGCAGACTAGGGGCCAGCAGGTGGTGTAGTGGTTACGTCGCTTGATTCCTACATGGTCATGTGTGGATTGAGACCCGGACCTGGTGACTCGAAACTCATGCCAGGCACTTGTGTGTGTGCCCAGGATCCCAGAAAGAGAATGGAGAAGCAGGGATTTCAGCATAGCCATCTCCTCTAGGGGATGATTTCTCACTTTATCTCTCACTATCTTTGTCTATCTCTCTCTCCAGTGAGCACACATGCCCTAAAGCAAAAACCTGGGGAAGAAAATAAAGAAAAAGGCAGACTAGTCACCTACTTAATTGAAATTAAAGGTGGAGCACGGAATGGTGATGCAGTAGTAACACAATGCTTTGTGAGGCCGATCCACATTGGGAAGTTTCCAGATTTCTGTCTGTAGACCTCCCTGAACATGCCTGGTGTTGGAATGCCCATGATCTAGGGGCTGAGGCTGGATATGGATTGTGGCATTAAGACACTATTGGGGGTGCTATCTCTCTGTCCTTTTCCTTCTCATTGTCTGTTTCTCTGTGTCTCTCTTACTTATGGAAGAGAAAAAGGAAGGTAAGAGATGGGCAATGATAGTAAACTAGCAATTTATCAATTTGAAATTATAGAGATGATTCAAGGAAAGTGAAGGAAATTATAGGGGAACCTGATCTAGTTTGGGAACTCAAGGAAAATCTCTGAGAAGTTGCCATTAAATCTAGATTTGACATGACCAGGAGAGGTATAATGATTACGTTGCTGGACTCTCACCTAGTCAGCTGTGATTTGAGTCCCAGACTTGGTGGCTTAAAACTTAGACCAGGCACTTGTGTGTGTGTGCCCAAAATCCCAAGAGAAGAATCGGTGAGAAGAGATTATGGTGTGGATATCCCCCTGGGGGGTGATTTCTACTTTCTGTCTCTGTTTCTGTCTATCTAGCAAAATTCTCTAAGGAAAAAAAACTCTAGATTTAACAGTTAATTGTAAATAGATATGAGAATAGGTAGAGTCAGTATTAAAAGTTCATACTTAATTCATACTTTTAAGTGTTTAACATGCAGTGTTTTGAATAGATCAGTGATATATTCATATATTGTTGATACCTATAAATCTAAATTTATTAGTTATGATAATAGTTTGTGCTCTGACGAACCTTGCCTTATATCCCAGCTTACTTTCTCTAACTGTGAGCATGTAAGAATTATCATTGGACTAAATGATGACCATATTTTGTTCCATAGTTTAAGGGTACTGTTAGTGAAAAGACTGAGACCAGAAGCATGTCTATTCATATATATGCCTATGTCCATGTATCACTGGGGCCAGTTTATTTAGAACTTTTATAGTCCTTATCTTTGCCTCATCCTATCAAATAACTGACTGAAAGCATGTTTCCTTGGTTAAGTTGTTAAGGTATCATGTTGCTTCTAGGCATACTCTATCTTTTTAAAAAAGGTTTGTTTGGTTGTTTGTTCCTTTGTTTATTTATTTATTTATTTATTCCATGGGCAAGACAGAGAGATAGCACCCCTAACAGGGTCCCAACCATAATCCGCTGAAGCCCTGGCTCCATGTCATAGGCATACATATTCCCAGACTATTCAGGGAGGTCTCTGAATGTGAACTAAAAACCTTCTCATTTGGGTCCTGGGTCAGCCTTACAGTGTTGCATTTTACCACTCACACCGCTGTATAGCTCCAAGTACATATACTTTAAAAAAAAATTGTTAGTGGGCACATGCGCTCACTGGAGAGGCAGAGAGAGAAGAAGAGGGAGGGAAAGTGAGAAAGCAATCCCCATGGAGGATGGTCATGCTGCAATCCCTTTTCCTCCATTCTCCTTTTAGGATTTTGGGCATGTACACACATACTTCCCAAGTGTTTTTCAAGCTGCCAGGTCTGGGATTTGAACCATGCTGTCAGCCATGTGTGATTCAGTCATCTTAACCATCATGTTATCAGCTGGCCCCAGATACTCTGAAAGTCATGAAATGTGTTTTCCTTTGTTTAATGTAGTGAACGTGTAAATAACCAGACTATAAACATCTCAAAAATAGCAACATGAGGCCAGCAAGTGATGTAGCGCTAGAATCTAAAGGCACTGGACTTCCCCATGACTGACCATGGTTCGAGTCCTGGAACAGATGCATTGAAACTCACACTATGTGTGTGTGTGCATGAGTGTCCAAAATTCTGAGAGAATGGAGAAGAAGGAATTGTGACATGGCCATTTCCCCGAAGGGGGAGTGATTTCCCACTTTCCTTCTCTCTGCATCCCAACGAGCTCAAGCACCTTATGGCAAAAAAAACTTGAAAAACAAAAAGGCAGCTTCATTTTTTTCTATTTTTACTTTTAAAAAAACAACGTTTTTTTTTTCTTTTTTTACTGTTGTAATGATGAAGTCTTATCAGAGTGGGAGGTGGGAGACATTCAATAAAAGGGTGTCAAATAATGGAAAAATTAAAGAATGGTTGAAAGGTATCTTTTTTAAAATGTGTGGGTAGAATGCCTTGCCATTGCCAGACTCTCAGGATTGGTTTCAGTGAATACCCTTTATTTCAATATAAGTTAATGGAATTGAAGGAACATACAATTATAATTCCAGAGTGATGCTATTCCTCAGAGAATGCCCTTCTGTCAGAAGTCAGATTTCAGAGTTGCTGCCAACTCCCTGGTGGCGAGCATTTCTGGAAGATGTTTTCACTGCCAGGCTACAGGAAAGTCCAACCCTGGTTTGTGTAGAGAGCGATAAAGCACAGCGTTTGTGTGTGTTCTGAGTGGCTATGGACAAGCCAGCACTACACACCAGGTTCTGGGCATTGACGGAGCGGAGGCACTTCTTCCACAGAATAATGACCTGACAAGATCATCAAAGAGGTGAAAAATAGGGTCATGTTTGATGCTGACTATAAGCAGTTACAAATAAAGATGCATTATATTTAATATGTAATATAACTAGATTGGTATCCAGTCTGCCAATTGAAATGACAATTTCAGTACAATTTTATTCATAATTAGCCTCTTTTACTTTACTTATTATGAATGATCTAATTGAAAATCAAGTTCCCCCAAGATAATCTTTCCACCTGTCATTGGTTTCTTTCTAAAATGACTTATTCGGCATGTACCTTTAATCTGTGGGGGGTTAAAACAGTTAAAAGGCTATGAGTGGGAGGTAAAACTATGGATGGCTCTTGTGTTTAGCTCCTTTCAGATCAATTGAAAACTTTAACTGTGATTAATTATCAGGTCATCTTTAGATTTCACTTTTTCAGGACTTCTGTTGCATTACCCAAGCCCCTAGTAGATTTGATATTTATTGTCCACAGCAAGTGTTTTA
Source organism: Tupaia belangeri chinensis (assembly GCF_000334495.1). Classification (NCBI taxonomy): domain Eukaryota; kingdom Metazoa; phylum Chordata; class Mammalia; order Scandentia; family Tupaiidae; genus Tupaia; species Tupaia belangeri. The sequence goes on along the minus strand of NW_006160142.1, from coordinate 2,178,706 downwards.
TAAAATATTATAAAATAAAGGTATTCATTTCTTAATCCAGAGCTTCCTGGGAGTTCTTAATGGTGCTGATTGTTTTAAAAGTAATTGAGTGTTTAAAAATATCTTGAAAATTAGGAAGACCAGTTTTGTCTTTTAAATGCCATTAAGAGCAATCACAGATTTCCCAAAGAGAGGCTTCATAAGACCATGCACTTCCGCTGTCAATTATTTCTTCATGCTGTTCCTGTAATTTTAGCCTCTTGCACAACTCACTGAATGAGCTGAATTTGGCGTCATTTCTCCTACCTTAGCAGAAGTTCTCTGTTTAGGTATGAGTAAATATAAAATGCAAAGGTTAAGAGAATTATATATTTTTAAAGAACAGCATGTTCCTATGTTGTTAAGGAGACATAATGAAACTGATTGCTATAAGGTCATTTCACCCTCCTAAGTAGTTAGGTCCTGAGGCACTGGGAATAGTGTCCCAGTGAGAGAGAAAGAGAAAAAAAAAAAGGAAAAAAAAAAAAAAAGAAAGAAAAGAAAATCAATTGGTACCAATGCATTAGAAATAAATTTTCTATTTTTAAAATAAAATTATTGTGTTATCTCTTATTGTTACTTTCTTCCTCAAGTCTATTATCATTGTTGCAAGTGGGATATATTTAAAATATGTGAGGAATGTCAAACAGATTGCTTTACCTCTGAATAAAGGAATCTTTCCCCATTCCTGCAGTGTCTCCTTTTCAGTCCCCTTGTAAAGTCTATTGTTCTATTAACCATACTAAGCAAGCTGTATATTCATGGATAAAAGAAGAATACATGAAAAATATGAGGAGCCATTAGATGAGTCAGATGCTATCTGAATGGGTTGCCAGCATGCGATGTCCCCTTTACACTTAATCAAGGAGTGCTAACTTAAGGAATAACTTTATCACCTATTCGATTACAGAGCCTCAGTTTTGTCAACTATAAATTAAAAATAATGATAGTTCTCATGCATTGAGAAATATCTACAAAATAGATATCATGCATGTAAAAGCATTCAGTTCTTTTTTAAGAATTATTTTATTTAGCTTTATTTATTTATTTTAATTTGAACAGAGAAGGTCAGAGAGAGAGAGAGAGAGTGAGAAAGCAAGCCTCCCAGTTCAGGACTTGAATTGTGGTTGGCCATGTGAGAGTCCAGCGACTTTAATCCCCATGCCTCCTGCCAGTCCCAGCATTCA
>NW_006160142.1:2135036-2177061 GCF_000334495.1 Tupaia belangeri chinensis | reverse complement strand
GCTATAGGGCATGTGCACTGGCCAGAAAGACAGAGAGAGACAGAGAGACAGAAAGCAAGAAATCACCCACCAGGGTTGGGGGAAGATGGCCACACTGCAATCTCTTCTCTATAATCCTCTTGGGATCCTGGAATACATGCACACATGCCTGGTGTGAGTTTAAGCCACTGGGTCTGGGACTCAAACTGCGGTCGACTACATGGGAGTCCAGAGACATAGCCATTACGCCAACTTCTGGTCCCAGTTTCTGAACTCTTTAACTGTTGGACATAGTTGCTTATACAAATTTTATAATCTGCATTGTATGTGCTCTTTCATCCTGGATTTGCTGAATAAAGAGATTAGCTCAGTGCCAGCTGGTGGAAGGTTAAAGAAGCTAGATCCCACATGGTCAGTTGTGAGGTTTACATCCCAGACCTGGCAGCATGAAAACATGCCTGGCTCTTGCACTTGTACACCCCAAATCCCAAAACAGGAAGAAATGGAAGAGAAGGAATTGCCATATAGCCATCCTGCCTGAGGGGATGCTTTCTCACTTTCTCTCTCCCTCTCTGTGTCTCTCTCCAACAAGTGTGCATGCCCTATAGCTAATCAGAGAGAGAGAGAGAGACTAGCTCAGTCCCCTCTTTTATATGACTCGCTCTTTAGTTGACATAACCTCCTAAAACCTCAAAACACCATTAGCTTTTTTAGCAGCCAAATCTCATAGTTGGCTTACATTGTGATTGCCATTAATTAAAATACCTAAGGTCTTTTTTATCTATATTACTAGTAAAACAAATCTTAAGTAATTTGCATTTATAAATTTTATCTTATGAAAGTGTTAAGTATGAAAAAATTTTAATTTAAATCTGTCAAATGATTTTTGCTTATAATAATCAGTTCAGTATGGTTGATATATTTAATTTTAAAAAATACATTTCAATCATGAGGGATTTTTGAAAAATAGTATTTTTGTTTTTGAAATATGTCATGAATAAATAAAAATTGGAAAATTCAGAAAGATTTTATACAGAGATCTAAGTCATTTATATAATCTGTAACTATATAACTATCTATGAATGTGTATATATATGTGTATTTAGTTAATAATTATAGTACAGAAATATAACCATTATTTTATTTTTATATTACCTTTTGTTAATATATATTTTGAGAGGGTTTGTTTACTTACATAATTTGAATAACAAATAATTTCACTTTTTTTTAGCTAAGGAACTTTGTTTTATTTTTTTTTGATTCTTTTTTTTTTTTTTGAGAGATTTTCACTGTAGGGCGCATGCGCTCTCCAGACAGACAAAGAGAGACATAGAGACAGAAAGCGAGAAATCACCCCCCCAGGGGGGATGGTCACGCCGCAATCCCTTCTCCTCCATTCTCCTCTCGGGATCTTGGGCACGCACGCGCACGCACCCGGCGTGAGTTTTAAGCCACCGGGTCCGGGACACGAACGGCGGTCGACTACGTGGGAGTCCAGCGACATAGCCATTACGCTAATTGCTGGTTCCCCTAGCTAAGGAACTTTCTGAAGTTTTATTTTCTTAAGGCTAATTTTCCATTTTAGGATCATTTATAAACTTAAGAGGCATGCCTTCAGTTGTTTTCATCAAAATAATTGATAAAATTGTTTAAGTAATATGGGAAATGTGTGATAATGTTGGTTGTTGATATTTTAAGTAAGGCAGGGGGGGAAAGGCAAGTCTTCGGCAGTGTGTGAAAGAGCTTGGAACGTTTCCTAGAAAGGGAATCGGCTGTGGTAGAGATCAGAGTGGTGGTAATGTGCAGCTCAGAAGAAGAAGCAGGAAGATGGCACGCTGCCACTCCTGGTTTGCCCACTGATAGTGCGGGTTTGAGGTGTAAGCCACACACCACCAACATTCCTGGGGAGCATGAATCCGTGAGTTTTATTAGCGTAATGGAGAAGTCACTTAAACTTCTGGGATTTGCTGCTTTCAAATGCTTTCTGGCAGTACTGAATTAAGGAAGTCATTTGAGTAAGTTAACTTTGCTGTGGTCTACAGAATATTTGATTTATTAGGCTCTGACATGAGAAGATTTAATACTGTGGAGGGAAGTAAGTTGTTAACAGTGTGTACAAAACAGTGTCTAGGCTCTACACTGCCCAAAGCAATGCAAACGTTGCTTTGCTTGTGCATTGAGGACTAGACTGGAGTGGAGATTCATTTCTAAAGGTTCAGTATAAAAACAATTTCTTTTTTCAAGTGAGAAAATTAGGGGAAAATTGAATATTTTCCTTCTAAGTATACCTGGGGGGTGTTTAGAGTAAACTGAAATATTTGATAATTTGTGTGTGGAAAAAAAATTAGTGTTTACATTTTAAAGTGTTAGGAGAGTTCTTGAAATGGTAAAAGACTGAAACTAGATGGTTTCTCTTAACAGATGGAGCTTGAGGAATTCTATTTCTTTGTGAAGTTAGAAGGTGGCTCAAAACACACTGATTGGAAGACTGTTCCAAGATTAAGGGACAGTGGTGTAGAAGTTGCCAAGAGCTGAGTGGGTGAATGATTCTAAAGAGCAGCTGGGACAGACCTGCAGGAATCAAAGGAAACAGACCCATGTATGTAGGTGGAGAAAAAGACAAAGATGCAAGGCAGGATACTGTGAGGATCCAAAAGGAATAATAATAATTATTAGATAATATTAAATTTAAAAAGAGGAGAATGTGCAAACCATGAGATTAAAGAAAATGTTAGCATAACTTGGGGCCAGCAGGTAGCATGGTGGTTAAGGGCGCTGGACTTCCACGTGGCTGATGGTGGTTCAAGTCCTGGACCTGCTGGCTTGCTTTCTCATTTTCTTTCTCTCTCTCTCTCCCACTCTGGTCAAATTAAAATAAATAAAGTTAAATGAAATAATTAGTAAAAAGAAAAAAGAAAATGTTAGCATAATTAAGCAAGTCTACGTGGAATTTCCAGGTCTGAGGTGGAGCTAGATTTTTTTCAGTGAATAATTCAGGAGAAAAGGAGACATCCAGGCCAGTTTTGTGTTCTGGTAGTAAGGGAGCCCAATCTAACATAGCCGACCATGCAGATCAAGTCCTGGATCCAGCAGGTTGAGAAACCCACTGTGTGTCTGCATTCATGACCAAAATCTCAACGGGAGGCAGAGACAGAGAACAAGGGGTTATGGCATGAGCATTCTCCAGGAAGGGTGCTTTCTCTCTCTCTAATGAATGCATGTGCCTTCTAGCAAATAAAACAAACGAGCAAACAAACACACTACCTGCTACTTAACTTGGGCTCTGGAAAATACAGAGAGGATTTTTTCATGCTTTTTAAACCACCATTATTTTACTGTGTGCCAATAGGTAGAAAAAAAAAACTTAATAGCTAATTTATTTTGCAAGTTTTATCTCACTTAAGAAAATTCATACTTTAAGGCAATACACAGAAATAGCCAAGAGGTCATTTATGGCTGACCTAATATATAGAAGTTGGCTGAAAAGAAGGATTCCTACCCCTCCCTTTTTTTCTTATCTTCAGAATCTGAGAAAGGTCAGTTGCCAAGGCAAGTGCAACAAGAAAAAAGAGAGCTGAAGTTGAATCAAGTTTCACAGCAAGGCTCTCAGAAGGATGGAAGATTAGGTGCCAATTTCTCAACCAATCTTTTTTGTAATACTTTCCCCAATGGTGAGAAACTGTGTCAGGAGTTGATTTGATCAGCTGGAACCGAGCAACATGAAAGAATTCACAAGAAATCATTCTGTTCCAGACTTCTGATTTGACAATAAAGGAAAGAATCACTGTAAAAGATTTGTCCAGTGAGGGCCAGCAAGTGGTGTAGTGGTTAAAATGTTGGACTTCTATGTGGCAGACCATGGTTTGAGTCCTGGACCCAGCACCTTGAAAATCACACCAGGGGTTTGTGTGTGGGTGTGCAAAATCCCAGGAGGAGATAGATTGGAGGAGAAACGATTGCAGCATGGCCATCACTCCTGGGGGTTGATGTCTCACTGTCTCATTTCCCTCCTCTGTTTCTCTGTTTCTATTCTGCGAGTGCACAAACCCTGTGGCAATAAAAAAGAAAGAAAAGAAAAAATTCTTACAGTATATAGGATATATTATTTTCAGCAAATACCAGACTTATTTTCTTCTCACATTTTTAAAATTTTAAGTTTAAGTTTATGTATTCCTCTATATGAGTAAGAAAGAGAGAGATAGAAAGACAGTACCCCCCAACAGGGTCTTGATGCTCTGACCTACCCCCAGCTTCAACCAGCCCTGGTTTAAGGACACACATCTTCCCAGCATACTCAGGGAGGTCTCTGGATGCAAACCCTGGCCCTTCCCATTTCGATCAGCTTCTCAGAGCATGTTTTCCCACTATTCCACTGCCCAGGTCTCTTTCCCACTCTTAAAATAAGTTCTTTTTTTCAAATTTATTCCCTCAGAGAGGAAGAGTGTGGGAGGTGTGGCCAATATACAATTGAAAATACTTAAAATCCCATTTGTTTTGAACATAGAGAATCTCAGACTATTTGGAGACTTCCTCTCAAGGGTAACAGCTGTTGTCTTTTTGTTTTTCCCTCTGCCATTATAGTATTCATCTTGTCAAAGCTAGTGGTGATGCATCTCAGTGGGAAAAAGATAAGCACCCTGGTTCCAAATATCTGAAGCACAATACTCTGGAGATAAATACTGAAAGGATCTAGGCTAAGACAAAAAAATCTGATGAGCCTGAGGCAGCTCAAGAAGGCTTCCTAAAGGAAGCTTATCTCTTAGAAGCCTGGCCTTGAGGGCATTACTAGTAAAAACCATGACTTTCTACTAGAATAATATCCAGAGACAACAGGCGTCCTCTGTATGTCAGTCCTCCCACTCCCTAGCCTCTGTCCATCCTGACTTGGCAGAACTGGTCTGCCAGTGGGGAACTGCAGATAGATCCCTATACAGCCGAACTTTTCCTTCCATGCTAGACTTTCATGATAAATCACTACCTAGGGAGAAATGATGCCGGTTCAGGAAGAGAAGCTTCCAGGCCACAGGTACTTTCAAATCTGGCATGCTGTGTATACTTAATAAATATAAAAAGAAAATAAGTGATGATGCCCAAGAGAAAGGTTTCTTTCCTTGTTTCCCTATATTTTTGAAGAAGGGCAGACTTTTCATTTTTCTAATGTCCACTCTCTCATGTCCCATGATAATTCATGGCTAAATAAGAGTTTACAGAATTGTTGAGGAACTAGACAGTGGCACAGCAGACTAATGTGACACTCTGCAATACATCTGCCTCTGAAGCAATCCCACATGGAGGGTTCCTGGTTCAATTCCGGAGACCTTTCTGACTGTGGTAGGCACACCCTTGTCCATGATCCAAGGTTAGCTAAAACTGGGATAAATTGTGGTGCCAGGACCCTATTGGGGTTCTGTCTTTCTCTCTCACATAAGGAATAAAAAAATAAGTAAATTTTAAAAACTCTTGGTAGAGGGACCAGCAGATGGAGTAATGGCTATGTCACTGGATTCCCACATAGTCGACCACAGTTCGAGTCCTAGACCCATCACCTTAAAACTCACCAGACACATGTGTGTGTGTGCCCAAAAGCCCAAAAGGAGAATAGAGGAAGGGACTGTGGCATGGCCATCCACCCTGGGGGGTGATTTTTCACTTTCTCTGTCTCTTTCTCGTTGTGTCTCTGGCAAGCACACACACCCTATAGCAAAATTCACTCTCTGATAAAAAAAATCTTGATAGATTTTCAGATTTTCAATACTTTAGTGTTTTTATTTATCCGTTGGTGTTCCAATATCATGAGAAAACCACATTATTTCAAAATTAAAATCATTATTAAGTATTTGAAGACAAATAAATGAATTGGAGGACTTAACAGAGTATTAACAAATTAATTTAACAAGAAGATATTGAGCGCCTAATCTGTATCAGACACCATGCACTTAATCAGGATTCCCAATCTTCAATGAAATATAGATGCTTTGTAACTGACTTTCTTCTTAACCAGTTTTCTTAGTTCTTGTTATTGAGTTACTCCCAACTCTACCTATTCTGAAAGTCAGGTCAGTCTTCTCTGTCTTTAGCCTTAGATAAATCCCTTTTGCAGGCATGGTGACTCAACAACCTGTTGCCTCCCCAAATTCTATGCTGCATCACTTGTTCGAAGTCTATTCTGGCTCTTGCTGAATCTCCTCTTCAGAATCTAGTCCAGATCTAGAAGCAGCAGGTGACATAGTGGTTGAGGTGCTGGACTCCAGCATGGCCCATCATTGTTAACTTAGGCCTGGTGGCTTGGAAAATCACACTGGGTGTGTATGTGTGTGCATGCTCAAAATTCTGAGAGGAGAATGGAGGAGAAGGTATTGTAGAATGGTCAGTCCCCCTGGGGGGTTGATTTTTCACATTCCCTCTCACTGTCTCTGTCTCTCTCTAGCAAATCCACATACCCTATGGCAAAAACATTTAAAAAAAAAAAAAAAGTCCTCTCTGAAATTCATGGTATCCTGCATTAGCCTAAAAGTACATCTTAAGGCATTCTGACTGGACAAATAATGTTTTTTTAATAATCTCTGAACCTACTGGTACAAGTCCCTTTGATCAATTAACTTACAGTGGAGTTACCACTAGTGTATGATTCTAGCACTGGGTTAAGTGTGGCTCTCCTTCACCTTAAAACTACTATCTGGGACTAGTTTTTCTTGATGGGCATTACTCTAGTTTCTTTTTACAGCAAAAGAGATTTTCTCCTGTTTAAAAACCTGAATCCTCTTTAAATCTCTCACTAAAGTTTAATTTCTACTTGTCAATTTCTTGACAAAACTAATAAGACTAGGGTGCCCCGAGCCCACTAAATGATCACATCCCACCCTTCCCATGCATTGATAATTCAGTCTTCAAGATTTTTCTCCTCTTTGTTCTTCTGCAACTCACTTCATGAGCAACATAGGATGAAACTACCCAGAATACTGTCAGAATGATATAATATAACTTCACTTATAAATTAACAGTAGCAGTCTACTGACACAAAGAGGACAAATCTCTTTCCTTGTGAGTATATGAAACTTTTTCTAGTCTGTGGATTTTTAAAATGTGTACATTGTCCGTCTTCAACTTAAACTTTTTAAGGTTACAAGTGCCCATTTATCCATCAACATTTGATAAGCATCTGTTAGGTTCTAGATACTGTACTGGGTGCTGGGAATATACAAGAGGAAGACCTGTCCATGAAAGCTCACTGTCCAATGGATTAGCAAGATATAAATAAATATAGAATATATAGAATATAGAATACTACTGCCATGATAGAGGAAGTACAAGATCAGGCAGTGACCCTCATGAGAGAATAATTGATTTTGGCTGTATTCTTTAGAGAGCCTAATGCAATACCTTATGCTTATTAGGTTTACAAGAAATATTTATTGGTAATGATAATATTGCATAAGTAGAAATTCAGAGAAGAGAGTAGGTGGAAAATAGCCTTTCTTAGAATTGAGATGAACATCAAACTTTGTGATAGTAACAGTACTGCTCTGTAAGAGCTGGCTTTTATTATTAATACCAACAGTCACTTATTATAAATTGCTAGCATTTGCTGAGTGCACATTACGTGTCAGGCACTGTGCTGTCTGCTATGTACAAGGTGCGTTATTTCATCCTCACAGACCACCTAGTAGCTGGAAAGTTTTCCCACTATAAAGACGAGAATACAGAGGCTCAGATAGTAAGTGGCTGACCCGCAATCATAACTATCTTTGACTTCCAAATTTCTTTGTTTAACCACTTTACTGTTATCAGTCTAAAGATTAAAGCCAAATATATCAAAACATTTCCAAGACAACTGCTTATTTGAAACAGCTACACTAAAATTTTAGGACCATTTCGATAGCTGAGATATTTGTGATGGTATTACTTAATTATCAGAGTTAAGACAGACACTCTTAGAGAAAAAAATATACATATAATATATATGTAATACATATGTATGTAACATATGTATTATATATATTTAATACATATACATAGCTCAGATACATTCAATATATATATTTATATATACTTACATATATATTTACTATATATTTTGATAGCTGAGATATTCATGATGGTGTTACTTAATATTATCAGCCGAGTTAAGACAGACTCTCTTAGAGGCAAAAAAATATATAATATATATATTTAATACATATATTACATACATTCTCAGCATTCATACATACATTCTCAGCTATCAAAATAACTCGGCTATATACATGTATGTATGTATATATGTATGTGTAAATAATTTCCCAGCAAGGTGGGAAGATGAAAACTTGAATAAGTTTGCAACCAGTACTCAAACTTCTCTAAGCTCTCTAAATTTTACAATGGTAAAATTACCACTCATAAAAACAGTGTTTAAGATTACAAAAAAAAAAAGTAGTGAAATTCTTAATGATAAATTTAAAAGAACATTTCTTGAAAGTATTTTTAGAGATGCTTCATCAGTCAAGCTTTACACCTCATTTTAAATGAAGATGTTTTTCATTTTGGATATTATCCTAGCAATTTTGATTTACATTTTAAGGTTTTTGTAAGTCTGTGATCAGGATTTTTACAATAAAACGTTACTACTATTCACTGGGAACATAATCTTATTCTCTAAGGGTTAGACTATAAACAAGGATTAGTGTCACTAAACACAATGTGGTAGAATTGGGTGTTTAAAATGAGTTACAAATGTTTTGGGGACATACAATAAAGCATGTATTTTAAAGAGTATTAAATAGGTCTTATATCCTGTTATTGTTCAGTTACACTGTTTGTGCAGATTTCTTCTTTTTTCTATACTCTTTTTTTTTTCCAAATTGCACATTAATATTAGATTGCTTTGGTATGTATTGCCTTAATCAGAAAAGCATATGAACTAAAGCCAGCTGTGGGACTGCAGATCCTCTCAAAGATGCTATAAAGGGGACATAAACAAGACATTAGACCTCTTACTCTTTCTCTCTCTCTCTCTTTTATTGCCTAGCTCAGTGGTCTGTTTTATAGCCATGGTGCTCTGCCTAGCAGTCAATACTCTACCTGCAAGCTAGACTGATTCTCAGGGAGGTAGAAAATCTTATACTGTGGAGTTGTACACAGTAGAATTTGTCTCTTTCACTGTTATTATTCCCTGTCAGTCTCTCTAATGTTCATTTTCCATCCTCTTCTTTCCAGCCCTTCTCTGCAAGCATTTCCAGAAAAGTATGTGTGTCAGGGATAGAAAGTGAGAGTATATTGACTGCTCAGGGATTTGGCTTGGTCACCCACTGTATGAAACAAAAGGTCAGTTTTGAATGTCATCGGGACAGTCTTATCTTTTATCACCTTCTGCGTTACACTCTTCTCTTTGTTTTCCATCATCTTTTTCTTTTCTGTATTTCTCTTCTTTCTTAAAATATATTGTAACATGGACATTTCTTCACCTAACAGTGATAAAATGTCTGCTATATTGTTTAATAGTGCTAGGGCTATACCAATGAGAAAGACAAGGACTGGAGATCTCTCTGGAAAATTTGAAAATATTTACATTAAATGAATGATTTTTAAAATTATGTAAGTGAGAGAAAAGTATTGGAAGCGGTAAGTGTTTGAAGTAATCTTGCCTTATCTAAACATAACTTAGTCTCAGGACTAGCAGATGGCAGAATGGTTACCTCGGTGGACTCCCATGTCGTCTGCAGTTTGAGCCTCATATCCAGTGACTTACAACTCACACTGGGCACATGTGCGTGCTTCCCAAGATCCCGAGAGGAGAATGGAGAAGGGATTGCAGCATGGCCATCGCCCCTTGGGGATGATTTCTTGCTTTCTGTATTTCTGTTTCTCTGTCTCCCTGATAACGCATGTGCCCTAAAGCAAAAATCTCTTTAAAAAAAATTACATGGTCTCATCTGGAATTCCTTTCACAAATTTCTTGTTTTAAAAAGAATTATTAATTTTATTTATTCATTATTATCATTATTATTATTATTTCACATGATGTTTGCCAGAGGAAGACAGAGAGAGGGAGAGAGAAAGTGAGAAACTAAGCTGCTAGGTCCAGGACTCTAACCACAGTTGGCCATGTGGGAATTCCAGTGCTTTAATCAGCACATCAACCTGCTGGCCCCTTTTCACAAGTTTCTAATTTATAAAAACTGACCAGATAAACTGCTTTGTTTTATTTATAAAATTAGGAATGAGCCATTTATTACTGTATTTCACTCCTTCCTCGCACATTTTATTAATTGTCCTAAATCATTACATTTAATGAATATCAGCATCTCTATGTACAGCAAATTCTCATGAAGTTACTATATAATCTTATATGCATGTGAAAATCACCCAGACAGAAGAAAGACCAGTTATTGGGCTGGGTCTCTACTCTTCCAGGTAGCAGGCTTATTGACAAATGCTGTTTACGTAGCTAGTTTAGCATACCATCTACCAAGTAACTTACCCTGAATGACTCTTCCCTTTCTTATCTGCTTTGTCTAGCCTGGTTTTAATTAACTGAGACTAGGATTTCATGACTCCTGGCAAATGCCTGAAGTCAGAAAACTGAGTGATACTGTTACTGAACTTGAACAATTACAGAAAAACCTGATCACTCTGGCTCTTCTCTCTCTCCTGTAGAGCAACTATGCCTCACAGAGCGGCTATCCCGCCCATCACTGCTTTTGCCTTGTTTGGAATTAATGTAAATATTCAGATTCAGTCCCTTTACTTTTTCCTCACAAGTTTGCCCTGCTAAGGAGTGTGTCACTTCTCTATATTTTTTCCTCACCATTTATTCACTTACACATTTCATAAGTATGTAGTGAAATGAAAGTTATGAGCTGACGGTGGGACACAAATGGTAATGGTGAGAGCACAGTGGGGCCCAAGATCCCAGTTTAATGTCTGCTATGAATTCAGTGTATCTTTCAGTAAATTAGGAAATCATCTAGTTTAGCATGCCAGTACTTTGAAGATCAACTAGTCACTTTTATTTTTTTAATAGAGATTTTTGTTACAGGGCATGTGCACTCACTAGAGAGACAGAAAGAGACAGAGAGACAGAAAGTGAGAAATCACCACCTCCACCACCACCCCTCACCCTGGGAAGGTGGCCATGTTGTAATCACTTGTTCTCCAGTCTCCTCTTGGGATTTTGGGCACACATGCACACGTGCCCTGTGTGAGCTTTAAGCCGCTGAGTCTGGGACTCAAACCATGGTTTATTATGTGGGAGTTCAGCTATGCAACCATTATGCCATCTGCTGGTCCCTACAACTTTTTTTGTTTTTAATTTAACCTTCCTCCTTCCCTTTCGTACTCCTCCCTTCTTTTCTTTTCTTTTCTTTTTTTTCCTCTTCCACAAGAGAGACAGAGAAAAGGCATGTATCTTTGACAAGGTCTCAAGCTGCCACCCCCCATCTCCCCAACCTTTCAGCCAGCCAGGATCATGGGCACACACACTCATGGGCACACACCTGTGTGTATGCCCGGCATACACAAGGCAACCTATGAACGAAACTCCAATCTTCTATGTGGCTTTCAGCATTGCAGAGGGTGCACCACTGCAGCACTGGGGCAGGGGTCCAAATTTCCATTTTAAGAACATGAGACCTGGGGCCAGCAGGTGGTGTGAAAGTGAAAGTACTGCATCCCACATGGCCAACTGTGTTCGAGGATCCCATAGGCTTGAAAATCACTCCAGGCACGTATGCATGTATTTCCCAAATCCTGAGAAGAAACTGGAGGAGAATGGATTGGGGCATGGCCAACCCCCTAGGGGGTGATTTCTTGCTCTTCCTTTTTCTCTCCATCTCTCTCTGGCCAGTTCACACACACTATAGCAAAAACTATAAAAGAAAGAAAAAAGAGCTGTGAGAACTGAAGCCAAGAGAGGTTATGTGACTTGTTGAGAGTGACATAAAGAATCAGTTCAACTTTCTGGAACTTATTGACCTTATCTATAAATCAATGAGATCGGAATAGTTCTTAGGTCATGTTTAACCACCCTGTCTAGACTTTTAGGAACTCTAAATATCTGTGATTCTAATTTTAGTTTTGACTCTGCCAAATGATATGATCATCGTCAGCCACATAGAAAATCATCTCTATGTTTACTCTTGGTCTTTTTATAAATACTTGCCCAACAAATGCCTACATTTTTTATCATATTGAACAAATTGTATTTGTCTGAAGCTTGTACCTTGCTGAGCAACAAAGAATAGTAAAAAACATCCTTTGTCTCCAATATCAAGTTTTTCCAAATGCCACATCACTAAACCAAATAAGCCTACATTTCACCAAGATCTGAATAAATCTATTAACAGAGCCTGGGTAGCTCAAATACATTATAGGATTGAAGAGATTTGTTTTGGAAGGTTCATTCTAACGTCCCTCTCATTTACTCTCCCCATCCCATTCTGCTTCATTCCACCAGTAGAATGGAAATGAGGACAAATAATTTTGGTCATAACCCAAACTATTAAGTTTTTATCAAAATTGATTTTCTCTTTTAGATTTACATGGTAGGAAGTATTCTTGTACTTTTTTTTCTAAATCTTTATGCTGATTTTTGGTCTTTTTGGAAGTTTTGAATATAATGTGTATGTGTGTGTATGTGTATAATATATATATACATGTATATACATATTTATGTGTGTGTGTGTGTATATATATATATATATCTTTAGGTGTTAATAGAATAGCAAAATGAAGCTCTTTTCACCATTTCCTTTATATTTTCCCATTAGGAATATTCAGTTAAATATGACTAAATATTTAATTAATGTTGAATTACAGAGTATAATTTTTCTAATATAGCATCATCTACAAAAAATACTTTAACTTTTTACCTCCTTTATTTATTTATTGCCAGAGGGCACACACCAGAGAGAGACAGAGAGAGAGAGAAAGCACCCCTCCATTGGGTAAGATCACACAGCAATCCGTCCTCCTCCATTTCTCCCTCCTGTCAGGATTTGGGACATACATATGTATACACTTGGCATAATTTTTAAGCCGCTGGGCCATTGGCCATGAAGGATTCAGCTCCCTTTTAATGATGAGGCTATGGAACAGGCTTGCTTCTTGTTTTATGAGCCTTTGATGATGCCTAGGATGATTTGATTTGAATTCTCTTTGGAAATAAACTTTATTTGGTCATTCAGTACCTCCTATTGGGTAGACTTTTAAAATAGAGTCTTGCTACAGCCCAAATCTTCTGAGCTGTATATAGTAGGGGTTCCAAATGAGTCAGGATCTAACTGAAGGGTATTTTGTCCTCTAAAACTAAGACTCTATAAATCTGTTCAAGGGCTTATTGGTTTATTTGTTTATTATTTTCTGTGTAGAAGTTGTATTTCATTTTTACCCCAGAGCGTGAAGTGGTCTCCTTTAAAATATATATATTTAAAATGTTTCGTTTGTACTCCTGGATCAACCATTCCTTTTGTATCCTACAGTACTATTTCAGAACTTTTTGTTCTCTGACTTTTTACTGTGACAAAAAAAAATGCAATTTCACATTATTATTCAGCTATCTTGGTCCTTTCATGCACTTGAACTCTGTGGTCTTTGGCATGTTTCGTTTATTGCTATAGTCTTTTATTTTATCATAATTTCAGTAAGCAATCTTAGTTTCATATATAAAGAGACTTTAAAAGGTTCTTCTGTTACCTAGAATTTTAGAATCCATTGCTATACTATCTAATCTAAAGAAGTAGCACATAATTTAGTATTCAAGAGCTTTGGAATTAAGCAAACTAAATTTCAGATTCCAACTCAGAGATACACTACCTGTATAACCTTTGGGAGATCACATTTAAAACTTTAAGAATCAGCTTCTTCAGGCCAGCAGGTGACATGGTGGTTAAGGTGCTGGACTACCACATGACTGACCACAGTTTGAGTCCGAGACCTGATGTCTTATTTTCTTACTTTCCTTCCCTCTCCCTCTCTCTGTCTCCTTCTGGTGAGCACATATGCCCTATAGCAAGTTAAAATAAATAAATAAATAATATTAAATAAATAATTCTTTAAAAAAAGAATCAGCTTCTTCATTTTTAAAAATTGTGGTAACATTAATTAATAATTAAAATAAAATTTTATTCTAAAATCAAGTGAAATAATATTAGAAAATAGTTGGCTGGGAATTGGCACAAGAAGACTTCAGTAAATTATTGTCATTATGTTTTTTTATTAGCCCAATAAGCCAAGTCTAATAGGAATAATTGTCTTCAGCTTATGTCAATTATTCAAGAGATAGCATGCAATTTTCCTCTTAGTAACAGTAATGTTAAATTGAGGTATATTAAAATATATTCAGAATGGCATCCAATATATCTTGAGTGCAAGTGTATATATGGAAAATGTATCTATAGTTACTTCCACTGAGATATAAACAAGTTTTTGTACCCACAAAATTGCACTTATTTTTAGGGCACTGGTGTCAACAGCCACCTCTTCAAAGAAATTATTTCTTTTGATCCATTTAGTAACTTGATCCCAGCTGCATAAAAATAGACTTGCAGCATTTCATTTTTCCACAGACTGCTGATGGCTGCATTCCATAACTTAAAAAATCTGTCAAAAGGAAGCCTCTGAAACTCAAATGCTTTTACAGAGACTTGTTGCATTTGCTAGCATTCAAACTGGAATTATTTACAGTTCACAAAATATGAATTTAAAAACACAGCTTTAAAATATTGTATATGACTCTTAACTCTGTATTAGATATTGATTGATAAAATTTTCATCACATAAAAGCTTCCATGCAATCAGTATTTACTTTATGGTGATTTCAATATCTTCTCTTTGAGCAAATCAAGTCAATCATCTAGGTAGATAGAGGGCATGCCCAGGGGTGCTCTGTATTTGTAAGAGGTGTAGCTGAGAATAGTAGTTTCAACAGAGGCTATTAGCTATAGTGGTGAACATCTTGCCCATTTGGCAAACAGTTTCCAACTCTGCCACTTACATCTAAGTGCTTGTTTATAAGGGTTGGCAGTTTGGTAATTACTACTATTATTTAACTTTGATGATTGAATATGCCAATCATATATAAAGTAAAGGGGACAGATAAGTAAAGATAACCCAAATAAATCTATCAACTCAATTCTAACAATTATTTTGCAGTCTCATACTGTAATACTGTTTTCTCTCTAACTCTAACCCTTTGGAAATATACATAAATATAAATTTCCCTTCCCTCAGAGGGTGTGTGCACCCAGTGGAGAGAGAGAATGGGAAAGTGAGAAAACACTCCTTCATACCCTCTATGGCGAATAGTCACACCACAATCCCTGCTTCTCCATTCTTTCCCCATAGGGATTTTGGACAAAAATGTACACATGCCTAGAATGTTTTTGAAGACACCAGGTCCAAGACTTGAGCCACACAGTCAGTCATGTGGTATCCAATCTCCTTAAACTCATGCTTACAGGCATAAGCCACCCCAACCCTTTTCATATCCACATTCAAGTGTGTTGTTTATTTATTTATTTATTTATTTTTGGAAAGGTTTGAGCCTGTAGGGCTTGTGCTCTTGCCAAAAAGACAGAGAGAGACAGAGAGACAGGAAGCAAGAAATCATCCCCCAGGGGGGATGGGGACACTTCAATTCCTTCTCCTCCATTCCCCTCTTGGGATCTTGGGCATGCACACACACGTACCCGGCGTAAGTTTAAACCACTAGGTCCAGGACTCAAACTGCGGTCAACTACATGGGAGTTCAGTGACATAGCCATTATGCTAACTGCTGGTACCTCAGTTGTGTTATTTTGAAGCAAATGCAAGGTCTTCCCTTATCCAAAAGCTAATATGTCAGTACTGATGTTTAAAATATAAAGATTCAACAAACAAACGATGACCACAGTAACTTTAGTGCTATTTTGATATTATAGCCAAGACCTAGAAATATTTTAAATACTGTCCCCCAGGATTCTCAGAGAACAATAGAAACTGTGTGTCTAGATTTATTTATTTATTTATAGAAGTTTTTGCTATAGGGCGCATGCGCTCGCCAGACAGACAGAGGCAGAGAGACAGAAAGTGAGAAATCAACCCCAGGGGGGATGGCCACGCCGCAGTCCCTTCTCCTCCATGCCCCTCTCGGGATCTTGGGCACGCACACACACGCGCCCGGTGTGAGTTTTAAGCCACCGGGTCCGGGACGCAAGCGCAGTCAACTATGTGGAGTCCAGCAACATAGCCATTACACTAACTGCTGGTCCCTATTTATTTTTTTAATGCAGAGCTCTCTAGGAAAATGGAATAAAGCATTCCATATGGCCTGTAGGTCTAAGTGAGATTTACTCACAAATTTGAATCTCTCTTCCTGTCATTCTTGGATCTTCCTGCAAGTCAGAGTAGGGGGGCTGAGAGCTGAGTGTACTTAATTTTTAGCTGCCAGGAGTATGAGAGGAATATCAACAATTTCCAGGTTCTTCTTTTATCCAGATCTGGAGAAAGAAGAAAATTTTTAAAAAGACCTTTGATATGGACACCCTGGTCTTTGGTAAAACAGTTAATGCCCTAATATCATTAATCGTATTAGCAACTCCTCACTGCGGTTGGCATGGCTCACAGCTAGTTAGGCAGAGGAGGATCTGACCTAATGGGAAACAGTCTTACTATCCAAGGTTATATGCTCACACTTGTTAAGGTATTAAATCACAGAGTAAAGTGGAAATTTGTCAGAAATTTTACCAGTTAGATCAATGGGAGCCCAGCACCATAGCCATTACACTAACTGCTGGTCCCTATTTATTTTTTTAATGCAGAGCTCTCTAGGAAAATGGAATAAAGCATTCCATATGGCCTGTAGGTCTAAGTGAGATTTACTCACAAATTTGAATCTCTCTTCCTGTCATTCTTGGATCTTCCTGCAAGTCAGAGTAGGGGGGCTGAGAGCTGAGTGTACTTAATTTTTAGCTGCCAGGAGTATGAGAGGAATATCAACAATTTCCAGGTTCTTCTTTTATCCAGATCTGGAGAAAGAAGAAAATTTTTAAAAAGACCTTTGATATGGACACCCTGGTCTTTGGTAAAACAGTTAATGCCCTAATATCATTAATCGTATTAGCAACTCCTCACTGCGGTTGGCATGGCTCACAGCTAGTTAGGCAGAGGAGGATCTGACCTAATGGGAAACAGTCTTACTATCCAAGGTTATATGCTCACACTTGTTAAGGTATTAAATCACAGAGTAAAGTGGAAATTTGTCAGAAATTTTACCAGTTAGATCAATGTGGTTCAGGAGTATTCAAAGTGTGTTCTAAGAAACAGTGATATTGTGAGATGATAATGGAAGCCATCACAAACATCGAGGTTTTTAGAGCTTTAAATATGTAATTTGCAGTGAGAATAGCAAAGAAGCAGATATGATGCAGGATTTTTTGAAATGTATTTAAATGCACGTGGATTTGATATCTTCATTGAACATTTGGTAGGATTAATGTTGCTTCCAACTGTTTTGGGGGGAATACTAGGCCAAATGGACAATATAAAGCCCACAGGTGCTGTTGTGGTTAAGTGACTGGATACCACATGGCTAACTGTGCAGTCCAAGTCTGATCTGGTGGCTTGAGACACCCACCAGGCACATGTACATGCATGCCCCAAATCCCAAGAGGTTGGAGGAAAAGGAATTGTAGCATGACCATCCCCATCTGGGAGATGCTTTCTCACTTTCTCTGTCCTCTGTCGCTCCAGATGAATGCAAGTATTCTATAGCAAATTTTTAAATTTTGAATAATTATTTATTTTATTTATTATTATTATTTTAAATATGCTTTAGGACACCTGCACTCACTAGAGAGAGAGAGAAGGAAATTGAGAAAGCAAGTCTCCAGGCCAAGGACTGGAACCACGGTTAGCCATGTGGGAGTCCAGCACCTTAACCACCACGCTACCTGCTGGCCCTGAACAAATTTAAAAAATTTTAAAAAGAGACACAATTCAATATAAGAAAGGAGAAAGGGACTAAAATTTTCATCTGTCCAGTTATTGTGTTTAAGTTATTTCCTATATTATTGAAGTTTGGGCTTTGAGTATGTATTGCAAGAAAGTGTTTCTTGGAACTGTTTAACCTACTGAAGTGGAAGATCATTTTTCAGATACTTGAGATGGGAAATACTTATACTCTTAAGTCATCCTTACTATGTTCAGTTTATAAATCTGAAGTGTTCCATTCTTTGTTTCTGACTCAACCTCTAACGAAAGTGGTACATTTAAAAAGTATTAGATAAATATTTAATGTTTTTATTTTTGAAATGTCAAATGTTTTATTTACATGAACATCATTGCTGTTATGGTTTGGATAATAGTTTGTCCCCTAAAAGTGTATGTTTTGGAATTCAGTCTTGGTAGTGATTGGATTATGGTGACTGAGCCATGGAGATGCCTGTCTCATGAGTGAATTAATGCTGTCTCATGAGAGAACTGAGTTCTTGCTCTCATGAGAAGGGGTTGGTTTTCAAGATAGCATGTTGTTATGAAAGAGAGCTAGTTGCCTGCAGCCCTCTCTTTAAGCACTTGCAATTGCTCTGTGTTTGTTAGCTGTACTATGTCAAATCAACCTCTGTATCTTCATAAATTCTCCAATTCAGAGGCATTTCTGTTAATAATGTTATAGTGGACAAAGACAACTAGTATTGAAGTTGGAAATGTCACTATCCAGAATTGAGTCTGAATAGCCAAATGCACACTTCCTGCTCTGTGACATTGCAGGTGGAAAACCTCTAGCAAACTTATTAACCTCTTCTCTTCCCATTTAGATGGTAAAATGCCATGATCCCTCCAGAAAATAAATAAATAAATACATGCATACATACATAGACACATACATCTATAAAGGCAGACCATCTTGCAGAAAGAAATAGTCATAGCCAATCAGACCACAGGGGGAACATTGTTTTCAGTT
This sequence comes from Tupaia belangeri chinensis, assembly GCF_000334495.1. Taxonomy (NCBI): domain Eukaryota; kingdom Metazoa; phylum Chordata; class Mammalia; order Scandentia; family Tupaiidae; genus Tupaia; species Tupaia belangeri. The sequence goes on along the minus strand of NW_006160142.1, from coordinate 2,158,169 downwards.
TTGGGTTATATGCTTCTTCGAGAATATTGACAAACTGAAATGTGTTCTTTCAGCTCTTAAGTGTCTTGAGTCTAAAAAGATGACCAGAATACTGAGAGATTTCGGCTTTTCCAATGTAGATTTAAGGGAATGTAACAGTCATCTTCAAATAGTTTGAGAGACATTTTGAGTAAGCAAAAGTGTTTTTTTTTTTTTTTTTGGTGGCTCAGAAGGGCAGTACTCTTAGACCACTGCGAAAGTATAGCAGGAAAACATATTATTCCTTCTAATGATTAGAGTTTCACACATGCTAACATGCGAGGTGGTGAGTTATCAGTTATCTGAAGATCCCAGGTAGAGGTTGTGTGCTATCTATCCGAACTATTATCGAAGGAGTCGCCTTATTGGGTGGAGCTTTAGATTACATAGCCTTCATATTTTAGTAGTGACATCACCATCATGGGGAATAAGAACCTTCTGTTCTCTTCATCCATGGAAACAGCAAATAATACTCCATGGACTAATTGTCTCTGAGAGAAAGTTGGGGACGAGTGGAGAGATTTATAACCATCAGGCAACTAAAAACATACACATCGAATGGCTTTGGAAAAATAAGGCGCACCCAGCACAGATCCCATCTTAGGCACTTGCCATAAAACTAAAACAGCAATCCCCAACATCCAGTCTCCTTGTGGAGAGGAGGGTCTAGATCTCACATGTGGGGCCCTAACACTAAGGCTGCCCCTTTCTAACTTAAATCACCAACTGCGGGAACAGAGGAAATTAGACACACACTGTTTCTAGACAACAGGAAGAAAATGGCAGTTTTAAATGACAGGCAAGCAGGGCTTGAGTTTCTTGTTTCTCCCAAGAAGGGTTCAATAAACTCTACTAGCATGGCTACCTGTCAACCTGACTTGGTTTGTTCATTTGTTTGAATATATTTTTAAAGTCTGTTTATTGCCAGCCTATGGCATGGTGGTTAAGGTGACTGGTCAACTACATAGTTCAAATTTTAGACCTGATAGTTTGAAAAACACACTGGGCACATGTGTGTGCACGTCCAAACTCTTGAACAGAGAGGGAAATGGAGAAGAGATTGTGGCATGACCATTCTCTATGGAGGTGGTTTCTCATTTTCCATCTTTGTTTTTCTGTTTCTCCTCAGAAATGTTGCTATCCAGAATTGAGAATGTATGGCCTTTCTGGCAATTGTTTTTAAAGTAATAAAGTTATTTTATCCATAATCTAGATAGCATGATCATACTCACATAAGAGAGGGAGACAGCCTAGGGCAGCAGGGAGGAGGGAGAAAAGCACTCTCTACTGTGTCTCCTCAGGCTTCAGTCCCTTTCCCCAGCCTTCCAGCTCCCTAAGACCATGGGCAGTTGGCATGGCCTGACTCATGACTAACTTGCATGGAAGAATTAAAGGGGCACTCAACTGGTAATCCACTACAGTCTGGGTGGAGCATGCACTTATACCAAGAGCCCCAACATTTACAACACCTACCTAAGTTGGCTCCTGTCTCTGGGAGCAGAAGGGACTGGCATACACATGTCTCTCCAGATCTCAGAACAAGAGCAGTATCCTCATCCAGGTACTCAAGAATCTCCTGGGACTTAACCACCTGGAATGGTTCACAGAAGGAGCTTATAACAAAACAAAACAATATGACTCCCTGATTCTCCATAGAAGGTGTTTAAGATGTCTATGCATTGAGAGCCCCAAGTTTTAAAGCCACCTCTCAAAGAATTTTGTCCTAAGCTAAGTAGCTCTGGGAATAAAAAGGGCTAGGTTTCTGCAAATTCCTTTGATCATATAACGAGGAGGATGTTTTAAACAGGTGTCCAAACGTTAACAGGGATTATATCTCATTTGGATCAGAGCAGAAAAGGGGCAGGAATGGGCAAGTCCACATACCTTATGGGAAAAAACTAAAATAATAATAATTTTTAATTAATTAATTAATTAAATTTTAGAAAAAAATTATAACTTAGAGTTGCAATATTAACTATCCTAGTTATATTAAGGAACATTTTGAGCATCTGATAAAATTGTGGATCCTCCCTTTATAAAAATGCACAGATATAAAAATACAACTTGCATATAATTTTGAAGGCTCATGGCCTAACATGAAGTTTATTCCTAGACCCCAGGACAAGAATCTGGTCTATAAGTTAATAACCTTGCAACTCTGAGTAAATTACTTAACCCAACTAAGCCACACAGCCCTCATAATTAAGGTGCAGTGATCAGTTATGTTTCATGCAGATAGATTTTTCCATTCTTAAGAAAATAAAATATTACATTATTTTTTAAAAAGCAATTCTTTATTTTTATTTCTTAATTTTTTTGAGATTTTTGCTTTAGGGCACATATACTCACCAAAGAGAGAGAGAGAGACAGGGACAGAGATAGTAAGAGGGAAAATGAGAAATCACCCCCCCAGAGGGCATGACCACACCATGATCCCTTCTCCATTCTTCTGGGATCTTGCACGTGTGCATTCACACACACACACACGCATATACACACACTCGTCCAGTGTGAGTTTCAAGCTTCCAGGGCCGGGATTCAAACTATGGTTGGCCATATAGGAGTCCAGAGACTTAACCGCTACAGCATCTGCTGCCCCCTCCAAAAATGCAATTCTTAAGTATAAAATACTTAGTAGAACAAATGGAAATGATGACCAGGGATCTTTTCAAAGTTCAAATATTTGGAGCCTGAGGAATAGAAGCACTAAAGCTTTACTTTCCTGTTGTTTTGGACATAAGCAACATGTTCACAAGTCTCTGTTTCCAACTTTGACTTTTGGCTATTGATAATAAAATTAAAGCACAGAAGGTTTGTGTGGGAGTTATACATGAATGAAAATTGAGGAATGACTTTTGTAATAAGAAGAGATTGAGAGCCATGCCTATCGGAGTGAGTCCATTTTAAAAGCTATAAAGTTGATTTCTTTAGAAGTATAGAGTAGACTAGCTCACTAACACTGCCTTTAATGGACAGAGATCATTGTTGAGTTTATCCGTGGGAAGTAACTATGCATATATACATATACAAACATACGTGTGTATGTCAAAATGGAAATGATTTCCTTAACTTCCATTTTAGGAAGAGAAATCAGGATCCTTAGTATCACAGGCCAAATGAGCCGCATGCTAGTCATTTGTGGTCTGTCATCAGTTCACATAAGTCTTTAGTAATCTCAAAAATAGTATGAGGGCTAATTCTCAGTATTAGCAGGAGCAGAGCAAAGGAATTAAGTAGAAGGGATTAAGTAGAAACTTCATTAGCACTTTTGAATTCCTGTCCATCAAAGCAAATGAGTTTTCTGAATAATGCTTCCCAACCATAAACCATCTTTCTTTTTTCCCCATTTCCTCCTCCAACATCTTTCTCTATCTTCTCCTTAACATAAACAGTTATTTATGGTTTATTTTAGGAGTGCCTAGTGCTATAGAAAACAAAATTAAAAGGAATTACAGAGAATGTCTGGGAAAGACATCACCCCTTGAGGTATTTACTATCTAGTGGCAGAAAGAGGACACCTTGAGCAAATCAGCATCTCTTTGTTTCTCATAAATACATGCAGGCATGCCAGAAAGCATCATCTCAACAGCAGCACAGACATTTACCAGCACCTGCTCCCTGCCAGCCCTGAGGCGCAAGCGTTTGTGAGCATCGGTGCCCCCGAGTTGCTTGTTAAGAATGCAGATTCCTGAGGACATCCCCAGAAACTCAGCAATAAGTTCAGGATACAGTACAATTTTAAGTGATGACTTTCAGGAACAGTGCTCAAAGTGGCCAACAGACTGCATTTTGAAAGAAACACCTGCTTATGACATAGAGAGCCACAGTAACATGAAAAATGCACCCTGCCCTAATGTGGTTATAGTTGGAGAGACAATGTCTGTACGTACAGAGGAGGAAGAATGATACATGGTGGCTAAAATCAGGTCACATAAAAGGCACAGAAAGAAAGCCAAGAGAGTAGAGGAGTGGATGAGAGAATCTTTATGATAAACAAGAGGAATTGAAGTGAGTTTTCGAGAATATCTACCTCTTATGAAGAGATATGGTTATCTCTATTAACCAAGTTTATTATATATTATATATTATATATTATTTTATCCCTTCCTTTGGCCTTTAATTTGCTTATTCTCTAGTGCGCTCAGTTCAAACCATAGCCTCCTCCCAACTGTAATGCTAGGACTCCCGTCTCTCCCCATACTGGCGAATAAAGACCATGACTAGTCTGCACATTTAGGAAGCACCAGAGCTCGCAGAAATGGGTGGGAAAAGATACTGATCCTTTACTTCAAGTAGGTTATCCCTTCTTTTGGCCTTTAATTTGCTTATTCTCTAGTGCGCTCAGTTCAAACCATAGCCTCCTCCCAACTGTAATGCTAGGACTCCCGTCTCTCCCCATACTGGCGAATAAAGACCATGACTAGTCTGCACATTTAGGAAGCACCAGAGCTCGCAGAAATGGGTGGGAAAAGATACTGATCCTTTACTTCAAGTAGGCGCTCTTCATGGGACCGTGTGGGTCAGGGGTTACTTCAGTGTTACTATCAAGATGCCATTTAACTTATGTGGGTGTTTGAGACCATAGGGAAATTTTTGAATGGGAATTAGAGTCAGAAATCAAATGAACATCAGAAACTGGCTCCTTTTCCAGATTGAAAGTGCAGAAGATAGCTGTGCATCAACTCTACCGCACTGCATAAGACAGGTAACACCATGACATTTTAAATTACTTGGATCTATTTATTTGGAACTGTAGGATTTGTTTAGCTTCCTATAAGATCAATCTGTGTGATTTGGCATGCAAGGAAAATTATTCATGTCTAATTTGAGTGCTGATAAAACTCTATACTTATGCTCAAATAGAGTACCCATAATAAACTTACAGAGGAAATTGGACACTAAAGTCTGATTGCAGAACAGACCAATGCAAAATACATAGGCTCTGGATAATGTACAGTAAGTTAATGTACGTATTCATTTCTTTGTTTCACAAGTGCTCTTACAAACTCTTGTCTGCAGTTGCTGTGGTTTCTTCACACCCACCTCTTTCTCTGATCATTATGATCTTACTCTTCTCTAGTCTCTAATGAGGTCTACTCTGTTTCCATTTCAATGGATTTGTTTTTAGGCTCCAAACTGGTGACTATATATTATTTCTTAGTGTTGGAATTGTTTTGATTTCTTTTATGTCTTTTGGTACTCCAACCTGCTCCTTCCAAAGGAACATGGAATACATTTCCCTGGAACTAAGGGTATGTGGATAAAAACATATAAAATTATAGTAATACTTTTCTTATTTTCTATTTTTTTATTGGCAGGACCTAGACCCACAAGAAGGCACTTCGCGATGAGTTACTTGCCCAGCCCGGGTATAAGCGAACGCCATCACAGGATAATCTTTGTGCTTCTTCCCTCCCACTTTTATGTATGAATGTACTTTCAGTTTCCTTGACTGACAGATACCTAACACTATCTTATGTTTTCTATTTTTCTGTTTTTTTAGAGATTTTTGCTGTAGGGTGCATGCGCTTGCCAGAAAGACAGAGAGAGACGGAGAGACAGAAAGTGAGAAATCACCCCCCAGGGGGGATGGCCATGCCACAATCCCTTCTCCTTCTCCTCCCTTCTCCACTCGGGATCTTGGCACACACACACATGTGCCCAGCGTGAGTTAAGCCACCATGTCTAGGACTCGAACTGCGGTCGACTACATGGGAGTCCAGCAACAGAGCCATTATGCCATCTGCTGGTCCTGCTATCTTATTATTTCTTACAAATGCCTTCATTTCTTCATCTAAAGATACCCAGAGAGAAAACCCAGGACAAGAAACTAAATCAGAAATCCTCTTTGGCAGTGAGATTAGTACCGAATCTTCATTCTCTCCCTTTCTTGAATCTTTACTTCATGTATGTCGAGTGTCAATATCTGTTTCTTTATTAGTCTGTTTCCACCTATTGTCCCTACTCTAGTCACAGTGTCAGTAAAGATTAAGTGTGCTTTTGTTCTGAACAGAATTCCTTCAAGTTTTTTCAGAAAGTCTATAATATCTCCCATGCACTCTGTCTTTCAGGCAGATTACGGCTTGTATAAGCATCTGGTCACTTACCTGTTCTTCAGTGTTTCTTTTCAAAGGAAGCATCCACCATGGCAAACCATACTCCATGTATATTTTATACAGAGTTCAGAAAAATAATTGTTATTCCCATGAGCTGGACATTAGATTTCAATCTGTGCAAGCAATTTTTCTTTTTAACTGCTACACCAAACAGGTGCTATCTTTATACTTCAGTAAAAACTTTTCTAGTTCTTTTATACACTAACAGCTACAGAATTAGGTCTTCCTCCTCCTGGGGTTATGCTATTGATTTTCTTAAACATTCATGCTGGATTTTATATTTGCGCTTGTTAATTTTTCCTGCTCTAAAGTATTTGGGAGTCTGATGAAGGGGATTCCCCGCCACTTGAAAGTATATTTACGAGCTCTACAGTAATATAAACAATATTTTTTTCTATATGGGCCTTCTGGAATCTTCCTATGTAATGTTTGCTTTTGTTTCCATGAACACATGTATGGAAGAAAGAATAAGTCTAGCTTTAAGCGTCTATCAAGGCCTTTGAGGACTGTAGGAAGCAATGACAAAGATATTCTTTGGTAAGCAATTCAAGTATTGATCTTATGCCACAGTGGTTTTTTTGATTGCCCAAGTCAAGAACTTGTTGCCTGTGTGCATTTAATCATGGCGTGGTACCCAAGAGTTAGGGCAATTGAAACTCTTTAGATAGACAGGTAATTGCATGTGTACATCAATGTTAATAGTGGCCTTGCAGAATGACAGAATATTAAATGCAAGGAAATTTTTTTTGGATCAATACTTGTTTCTTAAAATCTCCATAAACAGCATTTGCCAAATAGGAGGTAAACACCTGGTCAATAAGCATGTCTGTGTTTTACGCACTGCTGCTTTGAAACTCTGGAGTATGAAACTATATTAACTGAAGCAAGAACACTCATTCAACTCCAATTAGATTCCATCTGCAGGACAGTTTCTGTAAGTCACAAGGTACATATAATCCTTTCATGAACTTCAAAAGATTGCAGTTATGCTGGCTCAGGACAAGGAGGCAGTAAGCCCAAAGGCTTGTTTCCTTAACCAAGTCCCTTGTTTCTTTCTGGATGAGTCCAGAGCCTGATACAGATCCTGCTGTATTTGTTGCGTATTTGTTAGATAAATAAATAATTTGATACATCTATGATTGAGTGGATAAATGAATGTATAACAATCTGCTCATATTTGAGTGTATAACAAGGGAACATATGTCTATTACTAACAAGTCAAGCTCAAAGATCCCCCTTGGTTGAGAGCATGTCTTTGGCAAGCTCTAATTCCCTATCTTCAGGAAATGAAGTATTCTCTTCCTATTTTCTAATGTGATCAGCGAGGGAAGAAAAATAAATAAATAAAGGCTCTTCCCTTCAAGTCTAATAGTATCCCTTACTCAAAGGCATTGTCTTTATTTAGTTCAGGAGCTTTGGATACCCTTATTTCCCAGTTATTATCTTTAATGTGTCCCTGTATTAAATCAGCTATCTTAGTTTTCCTAAATTGCATACAGGTCTGGAGGAAACCAAAGCATATCATGTATTATCTATGTTTCTAGAGGATGGATCTTTTTTTAGATGCCTGGGATTCCAGGGTGTCTGACTTACCCATATACGTAATTGCCATTTCAATAAATTAATTATATTTATAAGCGTCCCAAACTTGATAAGTTGATCATGATTGGATTAAATAGTTTACTTTTCAAATTTAATAAAAAGTCCAGGAGTGGGAAATAAAGACTAGTATAACTTCTACAGAATGACATCAAATGTTTAGGCTCCTGGGGCCGGCAGGTGGCGTGGTGGTTAAGGGTGCCAGATTCCCACATGGCTGACCTTGGTTCCAGTCCCAGACCTTGTGGCTGGCTTGCTTTCTCTCTCTCTCTCTCTCTCTCTCTCTCTCTCTCTCTCTCTCTCTCCCTCCCTCCCTCTCTCCCTCATAATGTAGGGGTTATGCATTATACAGAGGAGGCCAGATCCCACATGGCCAAGTGCAGTTCAAACTCTGGCCCAATGCGTTAGGTATGTGCATGTATGCCCAGGATGCTGACAAGATGGAGAAATAGAGGAAAAGGGATTTCGCAGTGTGACCAGGTGTGTGGCGGTGTTGCTTTCTCTCTCTCTCTCTCTCTCTCTCTCTCTCTCTCTCTCTCTCTCCCTCCCTCCCTCCCTCTCTCCCTCTCTGGCAAATTAAAATAAAGAAGTAAATAAAGTTAAATAAAATAATTCTTTAAAAAAAATTTTAAAACAATGTTTAGGCTCCTTCTGTGTTCTTGTTTCCCCGTCCTTAGTATGTGCTTTTGACCTCAAGATCTAATGACAGGTATTATCTACAGGCATAAGCTCTGCATTTCAGGCAAGAGGAACAACGTTTTAAACAAAAAAGCACTAAGGACTTGTTATCCAAATCTGACTTAAAAAAAAAAACAAACTTTTTTGATAACTTCCATTTACATTTCCTCGAGATTAACTGAGGCATATCCAGGCATCCTGACTATAAGGAAGTTTGACAAACCAGTATTTTTATTGGAGCATATTGCTGCTCTGAGCATCTACCCTCTACTCTCTACCCTGACATGGTTCTACTTGCCAGGGAGAAGGCAGGATAGATATTGAATACGAAACTGGAAGTCGCCTTTCTAGGTTGACAGTTTGATCTAATGAGCCAAGGATAGGGATACTTCACTTCAAAAATATTTGAATAGAGCAGTCACTGATTTTTAAAATAAATCTTGGTGTTTCTACATAGATAGTAGCTACTAAATCATGAGAGACTTTATCAAATTCTTTAGTACTAGATCTGAATCTCATTACAAGTCATATATATATAGAGAGAGATAGATAGACAGATATAGATATATATAGATATAAAATCTGGGAAAATGCAATGTATGTTCTATGATCTGTCAGCAATTCAACTTTTTTTTTTTTTTTATATAATTCTCAGCCTGGGAAACCCAGTGAATTCAGACTTCATTTACTCAACTAACCTACTTTTTTTCCCCAAATTTTCATATTTCTTTCATGAGAGGGAAGGTTAGAGAAAAAGAGAAAAAGAAAGAGGTACCTCCAAAATGTTCTCTACACCTCTGTCTACACCCTGCTTCAGCCAGCCTGGACCATAGGCACGCACGCACTGTGCAGTGTGCACAAGGATGTCTTGAGATGCAAACCGGAGACCCTCCCATGTGGGTCCAAATGCATTACTGCCATGCCACTGCCTAGTTCCCACCAACTAACCTTTGATTATTATTACTTATTATCGGATTGAGGAATTTAGGTTGCATGAGAGAAATATAATTCATCCTTCCAAATTCCACTTGTGGCAGCCATGCTCAGTGATGTTTTTTTTCTAAGAGTATTTGACTCTAATGGTCACATTTGTACTGCTTGGTTGTAGACCCTCTCTCTTCTCATTTTGTTTGTGTGCATAGTTCCTTACTCCCTTTAATTTTCACAAATAATATTCTAACGATAAATGGTTTCATCACATTTTAGAAAGTATTACTCCACTTATATGCAAAACAGAAAATATCTGTTGTGTTAATGTACTGGTTTTCTTGTTCTTAATGTCTCTATGAGATATTAAGTTCAAAAGCAACATTGTAGCACCAGTGTTTGACAAACTGGAAACAAAAACAGGACAACTAAAATAATAGCTACGTCTTTGTCCATTGATCACCCCTGTTAATTCAGGTATCTGTTAACAACGTGAGGGGTAGGATTCTAGACAGATGAAACTGGATAACTGAGAAATAAGTTGAAATAAATTATAAGGTTTTGTCACAACCCTATTATTTAGCTATGGAGACTTTTTGTTCTTAATTGCATGGAATGACAGTTTTCACCATAGAAAATGTACAACTTCTTTAAACATAATTCATCAGCAATAAACCTTAAAAGAATGGACTCTGAAAACAGGCACATGGCTTTCTTCTCCAGATTTTTACATGTAACTATTATTTGCTTTCATTACTTTAAGAGTATGTCTTACTGGCTCATGAATGTACATGCATTTTAAATTAAGATTTTCACGTGACATTCCAGAGCACAGTTTTCTGCTACATATTTTCTCAAATTGGAAGTTGTTATCAACTGATAGCAGAGGTTAATGCTGTTGTGAACCTAAGAGGTAAGGCAAACATTTGCTGACATTGAAGTAGTTTTCCATTGTCTAATGCTAGCAAATGTTACCTGCTTCAAAATAAAAACCACTTATATTTTTCCTAAAGAAGTGAAAGAAAAAAAGCTTCAGTATCAGTTCAAATTCTTCCTTGTTAAGCTAATTATCTTTGGCTTGTGTAGTAGATTAATTTTTTTCTCATGCTCCGGGAAGGCTTGCTGAAAGTGGTACAACATAAAGGAGTTTTTTTGTTTGTTTGTTTTTAATCTCTTCTATTGATTGGCTGAGGGGGTATGTGTTCGAGGGTCTTTTGCCGGTTCTCTAGAGACTATTTATGTAAATTGAACAAAAAAACAGTATTACTTGAAAAAATAACTAAAACTTTGATTTAACAGCACAAAAGAGGGTACTGTCTAATCCTTCAAGTAGGAAATTGCTTTTCTTCATGATCCATTGCTTTCATACTGTTTCTGGCTGCTACTGCTGCAGGAGAAAAGTCCCACCTTTTTCTTCTTTTACCATATCCATTTTCATGCCTCTACAAAACTTGGCAGTAAATAATAGTTGAAATGAGTATATTTAAATAATAATAGTAAAATGCATGACTGATAAGATCTTCAAGTTGCAATTGAGCAATGGTGATTACACTGAAACAGGAGAGAATTTACAGGGGAAGTTAAAATGAGAAATTAGGCATTTGGCATAGTGTAGCACTGAGAATGTGACTTATTTGTAACCCTGCTATTACTACTGTAAATGTTACCTGGAATGGAATAGCACGTACTCCAAAACTGATTATTTTCTGAAGGAGGCATGTTTTTTCGTGAGATACTTTGAATTTTGTCTTTGACAAGTGGTAAATCAAAATATTGCAACGTGAAGGGATTCTGATTTTGTTTACTTGCAATTGATCATCCATTGACCATTAAAGTATACAGTTTTGTTGTTTGTTTTTAAAGGTTTTTGCCATAGGGTAAGGGTGCTCTCCAGAAAGAAACAGAGACAGAGAGAGGGAAAGTGAGAAATCACCCCATAGAGGAGAAGGCTAGGCTGCAAACCCTTCTCCTTCCTCCTCCTCCTGGGATTTTGGGCACCCATGCACATGTGCCTTGTATGATTTTCAAGCCACCAGGTACAGGACTCCATCTGCAATTGGCTATGTGGGAGTTCAGCACCATAACCACCAAGTTTTAACCACAATCTATGCTGTTGTTTGCTATGTTAGATTGTAGCATTGCTTTTAAAGCAAGTCAGTCTGAATTGGACTAAAACAGTTAAATCCTCAATATTTGGCACTTACATTTTATAAATGTGTGAAATTTTACAGTGCATAGAAAATGAAATGTTTTCTCTTAAAAATGAGAGGGCAAATCTGGTTTTAATTAATTAAGTCCAATGATAAATAAAATATTTATTTTTTCTATTTGGATTTAAAAAATTCTCCTTAAGTCTAGAAATATTTCTTATATCTCTTTGATTTAGGGCATAAAGAAGTCTTAAAGTAAACTAGTTCATTTGAAAATAATATAAGAGGCAATCATAAGATATACTTTAAAAAAATACTCAGGTATGCTTTGTTTTAATGCCTATCATGTGTTAAATATTGAAAGTCACACCATATGCCTAATGAAAGCTTCATTAGGAACACATTAGTAGATTAATTCTACTTGCTGTGTGGTTTACTTTATTTAGAACGCAATAAGGTGCGTTCATTACTTTGCAGGCATAATGTTTTCTACTGTACCTCAGTGCAACCAGGAATAATTCCACAGAGGTCTGCAGATCCACTAACACCTGTCACGATAAACACACAGTTCTCTGGGGGAATCAGCTCAGCAATAGAACAGAGAAAATGCGAGGGAAAGTAATTCTTTCACAGAAGGAAAAGAAGACAGTTAAAAAAATTGATTAATGATTTTTCAAAATTCCTCAGAGTTCATATATTTCTTATACAAATATTTAAAAAAAACTCCTTTATTTTAAGAATAAATGTTTAGGAGAACATACTACTCATCTTGAAATAAATATTTCAAGAGAGGACACTATGTGAAATAATTATGCAATTTGGACTGAGCCATGAAAAATTTTTCCAACTTCTATAGCTAATCTCCCCTCACGCTTCCCAAGATTAATAAATACATTTGATTATAAGTTTTGTTATAGTCATATTGTTTGAATGACTATAGTGAAGACAGTGAAAGTATATCTGTTATAAAACCCTACAGTCAAGTACTTATAAGTTGGGTAAAAATTTTGCTTTGTGATTTAACTTGGTAGCAAACATTTTATTAATAGCTTTTTTATTTTTTACAAAGCATGAGAAAGAAAAACCTCCATTTACAACTTAAGTAGTAAATTATGACAGTGAATTTTGTTATTCTTTATAATCAATGACTTAGCATTCAAGTTAAAATTTAGCTCAAATTTCCTATATATTTTAGACAATACAAAGAGCTCCCCCAAAGTCTGTAAGAATATATTGAAAATGATTTATTTTCTCTGTTGGCTTTACTCATTTCAAACCCCTAAACATAGAGATAGGCTTATAGTTGCTTTGATATTTTATTTATTCATTCCACACAATAGTAATGTGAATATTACAGATCCTAGGTTCTTTGTTTAGCTTTGGTTTTGGTATGTATGTACATTTTTGGTATTTGTGATAGCTTATACTTAACAAGGTAGCAAATAACTAGCAGAATTCAGAAAAATTTCCAACAGAGAAATACATGTTTAAATTTCGTTGAGGAATGAAAATGATACTAAGAGATAGAAACAGGAAAATGATATCCTTTTACAGAGGGAATAGCATAGGCAGTGTCAAAGAAGTAAAAAATGTATATATGCAGTGTGTTTAGGGAAGAATAAGAAGTTCATGTGATTTGAACTTGGGGTGTGTATATAGGAAGTGGCAGAAATTAAGATTGAGGTAAAGGTAAGAGAGCCAGATGGGGCAAATTATGAAAAACTTAACACTGTCTACTGTGCTAAAGAACTTTGACTTTACCTGGAAAAGAGATCTTTATGGTAGGACAGTCTTACCAACTTAATTGTAGTGTCAAAATCAAAATATCATCTGGGCCCAGCTGCAGTGGCACAGGCATTTGGCACTTCTGCAAAATGTTGGATCCACATGGGGGCCAGCTTCAGATCATCCTGGGCTGATCTGGACATGCTGGCATGGTGAAATACAGCCTTGGACCTGGTTGTCTGGGAGACTGAGGTGCCTATCTCTCTGTGTATGTCTCTATTCCTCCCAAGAAAAAAAGAAATAAAATTTTAAAAAGATATCATTTCAGGACCAGCAGATGGCATAATGGTTACATGGCTGGACTCCCACATAGGTGACTGCATTTCTAATCCCAGACCCTACAGCTTAAAACTCACACTGGAAGCATATGCACGTGTGACCAAAATCCTGAGAGGAAAGTGGAGAAGAAGGGATTGAGGCCTAGCCATCCTCCTTTTGGGGCTGATTTTTTTCCTTTCTGTCTCTCAGTTTCTCTTTGTCTCTCTGGTGAGTACACGCATCCTATAGCAAAAATATTTCTCTTAAAAAAAAAAAGATATTACTTCAACAAAATGTGTAATATAGCAATATATGTAAGTAATCTAATAAACCCTGAATTGGATGAGGATTAGATTAGGTCCCAGGTAAAGCTATTTAGAGATTCAACTTTAAATTGTATGATTAAATTCCTTTTAGTACATTTGAATGGTAATCTATACTTAAGAATATTTATTTTTAAAGATAGGTGTAATTGGTTTATGTTCTAAATGCTTGGGTATTTAGGAAATTAAACATATTGTATGTATATGACTTCTGGTTCTTAGTTTGAATATACCTATTTACTAGAGTTGGCAAGTTATGCTTTAGTTTTATTATCATCCTAACTTGCTTTATAGATGTCTTTCCAATTCTGTTTCCATTCTCAACAGTCTTGTGTGTCTTCATCCTGCAGTGCTGCATGCTTAGATAGACAGTGCTCTTGAATGCAGGCTGATAGATTCCAAGTTGTCTGCTTATGGATTTTTCCTGCAGCTGATGCTGGTTTAACTGGAGGTCTAATATGCCAGGAACTGGAAAGGACTTCTTGATCTGATTTTGTTTAGTAGGGGGCTTTTTGGTTTTTGTTTGTTTGTTTTTGTTTTGTTTTGTTTAGAGAGATTTTTGCTGTAAGGCGTGTGCACTCATCAGAGAGAGACAGAAAGCGAGAAATCATCCCCACCCCCCCATGGGGGATGGCCACATCACAATCCCTTCTCTTCCTCTCTCCTCCTGGGATCTTGCGTGCACATGTGCGCGTGCATGTGCGTGCATACACACACACACACACACACACACACACACACACAGCAGGTGAGTCTTAAGCCACCAGGTCCAGGATTTGAACTGTGGTAGACGCCGTGAGAGTCCAGTGACGTAACCATTACACTGGTCCCTTGCTTTTGTTTTTATGGTGACTGATTATTTGGATTTTCAGTATTAGATTTTATATGAAAACAAATATTATTATACGGTTTGATTTATTTTTTCCTACCATAAAAGACTCACCCATTTAAAAACAACAAAGTAATACATATATCCTATATACTAGGCACTATTCTAGTCTAAATATTTTATATTTGTCAGCTCATTTAATTTTCCTAACTGCTGTGCATTCATTGTCCCCTTTTACAGCTGAGAAAACTGAGTTTAATTATTTGCCCAAGGTTGCCTAGTTACTAAGTTAATAGACGTGAAATGAATCCTAGTGCACTGTCGCTTCCTGCCCATAGCCAAGGCTAACCAAAGAGCTCAAACACAAAAGATAGGAAGAAATATAAAATAGGATTTTCCAACTAGAGTGACAGGAATTCATAGTTATATGATGTGATGTGTAATGAGGACTAATAAGTTTATGTAATAGTCTTGAACTCTTTAAAGAATGCTTTACAGAAGTAGGAAGAGCACTGCTGCCTATGCTTAGGGTACACTGATCTGGCTGCCATTGTGTAGGATCCATGAAAAGGAGATGAGATTATTGGTATGGAACTTAGTGAAAAAGTTCTCTATGTGTTGGTTAATAAAACCTGTGTCAAAGGTCTTGACATTCAGACAGAGCAGTGGCTCTCAAAGTTGTGTTCCCCTGGGCCAGTAGTTTCAGCATCACCTGGCAACTTGTTATAAATGTGAAATACCAGGCCCTTCAAAAGATCAAGGGAATCAAAAGCGAAGTGATCCATGATCGTGCACTCTGCAATCAAAAGTGAAGCAATCTGGGGAACCAGCAGTTAGCGTACTGGCTATGTCGCTGGACTCCCACATAGCCGACCGCGGTTTGCGTTCCAGACCTGGTGGCTTAAAACTCACACCGAGCGCGTGTGCGTGTGTGCCCAAGATCCTGAGAGGAGAATGGAGGAGAAGGGATTGCGGCGTGACCATCCCCCCTGGGGGGGGTGATTTCTCGCTTTCTGTCTCTCTGTTTCTCTCTGTCTGGCGAGCGCACGCGCCCTATAGCGAAAATCTCTCAAAAAAAAAAGAAAAAAAAGTGAAGCAATCTGTGCACACGGAAGTTTGAGCCCCTATATTTAGAGATTTAGAGAAATAGAGGCTGAACTAAGAAATTATTGGGGAGCTGGCCAAAGCACGACTGTAGACTGATTGAGAAGAGTTTAGAATATGCCTAAATTAAAAACTTTATCACAGCTCATTATCCTCATGTCTTTAGCACCTAGCTAAAATATGTCCATTTGAATAAAGGATAATAACTTGTATTTATTGAGTGCTTAATATGTTTTAGAAACTGTTCCAATTCTATTACACATAGTGTTATAATCATTTTACAGATGGGGGAACTGGGGGAAGGGGCCATTAAACACAATGTTATGTGAATAATGACGGAGCTTGGATTCAAACTCAGATTGGCACTCCCGCTGATATTCTCTTACTATGCTGTGAACACATGCAGACTGAAAGAACGTGAACCCATGGAGTGTTCGTTAACAGTGCAAGTTGTTCAAAACAACTATACAAACAATATAAGATGACAGTGATTGAAAAAAGGCATGTGATTGGTTGATGCCCAAACAATACCGAGATTCTTAGGGATACAATTATAGTATCTATGGCCCTGAATTGGTGCAGAGGCACCAAGTTTTACACAGGATGTCATGAATGAAATTTTATTAAATAGGATCAAAAGAAAGGACAGGGGTCATAAAATAGTTCAGTCCTAAACACAGCTAACCTTGATTTGAATAAGTCTGTTCATATTTCACAAACCAAATTGCACATACAGGGTTTAATTTAATTTCAGTGAATTGAGTACTGTGTTGGGTCATGTTGGATCTTGACCACTGCCCTTGATGTCATATCAATAAGGAAGTCAAATTGACCAAATTTGCCAACTAGATCTGACTGGATTCTGGGTGATGGAAGATGAACATATACTTCCAGAAAAGTAATTTCTGGCTTTTCTGCAACACAAGTTTATCATCTGAATAATCATGGGATTGCACTAAGGAGCCAAGGATTCTTTTAGCCCTGGCTTTTTTTTTTTTTTTTCTTTTTCCCCTCAATCCTCTTACTTTTTTACTCTGATCTTTTCTCAGAATACCCTCAGGAACCAACAATAACCTAGAGAGGTAACAGGATCAGGACTGATCTTTACAACTCCAACAGACCATGCCTTCTTTTGAGTCACCCCTTCTTTACTCAGTTCCTCTCAGAAATACAGGTAGATGGGTATGTGGGGTCCGTTTGTTTTTTCTTCATGCTGACATCAGTAAAAATGAAAAAGTGCAAGACTGACATTCTCCTCATTTTTAATTTTTAAAAGATTGGTGCTGCCTGTGGGTTTTAATATACTTCCCCTCTGCTGCTTTTAGTGTCTACTTTCCTATTTAAAAAGCTTAATACTGAGCTGTAAGGATTTCCAATTAAGCTTAAGAAAAACATGAAAAGGTTGAAAGTGTCTGCCCGACAACCATCCTGTTTCTTGAGACAGAAGGGTTGATTTTTGGAATATGAAAAATAATTTGAAATGGCCTGTCCTTTCCCATTCCTCCACAAACTCCCCCTTTGACTCACTGTGCCCTTCCATCTCCTACTTCCTTTGCCTTCTCTGCTGAGCATTGAAACACATCTCCGTTTCCTTCAAACTGTTGTCTGACTTCAAATGTTTCTGTCTCTATTCATTATAAATCATTAGCTGTGAGTGGGTTTAGAACAATATAACACACACAGCTATGAGGTTCTTGTAGATCTATCCATCTTAGTAGCCACAGTTAGAGGCAAGTTAGGGTTAACCACTCTTCCAGAAGTTCCCGCAAGCACAGGTCATAGAGAAAGCAAGACTCAGATCAACTTCTCTACAAAAGTAGACATTTATTAAAAAGTAAGCACAACATGTTATGACCTGTTTTGGAATCTTAACGAAATTTTAGCTTTTGTTCTTTTAAGTACCCACAAATGTCTTGTAAGAAAGGTTTTTCCTGAAGCAAATATGACATTCAGGTGGCAGCATTCAGTTCACCAACTCTCAGAATTAGGTGACTAAGAACTATTAGGGATCAATGATAGTATCTACTCATGTTGTTTTGTAATGAGAAGTGACTTACGACATTTAAAGTTCTCAGAGTAGGAGTCAACTACAAATAAGTACTACTTCTTACTATTACACTTATTTTGGCACCATTCCTTACAATAAAAGAGTGAAGGGCCTCTTAGATTCATAAACTCTAAGTGAAACATGTCTCTAAATAATTTGGCCAGTTAACGGATCTTGCATATTAATGATTTTGCCAAAGAGAACCCATTCCTAACCTCCATTACAATAAGTGATAAGTAATACATTTATTTCACAAGTCATAACCTATTTCCAACATAGATTATAACTGATGAACAAGTCACATCTTAATGGATGATGATAACCCAGGGCTTCTAGAAGTCACCTCTAGCTTTTGTAATTCTGAAACTTTGGAGCATGAACTTCTAGTGAAGGCACTGACTCTGCTATGGCGTAGAACAACACTCACACACATTCATATCACACTGTTTATGTTAACATATTTAAGAGTAAATTACAGGTAGGAAAACAGCATGTTTTTGCTAAACACTTCTTTCTTCACCTGAGAACAATTTGCCAGATGCTGCCTCAGTTTCCCTTAGACAAAGCAATTTCAAGCACAAACCTAACCAGCTAAAGAGGCATAAATTAAAGAGTAAGAACAAGATTTATTTGCTTCATCCAAGTAAGGCATGTGTTTGCCCAGAAGACATTTCTTCACTACCTGGACAGAGAATTGCTCCTTGTTCCACAAAATTACGATCATTTATAACAAATATTGCAGCATCAGTATCCCAGAATCCACCCCAGAACCCACTAAGTATTGCAAAGGTGCCCTAGACTTCTGCCTGCAAGACTACAGCTACAATTTCTTCTTTCGAGGTAGCCATAAATATTTCCTCCTTAGCTCTTGAGACTCCAGTAAAACTAAGATTTCTAGCCTCTCCTTTCCCTAGCCCTGCCTTATCTCCCAAGCCCCAAGACAATGTAAGACAGACAGGGGAGCCTCTTCTTCACTGAATGCTTTTGGGAAAGTTTATCGGAATCCTATACTTATTCTATTTCTATGTCTTTAATTTATACAAATCTCTCTCTCAAGTTCCAATCCTGTCCTTTCCTAGCAAGAAAGAAAATGAAAAATACAGTTACTCCTTATTATTCACAGATACAAAACCACCTCTTCATTAATAGCTATTTGTAACCCCCTCAAACTAATACCCTTGGTAATTTAGCAATATTAGTGAACATCAGAAAATAGCCAAACATTTGAGTCCCTCACACACATCATTCCCAGTTGAGGTTGAACAAGGCAGTTTACTGCCTCTCATTTTAGCTTTTCTATTGTGAACAAGTGCCCTATTTGCAGGGCGGTTTAGTGCCACATTTTTCACATCTTTGTGGTTTTTGTTATTCGTTATTTTACTGTTTAAAATGCCCCCCCCCCAAGCATAATACAAAGGCCATCTAAAGTTCCTAAGTGTGATGAAGGTGTATTGTGCCTTATGGAGAAAATACATGTGTCAGATAAGCTGCATCAGGGGTGTGAGTGCCGCTTTTCATGAGATCAGTGCTAAATTAACCATATATGCTAAATAAATCCTCTTATATATGGGGGAGACCCTGTATTTCCCCTTAGGAACAACAACTTGCTATTTGCTAATTCAGTGTTCCCTTTATAGAAATAACTACTATGATAATGAGAATGGACTGCATTTGCTTAGAGGCTAACATGTTTCACATATGCTGGGCACTAGAGGGAGTGCAAATGAAGGCTTGGCTCATGTTCCCAACAGGAACTTACCATCGAGTTGGAGAGGGAAGGGCACATTAACACCATGTATGAGGATGTTGGAGAACAATAGAATACTTCCCCACTTTTTACAGATGGAAGAGAACTAAATGTTATTGTGCACACTAATCAGCCCAAATCTGCTAGACCTATATGGGAGGAGAGATGTGTGCTTTAATTGTAGAGAGCATTTGATATATTTTAAGGCACTCTAACATTAAATATTGCATTGTATCTTTCCTGCCCTGTGGGATTGTTAAGAAAAATAGAGACATGACTATTTTATAAAGGAAGCCACTGAGCCTCGGGGAGAGGCTAAGTAGCAAATGTGACATAACCAGGGAATGGCAATGCCAAGAATGCAGCGCGGGTTTCCTAACTCCTAACTCTACTCGTTCTGTGCTAACACTGTGAGACAGTAAATTAATAATATTGCCCTATTGTCTTGAAAACCAAAGGCCATCTAAAGTTCCTAAGTGTGATGAAGGTGTATTGTGCCTTATGGAGAAAATACATGTGTCAGATAAGCTGCATCAGGGGTGTGAGTGCCGCTTTTCATGAGATCAGTGCTAAATTAACCATATATGCTAAATAAATCCTCTTATATATGGGGGAGACCCTGTATTTCCCCTTAGGAACAACAACTTGCTATTTGCTAATTCAGTGTTCCCTTTATAGAAATAACTACTATGATAATGAGAATGGACTGCATTTGCTTAGAGGCTAACATGTTTCACATATGCTGGGCACTAGAGGGAGTGCAAATGAAGGCTTGGCTCATGTTCCCAACAGGAACTTACCATCGAGTTGGAGAGGGAAGGGCACATTAACACCATGTATGAGGATGTTGGAGAACAATAGAATACTTCCCCACTTTTTACAGATGGAAGAGAACTAAATGTTATTGTGCACACTAATCAGCCCAAATCTGCTAGACCTATATGGGAGGAGAGATGTGTGCTTTAATTGTAGAGAGCATTTGATATATTTTAAGGCACTCTAACATTAAATATTGCATTGTATCTTTCCTGCCCTGTGGGATTGTTAAGAAAAATAGAGACATGACTATTTTATAAAGGAAGCCACTGAGCCTCGGGGAGAGGCTAAGTAGCAAATGTGACATAACCAGGGAATGGCAATGCCAAGAATGCAGCGCGGGTTTCCTAACTCCTAACTCTACTCGTTCTGTGCTAACACTGTGAGACAGTAAATTAATAATATTGCCCTATTGTCTTGAAAACCTACTGTGAAGATGATCTTCCTTTTCCTTTTGAAGCTATACTTAATATTTTAAAAATGAATACTCACGACTTTTACTAGTGAATTAAAATCTGTATGTTACATAAATAACAAAATAAAGAGAACGGGCCTGGGGACAAGGGCAGGAACAGTGCACAGAGGAAGGTACTGAATTTGAGCTCTGTTGGTGGTTGAGCAGCTGCAGGAGATTGGATGATATGACATATTTATGTAGATAAAAGCACCTTCTCTAGCAAAACTAAGCTGTTTCAATCAATGAACTACTGAATAATTATCTTTTTAGTAAAATCAAATAAACTCTTGACAGGAATGTGAAATGCTGGAATCCTGCAGATTTGGCTTGGGGGACCCTGGACAATGGTTCCCTAGTGGCCATCAGAGTCCTGTAGTTGATCCGTTGAATGAACTAGGAAGCAATGTGATAGCCAAAAGGGCCTCTTTATAAATAGCTAATTTGAATCAAACCCTCCTAGAATTACATTTTTTTTCAATACAGGACTTTATATTTGTCCTGATAATGGATTATGTAGGCAGTGAGAAGCTTGTGAGAAGTCATGTCTGTTCAGAGTCATTTAACTTTGTCTTTAGAAAGAAAAACAGAAAAATTCATCCACTATACATGTCACAGTTTTTATTGTCTTTGAAAATGGAGAGTATGTTTCAGTCATTATCTAAAGTCATACTTGCCATCTCCAAGTGACTGTGGTTCACTTGCAGTGCTAGATTTGTGCTCATAGGTGTGTTTTGCTTTGCTGATCTTTCACCCAGGACACAGACCCTTCAGATAAGAGGCATTTGTTATATATTCTGTTGGTACAATGGCACATGAATGCTCTCTTTTCCTTGGGGCCACTAGATTTAGAAATTTTTGTTTCCACCCTAAAACGTTAACAGAAATACTCGCAATTTCAT
Source organism: Tupaia belangeri chinensis (assembly GCF_000334495.1). Classification (NCBI taxonomy): domain Eukaryota; kingdom Metazoa; phylum Chordata; class Mammalia; order Scandentia; family Tupaiidae; genus Tupaia; species Tupaia belangeri. The sequence continues at coordinate 2,136,416 of NW_006160142.1, read as the reverse complement.
TTACACCATTTCTTTCCCCTCTGCCTTCTTCTTTTTCTGTCTCCTCTTCTTCCCTTTCCATTCTCCCACTTCTGCCACTTCCCCAGCTGCCAAATTCACGCATCCTTCTTTCTGTTTGTGAGTTTTGGCCCCTGAACTTCCACTGCCTCCTTATATGAGATATGAAATTGTAGTGGGAAGGAAGACTCTTTGTTATGAGTAATATGTGTAATTAACATCATCAGAACTGATGCTGGAGTGGATGGTGTCAAGCCACATTTAGCACATTGGGTTTGAATACCTTGTAGAACAAGTTTGATCCAATAAAAAGAGCCGAATTTTCTCTCTTTTAAGAGCTCTCAAGACACTGGTTACATCTAAACCATAGGGGTAGAGAAAAGGTGCCATTTGCTGTTGTAATTCAGACGGAGGGATCACCTGGCGGAGGAGGGAGAGTTGCTTTTTAGGTGTTTCCCGCATCGCTGTACACGTGTCCCTTTGATGTGTGGAGAATGCGAGGGAGAGGCAAAGCAGGGTGATTTTTGTGGGAAGCTAGACCAGCCTCCCTCGTTACATAGGCTCGTCCTCTGCATTGCATCCGAGCTTCAGTGATTTGCTGTTTGGAGACTGCAGATTTGCATAGAGCCCCTTGCTTCACCAGCGTGTGTGGTTTTTTTCTTTTCTTTTTCTTTTCCTTTTTTTTTTTCCCCTTCAATTTTTCTTTTTCCTCTTTACTCCTACATCTGCTTCTTTTCCTCAGTTCTCTTTGCCCCGTTCGATCCCCGCTTCCTTCATAAGGGTGCACTCTTCCCTCTGAACCCCTCGCCGGGCGTAAGTGTCAGGAGGCGGCGGACGCGGAGATTGCCTCGGGAGCAGGCGATGCGCGCCGCTGCTCCGCGCGCTGCCCGGGGGAGGCTGGAGCTAGCCAGCGAGCCGGCCGGGGCTGAATGGAGGGAACGGGCGCCTCGATTCCATGGGGTCTGCTTCTCCCCTGAAAGGAGGTTGGGCCGGCGAAGTGGCCTCTCCAGTTCCCACACACAATGCTAAATGGATTTACCTAGTGGATTCGCGGTGGATGGCTGTCATGTAGAAGTGAGGACCCTCCAGGAGGAGCTTTAAACAATTTCCCAGCTCCCCACCCCCCGGCACGCACTCGCGCCCGAAACTCTTTGGGAGTATCTCTCGAGAACCTGGAGCCCTGGAAATCTGCGAGCAGCTACCCGCTCCGCGCTTGCTGTTCCCCGGGGCTGCTTTTCTGGACAAGCCCCCCATCAGCTGCATTCGCCTCGGCTATGTTTCGGATTGTTTGCGGCGCAAGGCACGGCGGACTCCAGGACCTCGAGAAGATTGTCCGAAGGAGGGAGAGGATGGGTGTCCTGGCGCGGTGAGGCGGCCGGCATA
>NW_006160142.1:2092074-2135000 GCF_000334495.1 Tupaia belangeri chinensis | reverse complement strand
CCGGTGCGGCGCCGAGCTGGGCTTGCCCGGGGGCGGCCGCAGCGGCGGAGGCGCAGGGGGGCGCCTGGCCCTGCTCTGGATAGTCCCGCTCACCCTCAGCGGCCTCCTAGGAGTGGCGTGGGGGGCGTCCAGTTTGGGAGCGCACCACATCCACCATTTCCATGGCAGCAGCAAGCACCATTCAGTGCCTATTGCAATCTACAGGTCACCGGCATCCTTGCGAGGCGGACACGGTGGGTCTGCGATGCCAAGTTCTGGCGGGTTACCCCCTTGCACCCCCCCTTTCAACCCTGCTCTCTCTGGGCCCCTAAGGTTTGGAGAAATGGGAGCTCCAGAAAAGGGAGGTGCATTTGGGTGTGTTTGGTGGGAACCACTTATCTCTTTGAAGACAATAGAAAGGGGATGGGGGAAGGTGTCATGGGTGTTTGTGGTGAGGGCTGGGAGGGGCGTTCATTCTCGAGGTGCAGGAAGAAGGATATAGACACCTATTAAAGGACCAGTCCGGGCCCAGCAGCTGAGCCCCAAGGGAAGGGGGCGTCACTTGCCAGAAGGTCACTGAGTGGCCGGATGGGGCGCCGCGCTCTACCGAGGGACCTGGGCGCCAGAGAGAGGAGGGCTCTGCAGAACCTTTTGTCTGTGCTGTGCGCGCTGCCCCACCTCCTGCCCGTCTTCGCCAGCCGGGGGAGGGAGAGATCCAGCCCGCACATTCCTCCAAAGTGCACCAGATTGCAATGACTGGGAAGCATCCCGGGACTCACTCAACAGAAGGCCAACCCCTTTTGCCCCCACCTCTTCCCTTAATTGGGGTAAGAAGGTAACCAAAGCAGCATCTCAAACGCTGGCCAGCCCTAACAGGCTTGGAGGGGACCTCAGAACACCACCCCCTTCCACCCACTCCATACATCTATATATTTCGTTTTCCTGGTGACTAGGCTGAGTTATTTTCTAAATGGAACAAGCGAGACTTGGCTACAGGGTCCCATCTCCCTGAGGATCATATCAGGGGAGTATTGGGGACAGGGAGGTCCTGCTTCCTCCTCCTTAGTGTTAGGTGCTGTCCATTTTTCCAGGGAGGGCAAGTGAGTTAATGCTGGCTGAACTGAGCCAGGAGGTCTGCTTGGAGGAGAAGTTCCAGAGAGGGGAATCTATTCTGCTAACCCCTGACTCCTTTGTGAAGATGAGGGAATGTGGAAAAAGGCTTTGGTTGGCAGGTTTCTTCTCCCAGAGTGAACAACAGCATGAGGCAGGATACTTCCTGAGTTGCCAAAAAATAGAACATCTAACTGTTTTTGTGACTTTCTCCACTCCTTCTTCCTACTCCACCACTGTAAAATCCACTCCTTTTAGAAAGCAGAGTTGTGGTCACCTCTTATATGCCTCACTTCTTATATCCTTTTTTCCACCCTTTTCTTGCAGGCCCCATCACCTTTCAGATTTGGTTTGGCTTTTGATCCTTTGCCCCCTCCCTCTTGCTATGTAATAACATTCTGCTGAGCAACTGATGGTTGCTCCTGGGAAGGCCCCTTCCCCAGGGACAGACTTCCCACCCAGGGACTATTCTGGTTGGAGATAAGACACTGAAACAGCCTTACTGAGACCCAGTCCCTCTTGCAACCCCTGTGTAAATGGAATAGAGAAATCTTTCACTGTGGGTCCTAGGGATTGGTTCCATGTCTCTAAGCATTTTCTCTCTCAAGAATTTTCTGCAGATAAGATGGGCTAGAATGGAGAGGCAGCCCCAAACCAGGCTCCTTAGCTACAGGTAACAAGGTAGATGAGGAGTTTCTGATCACCTCACCCCTCACTCAGGCTCATAGTGTCTCAGAGCTGGTGCTCTCTACACCTGGTGCAGTTCTCAACTGCTGCCCAGACCTTGTGCAGGACTGTATGAGTCCTGTGGGTGGGAGGCCAGCCAGGGCGCAGGAGGGGCAGACTGAGTGAGTGGGTAGGTGCGGTCAGCCAGATGGGGGTTTCCCCGGGGGTTGGGCGCCTAATTGTACCAGTGGGAATTGCTTGGCTAATAATCCCATATACATATTCACCTCTGGCTCAGCTCTCTCCAGAGGGATGGGGGTGCTGAATGGGGAGAGCGCGTGGGGATAGGGAGAGAATACCGAGGGGCCCTGCCGCAGAGTCCTCACTCCCTTCCCTTTAGCTGCAGCTCCTGCCCCAGTCTGGCGCCGTCTGCTGGTCTTATCAAACCTTTTTTTCTCCTCCAGAACAGGATGATTATCACTGTAAGTGAATGAAAAACCAGGCACATCTATCACTGAAAAAAAGAACAGTAAGATAGTGGAAAAATTGTGTGTGAGCAGCGATTGGCGTTATTTCTTTTAAGTCAGAGAATCCTCTCTTTCCTGCGAAGGTTCTAATGTACGGTCACACATTGTAAAACTCTCCCCACCCTTTTTACACTCACTCTTTTAAAAGAGGGTGTCTCTTGCTCTTTCTTCTTCTTCTTCTTTTTCTTTTTTGTTTTAATTGGAGGAGTGAACATACCTATCGGTAGCCAATCCCTGCCAAATGCAAGCCAAGTGTGACTTTCTCATACTTTGTCTCTTCCCTCCCATGAAAAGGGGAATTAACTCTATACAGAACAATCAGGGAATGTTTGCGTGAAAAATAAGCCTGAGAGTGGGGGCTGGAAATGGGAGAGAGCTGGGAGTAAGGCCTAAGAACAAGGCAGGAAGGGTGATGACTTAAAAGAAACCTAATAAGAAAGAGGCGATGTTGAATTTGTTAGGTCAATAAGCGCCCTGCCCTGAATATTTAGCTAATTACTGGGACAAAGGTCCAGTAAGAAAGAATCAGTGAGCCTAACAGATGAGGGTGAAGGGAAGGCACAAAGGTAAATGACAATATGATAAATTCCTTGTTGGAATCAAGACAGGTGAAAATGAGGTTTAGTTTAAATTTTGAGACTATTGCAAATATATATGTATACACAAACAAATGAAGTAACTATATGGTTCTATTAGAATTTCTGGGAATCACAAGGCATTTTCTCATAATAGAGAATGCATGGATATATTCGAATGTGTAAAAGAAAAATCATATGTGGTATATTTAAGGGATAAAATTGAATCTCCTTCTATGTTTTGAAAACTGCTGGGTTGACTATCCAGGTTCATTCCTCTTCATTTTCTCATCATGCCATGCTTCATTTGCACTATTATGAGGTGTCACTTACAAGGTTTGCAGGTTGCAGAGAGCGCTCATGGCTACCCTGAGCGAGCATCTTTGTGCAAGCTGACCCAGTTGCAGAGATTATGATGAGGATTTTTTTAAAGTGCATATGAGAGGCAGGTTTTGAGAACACTGTGGGGCCCCACTTTATTTTGCATGAACTTAAAAACATAAATGGTAAAACTGTGTCCATAGAAAAATCATTTTTTCCTAGTTAAGTAAATGGAGAACTATGAGACTGTAAATGATAAAAAGCAAACTGCTTGTAATTAAAATGCTCCTTAGAGCCAACAGGAGCCCAGAACAGACCAGTGTGTTGAGCCAGTCCTGCTTCCATGCACTGTGTGCCGTGTGTGCTGAACACAGGATGATGTCAGTGCAATACTCTGGGTCCCATCTCAGCTCCCGCTTCCCTGAGCACCTCCGCGTACTTTGGAAAATTAGCTTAGAGCCTCTCAATAATTTCGAAGATAAAGGAAAGAGAAAGCCATCATAGATCTGAGCACACCAGTGCCAGCCATTGTCCTCCCACAAATATGAGCTCTGGAAATTATATTGCTGTGATTAGCTTATACTATTAAAGGGCAAAGGGCTATCCCAGAAGGAAATGTTAACAGATTTTTAAAGTGTGGTTTGTAATTGAACTAGCCCAATGCCGTTATATAAGGATAATAATTATATCTTGAATTTATAATGTTTCTTTTCCTGAGACACTATCAGTGAACATACCGAACTTCTAGGAGGAATGGTGAGGTTGGGGTGATGTTTGAATATCATTTTCCTGTAGGGACAATAAGGTACATCATAGATGGGCTTAAAAATAGAGCCATATCTCTGATCAGAGTCAAAGGGAAATTGAAATCAAGACTCTGTGACCCATAGCCTAGGGCAATTCCACAAGCTCAGAGGTTCTTACACTCAAAATGAGAAGGTCCTCCATGTGGTTTAATTGTTGATCTCTTGGAGTAGAAACCATTACAAGGAACATGGCTCAGAGTTTTGCTTTCAGCATGTATTAGCATTTGCGTATAGCAACCAAGACGGACAGGACCTCACTGTGTCCTGCAGAGCACTTCATTGATTCTGCTCAAAAGGTATCTGTGTTTCCATTGTTTTTCTAGGAGGTAGGAGGTTGCTGTTCGATAGGGTAATCCCTATGTTCTTTTTGGCATCAACCAAGAGAATAGCAAAACCTTTCATAATATAGTCTGCTTTAAAGAAAATCTTAGCTATTCTGGTAATTAATTCATGTGTGTGAACTAGAACTTTGGCTGTGAATAGTCTGCTGAAATACACAATGCAGCTCTACACCTCTTCCTTACTTTGGCTTTTTGGGCAAAGTTTTCTTCGTGGGAATACTGTTCTGAACAAGATGGCCAAGCAATATTTCTGGAAGAATCATTGAGTCAATTTTGATATAAGTAATTCTGTACTCTAGAATAATTTTTAGTTGGCCTAAACTTCAATAAAGTATTCCTTAGGTTACCCATTCATTCATTCATTCATTCATTCAGTAAATGTATCATAAATGCTTACCATGGGCGGATTTTTCTGTTCATATACTAGATGCCAATTGGACCAGAGAATAATGGAACCAATGGAGTAGGGGCAAGGGAGGAGGGGCCAGAATACCCATGGCACAACCATCAAGAAGCCTACAACTTATGTCATAAAAAAATCATGGCTGTTGTTAGAACGAAGTAATCCTTAAACACACAACAGGTAGTCTCCAAGCATGAATGAAAAACCATAAAATTATGTATACATAGCAGTCATTTGAGACTCAGTATGAAATGATCTGATAAAACATAACAGTGAATTTTATCTATATCACTTTTATAGTCCTTTAATATTAATGTTCTAGAAGAGATCCTCACACAGTTGCTTTCCACCGAGTTGCTGCATGTATTTATTTTAGCTTTTTTTTTTTCAAATAGGAATAAGGCTTTTGGGGTTGGCAAGTGGTGTGGTGGTTAAGGGCTCTGGACTCCCACATGGCTGACTGCAGTTCAAATCCTGGGCCTGGCAGCTTGCTTTCTCACTTTCCCCCTCTCTCTCTTGCTAGCTTGCTCTGTCCCTCTTTGATAAAATTAAAATAAGTAAATAAATAAATGAAGATAAATAAAATAATTCTTAATAGAAAAAAAGGTTTGGGACCAGCAGTTAACGTAATGGCTATGTCACTGGACTCCCATGTAGTTGACTGTGGTTCGCGTCCCAGACCCGGTAGCTTAAAACTCATGCCAAGCGTGTGTGCGTGCGTGCCCAAGATTCCCAGAGGAGAATGGAGGAGGAGGGATTGTGGCATGGCCATCCCCCCTGGGGGGTGATTTCTCGCTTTCTGTCTCTCTGTCTCTCTCTGTCTGTCTGGCGAGTGCACACAACCTATACAAAAAAAAAAAAAAAACTCTCCAAAAAAAAAAAAAAAAAGGTTTAAGAAAAAAAAAGAAATAAGACTTGTTTGACAAATGCTTTTTTTTTCTTTTTTTGGGAGAGTTTTTTTTTGCTATAGGGCACGTGCGCTTGCCAGACAGACAGAGAAAGACAGAGAGACAGAAAGCGAGAAATCACCCCCCAGAGGGGATGGTCACGCTGCAATCCCTTCTCCTCCATTCTCCTCTCGGGATCTTGGGCATGCACGCACATGCGCCCGGCGTGAGTTTTAAGCCACCGGGTCCGGGACACGAACCGCAGTCGACTACGTGGGAGTCCAGCGACAGCCATTACGCTAGCTGCTGGTCCCCGACAAATGCTTTTAAAACAGGATTTATTTATTTAAATTTGTAGTGATGTATAAAAATAATTAAGTCAACTTGGTCTGGTGAAGATAATTCTCAGAAACATGGGGAAATTTGGTCATTGTCATTTACTACCATTACATAAATTTACTGAGCTACTTATCATTGCTTAGGATGTTTTCTCAATCTATAAAGTGAATACAGTAAGTATAGTGCAGTGATAAATAAATGAGACCATGAGTTTGAAAAGTGCCTGGACTATTAATAGACCCCTAATAATTTTTGAAAACAAAATTAAAAGAGACTTCAAAGAGTAGCCATTTGTAGTAGGTATCACAGACCTTGAAATCAAGAGACCAGAGTACTAGTCCTAATTCCTCTACATTGTAGGTATGATGACAGAAATATACATAGTCAAGTGAACTAGACTCTTCAGCAAACTTGTAGCATCAATGGATGTAAAACCCTTATCTTCTAACTCATCATCTTCTTTCTCATGTAGAATAATTGTCCATGCAGCCTGTGCTCCTGTAGTTGTGGCCAACAGTACAAATACATTTACACTTTCACTTGAACACTATATAACCAAAGAGTTCTCTGTAGGTGATTCACTGGGTGTAAAGGTTTGGTGTTTGAGAGGAGAATAGAACAACAGAACTTAGTTCATGTAGAGAAAACCATTCATGTTCTCCTGTTATCCATCACCATGGTCAGCCATGAATGACTTCTGTATACAACATGGTGTGCCTCTTTTTAATGAAAAGTGTCATTAGTGTTTTGAGATGTTAACAATCCCAACCTTAATACTGAGCATGACTCTTATATTGTTTTATAATTCACATACTTGGTCTCTTTCTCCTTCTCTCTTTTAAATCACATTATTACACCTCTAATATTTCCAGTTTTAAGATTTCCTTTGATGGTAAGGATCTCTTAAAATCTTCATGCCCTTGTTATCTTTTCCTGGAGTCTTATCGTACTAAATATACTGTAACAGGATATTTTGCAAAGATAGAATATAGGTCCCTTAAGAAATCTAGTTGTCTTCATCATTATTGAGGAAGTTGCCTACTTACGTGCACAGGAGCTATGGTGTGACAGTCATGCTTGGGTCCATTTGCTCAGTAATGGCCTCTCAATTGAGGTCCCTAGGAAGGTCTCTTAGGCCACTTGCTTCCTTCACTTGGTCTTTTGCCCAGCTTTTTCTTGTCTATGTAGGGTTAGACTTTCACTCCATACCAAACTTTTTAAAAGCTTTAAAAATATTCTAGTCTCTTAGAAAATGCAAGATTTTCTGATGTTGATCATTTAACAATATATTCCCTCAAGCTTTTGATAGAACTAAGTGAAAACATCTAGCTTTTAAGTATATATTTCCACAGTGCTTCCATGAAAAGTATCTCATTTAATCATCATCATAACCCTGGCAGGGCTTATCATCATCATTTTGAGAACAGGGAAACAGACTTAGAGAGGTGAGGACCATTTTCAAATTCCACTTGAAGGACTACATGTCACAGCGACAAAAAATGTTATCATTCAAATAATAACAATTATACTAAAAAAATTTACGACTGGAAGAGGATGATTCCTCTAACTGACCACATACAGGAAGATCAGAAGAGGCTGCTGTATTGATTGTGTGAGCTGAGTTGGAACTGAAGCAGCATAGAAAAGTGTTTCTTAGGACCAGCAGTTAGTGTAATGGCTATGTCACTGGACTCCCGTGTAGCTGACCAAAGTTTGAGTCCCGGACCCAGTGACTTAAACTCATGCTAGGCGTGTGTGCGTGCATACCCAAGATCTCGAGAGGAGAATGGAAGAGAAGGGATTGCGGCATGGCCATTCCCCCCAGGGGGTGATTTCTCACTTTTTATCTCCCTGTCTCTGTTTTTCTGACGAGTGCACATGCCCTATAGCAAAAACTTCTCCAAAAAATATTTTTTAAAAAAGAAAAGTGTCTCTTTAATGTATTTTCAAGATATGTGGTGTGTGTGTGTGTGTGTGTGTGTGTATATATATATATGTGTGTGTGTGTGTGTGTATATATATATATGTGTGTGTGTGTGTGTGTATATATATATATGTGTGTGTGTGTGTGTGTATATATATATATGTGTGTGTGTGTGTGTGTATATATATATATGTGTGTGTGTGTGTGTGTATATATATATATGTGTGTGTGTGTGTGTGTATATATATATATATGTATATATATAAGATTTCCTTTGATGGTAAGGATCTCTTAAAATCTTCATGCCCTTGTTATCTTTTCCTGGAGTCTTATCGTACTAAATATACTGTAACAGGATATTTTGCAAAGATAGAATATAGGTCCCTTAAGAAATCTAGTTGTCTTCATCATTATTGAGGAAGTTGCCTACTTACGTGCACAGGAGCTATGGTGTGACAGTCATGCTTGGGTCCATTTGCTCAGTAATGGCCTCTCAATTGAGGTCCCTAGGAAGGTCTCTTAGGCCACTTGCTTCCTTCACTTGGTCTTTTGCCCAGCTTTTTCTTGTCTATGTAGGGTTAGACTTTCACTCCATACCAAACTTTTTAAAAGCTTTAAAAATATTCTAGTCTCTTAGAAAATGCAAGATTTTCTGATGTTGATCATTTAACAATATATTCCCTCAAGCTTTTGATAGAACTAAGTGAAAACATCTAGCTTTTAAGTATATATTTCCACAGTGCTTCCATGAAAAGTATCTCATTTAATCATCATCATAACCCTGGCAGGGCTTATCATCATCATTTTGAGAACAGGGAAACAGACTTAGAGAGGTGAGGACCATTTTCAAATTCCACTTGAAGGACTACATGTCACAGCGACAAAAAATGTTATCATTCAAATAATAACAATTATACTAAAAAAATTTACGACTGGAAGAGGATGATTCCTCTAACTGACCACATACAGGAAGATCAGAAGAGGCTGCTGTATTGATTGTGTGAGCTGAGTTGGAACTGCAGCAGCATAGAAAAGTGTTTCTTAGGACCAGCAGTTAGTGTAATGGCTATGTCACTGGGCTCCCGGACTCCCGTGTAGCTGACCAAAGTTTGAGTCCCGGACCCAGTGACTTAAACTCATGCTAGGCGTGTGTGCGTGCATACCCAAGATCTCGAGAGGAGAATGGAAGAGAAGGGATTGCGGCATGGCCATTCCCCCCAGGGGGTGATTTCTCACTTTTTATCTCCCTGTCTCTGTTTTTCTGACGAGTGCACATGCCCTATAGCAAAAACTTCTCCAAAAAATATTTTTTAAAAAAGAAAAGTGTCTCTTTAATGTATTTTCAAGATATGTGGTGTGTGTGTGTGTGTGTGTGTGTGTGTGTGTGTGTGTATATATATATATGTGTGTGTGTGTGTGTGTATATATATATATATGTATATATATACGCATATGTATGTATGTATTTATATATGTATATACACATATGTTAGGTTTTACATGACATTTCTGTGACTTTTGTAGCCATTTTTGTTGTGAAATTCAGAATATAGGACCCTTTTAGACTATGAATATCCATATTTAATGCATTTAGTAAATGTACTAAATTAAGTGATATAACTTTTTTAAAGAAAGCTTGTGGAGTTTATATGTACATGTGTATATTTAATGATTCATTTCAAATAACTAAAATTGGTGAGAGAAAGTATGGTTTATCTCTGAATATTATCAAATAGAAAGAAACAAAACTTTAAAGCAAAAGGTGAAGGAGCGCTTTGTGATGTTCAGTGAAGTGCAAGGCAATGGCATTTACTGGCTGGGCATCACTTCTGCACAGCTGTTTTGATCCATCTGGGTTGCCACTGGACTAACATTAGTACGCACAATTATTCACATGCTTCAGCCTGTCTTGGCCATTAGTTACTATCTGGTCATCATGGCATATTCTTCTAAATGACCACAGCTTTGTGAGCTATTAAAGAGAAGTGACATTTTCAGTGCTTCTTAAAGCAGATAATTTTGAATTCTGAAACCTCTAACTTTACATCCAGATGGAATTACCTGAATAGTGGGTAGTTCCAGGTATAGAGCACATCATCATGAGTGAGCGCGATCCTGTTCTGTAACATACATTCAGGGCAAGCGTGGGAGCCCGTGTCCTGCCACTCTCCTACTATTTGACGGGTGCTTTTTCTGGGCACACAGCAGCATGTTTTAAAGTATAGTTTTCCCAGTAAACATTACTTTCACATTTTTCAAGATTTTGTCTTGGTTGATTTAATGGGTGCTTCAGTTTATATCTATGTCATCTTATGTATAGTTATCATTTTCAGTGATCAATTATGTTACAGATGGTATAGAGAAATAATACTGGAGCATGACTAATTTAAACACATCTGGGAGTTTTTGCCTGGAAGATGAATGTAGAAATTGAACTTCCTATTTGGTTTTCAGAATCTTGTTCAATAGTTCACTTCCTTTATATTTCATATTGATTTCTGCAAATCTTGTCATATTGGACCATTTCTGTTTACATAATCATTGAAAAGTGATCATGTTCTAGATTATATCATTTCACAGTTGAGATAAACTTTCTCAACACTCTAGCTACATTTTTTTTGAGGTCCAAGCTTAACATTTTCAAAATTGCAATGTGCTGTATGAGTCATTTTTCATGTCTACTGTCAAAGTATTCACATACCCTAGAATAAGATGAATAATAAATTAATCTCTGTCAGCAAAGTGGTTAATTGGACATGCTGTTAAATATGCAGATAACATATTTGGTTTCTCTAACTCTTTTCCTGAGGACTTGTCCTAAGTGAGATACAGAGGTTTTGATGCTATTCATGGATAACATCATATTGTAATTAAAAGTAGAATGCTGCTGATGGGTATATGATAAATATCTTTATTGGAAAGTGTGTGTGTGTGTGTGTGTGTGTGTGTGTGTGTGTGTGCGCACGCATATGTTTAGGTATTGATGTCTGGATGCCTCTGTAGTGACTAAAAATACTTAACAACAATCTATTCATATTTTCCAGTATTAAAACTTTTCTTCATTAATATTTTTTTGTGACTTTCACACTACCTACTGCTCCAGCAAGGATCCTTACGAAATATTTTAAAATATAAGAATTTTCTTTTTCTTTCTAATAAAATAAAATAAAAATTTAATTATCTTTAAGACTTAAATTAAGATCTCAGCTTATCATAAGAAAATGTCTTGGGACCAGCAGTTAGCATAACGGCTATGTCGCTGGACTCCCACGTAGTCGACCGTGATTTGAGTCCCGGACCTGGTGGCTTAAACTCACACCGGGCGCATGTGCGTGCATGCCCAAAATCCTGAGAGGAGAATGGAGGAGAAGGGATTGTGGCGTGGCCATCCCCCCTGGAGGGTGAGTTCTCACTTTCTGTCTCTCTGTCTCTCTCTGTCTGTCTGTCTGTCTGGCGAGCGCACGCACCCTATAACAGAAACCTCTCCAAAAAGAAAGAAAGAAAGAAAATGTCTTAAATATTATAGGGTACTATACTCTCATAATTCTTCCTAGTAAAATAAATGAGTGCAAAAACAACTAGGGCTATGAATGGTAGTGTATACTAAACAATTAGTGTTTACTGTATGCCAAGTACTGTTCTAAACTCAACAAAATTTCAGCTTGATTAATCCTCACAATTCTACCTCGCAGGTGCTATAAATGTCCTATTTTAAACATTAGAACATTGAGGGACAGTAAGGTAAGAAATAGTGAAGTTTCCAAAACTGATGTTGTGGAGCCTGCATTTAAAGTGTCTCGCTTGCTCTACAAAGTTCATGCTCTTAATCCCCACGTTATGCTGTCAATAAACATAATTTACCCCGACCGAGCATTTTGTTTTCTCCTCCAGCTTTTATCATCAACAGTCTATAACAGACCCACTGAGGATGATTATCTGGATTTACTTTGTCTAATTTGCAACAAATCATTTCTCTGAAGGTTTAATGTCTTATCCTTATCTTTCTATTTGTTTCTAGGCATTGCGCTTCTTAACTACACAGGGCATCGGGAGGTTTCCCTGTGCCTCCCTTCCTCATCACTTTATATGTTTTGAATATTTATTAATCTCAACATCCACCACCACATCAAGAGCAAAGGAGTGATTGATTTAAGATGTTTATTAATGTTTATTAACTACTTTCATTCTAGTTGGCAAATACATTCCCCATCAAATTGATAATTTGCTGTGAGAATAGACTAATTTGTAAGTGCAGGCATGATTTAGAAGTAAAAGGGAACAGTTGTGATGAGTCTGATTATGTGATTATATTCTCTTGAGACGAAAGGAATCCTTCTGTAAATGGTTAAATAAAATTGTATAATTCTGAAGTCAGGATATACAAAAAAGACCAACAATTACTAAACTACTTTGAGTATCCAAATTTTCATTGTGGTTTCTTAATTAGGAAGGCAAACAGTTTTGAAAATAAAATTGTGTTGGTTATGTATGCGTAAGATAGTGTGATTACCTAAAGAATTTAAGCATTTCTGTTACTCATTTCTAGTGAATTTTGAAATTAGACTATTAATTAGAGCAATAGTCAGAAAGCATAATGCTAAATGCTTTGATGTTTGAGTCACCTACATATTTTTCTGATTTTTTCCTTTAATTTTATTCTGGAATTTTTATTACAGTTTATTATTATTATTATTATGTTATTATTTTATGAGAGAGAAGGAGAGACAAAGAGAGAAAAGGAGAGAGACAGAGACAAATATTTTCGGTAGTGTCTTAGTGTGTGTGTGTGATGCTCCATCTGTCTCAGACTTTCAGTCAGCTAGGATTGCAGGTACCACCACCTTACTCCGAATTGGCCCAGGAACCAAATCTGGGCCTCCCCTGCAGCTTCCAGCCTCTCAGATGGCAGGGTGCGTGTGTGAGGGCCTCACTCTGGTCCTCAGTCTATTCATTGGCATTGCACATGCTCCACCTGAAATAACGCTACAGGAATATGGGAATGCTTTTGTGAAAGAAAGGATTATTCTTACAGATTTCATCATACCCACTAACTGGCCTTCAACAAGTTTCTAAATCTCTATGAGTGATGTATTTTCTTGAGAGTAAAACAGAGCCTGTAATGTCTAACTTTTAGAGTTGTTGTGAAGATTTGATACTTGGTGGAAATATCTAGCGTAGGACCCGATAAATTGCTGCTTCTCCTCATGTGATAAATAGGCCTCGCTCTAACCTTGGGTCTTCTCTGGTCTGGAAAAAAAACCAGAATGGACTGAGATTAGTGGTAAGGAAGACTAGCCTTAGGGTCTTTTAAAACAGATTGCATTCTTATTATTCCCGATTGATTTAGTTGATTCCTAGGACAAGACAAGGGATTCAAATTGAGGTCCTTTCCAGGCATCTGATTCACCTGAAAGAATATGACACAAGAATAATATATCCTATTAACAAGAGGATATTATGTAGAAGCCCAACAATTAGTGTGGCCTCTGTTTACGTGAGAGTTAAACCAGGAAACCAGCCGTAGAGATGGACTGTAAAGGCTATTGCTCAATCTTAGTGTTGGCCTTTTCTTTTTTTTTTTTTTTTTAAGAAAATTATTTTAGAATTTAGATTAGACTTTCTTAAAATAGGGCAGAGGAGGAGAGGGCAGAGAGGATGAGGAGAGACTTAGGAAAATGATTCCATCTTTTTTTGCCCAATCAGCTCTGAAAATGTCAGCAAACACAAAGCTGTCCTTACCTGACTGTATTATAGCTGAAAGAGTTTGGTAAGAAAAACAGTGTTTCCTGCCCAGAATTGCTAATTTATTTATTTATTTATTTGCTTACTTACTTACTCTGGCCACTTCCATGCTTATGCCATAGTGAAATTCTAAGAGCTCAGGGTTTAAACAGAACCTAAGCATTTTAAGATAATAAATCAAATAAAAATGCTCAGGAATGGTCTTTTAATCACCTAGTTTAAAACATAGTTGGCCAATTATCTAAAATAAATGAACATTTTAATAGGAACTTAATAGCCATACTTGAGTTTTTGTGTTTTTCTTCTCTTACTGAAAAGAGGCTCTTTTGAGGACTGTGTAGTAGGCAAAATTTCATTCTAGTTTGAAGCAAATTTATTTTAGTGATAACCGATGTGATCACTGGGCTGATATATACATTGAGATCGAGTTGCTTTACAAACTAACCCCTCCCTTCCACTCCCCAAAGTGTGAAGAAAGTCTTGGAGGTGATACCAGCACTTAGGAGTCCTTAAAATCAGTCACTCAGAGAACAATGAGTGTAGGACAGGAAGCTAATATGATTAAAGCTACAGATTTTAATGCCCTTCTACCAAGGTTTACTTATTGTGGTATGTAAGTGCTATCAATAAATTTAATCTATGAAACCACGTAGCTTGAATTTTCTTCTAAATATCTTCAAATAATGGTTTCTAAGTATCAGATCATGGAGAAGCGTGTTCTTGGAGAAGGCGTTATCTGGCTCCTCTGGGGCCAGCATAGGAGTGTAGGTCCTACCTCATGAAGTCATACATTCTGTACTATTTGGAAGAATCTGGGAACTCTTCACATGGAGCACCTGCTATTCAGGAAACAGAGCTCCCAGAGATCAAAAAGCTTTATGAAGGGGGCAAGTGTACTGGAAGGCATTTTTATAGGAACTAATAGCAAGAGCAGAAAACACAACTTTCACTGTGTCTCTTTAAGAAAACTATGCAGTGATTACAAAGTCAGTCTTTATTCCAGAGAACTGAATGAACTGTGTGTGTGTGTGTGTGTGTGTGTGTGTGTGTGTGTGTCTATTTTACTTAACCATCAGACCCATCAAACAGCAAAATTTTTTCTCTGGCCTTAGAGAAAGTATAGAGGAGATCTGATTTTTTGTTCAGCTGGAAAACTCAAGGGTGTGCTCTCTAGGTGTTGACTGAGAGCTGCCAGAGAGGAGCACCTTCTTGAGTGATATGGGCAGAGATGAAAGCTCCCCAAAAGCAGTGCAGGTCTCCTTCCTTCCCTTGCAGATGCCCTGATAGCCTTACTGTTGAAGGTCCTACACCTGCAAAGAGAATGGTAAAGGCAAAACATGCAAGGAGCTGACTTCCTTTTTTACAAAATTTTACTCATTCAGCCTTCTCAGTCACAATATGCAGATATTTAGGTTATTACCAAAATGTGGGTGTTTGCATACTCTCTGTTGGCAAATCACTCTTCCAGTGAGTGCCAAGAATGAAGAAGCCAGTCAGTCAACAAGTGCTTATCAAGTGCCTGCTGCTTGGGGAGGAATATCATCTCACTCTGCCTGAAGGACACTTTCAAATTCACTGCTATCTTGTCCTTCAAACTTACCCTGCATGCCTTGTGTTCTTTCAGACACCTCTGGGAGGCCTTACAGTGTCCTGAAGAAACTATAGAAGGGAAAAATAACCCCCTCCCCCTTTTTTTAAGCCTCCAGCTGCTTTTCTGACACCCTAGAGACTGTGTCTGTATCACTTCTCAGGCTGGATGGGCACACATCCTTCGTCATTACAAATTTCTGTCGTAGACTGACAAGTGTCCTTTGGTAGTCAGGGAAATGTGAGGTTACATTTCCATTTTTATATCTGTAGATTTCTTCACATTTACAAAGTCATTTCTCATGTTGAAACTCAAGCAATATTCACAAGAAGCTTGTCAATTAGTCATAAGTACACGTTGCCACATTTTGCGGGTGGGAAAACAAAGTGGCTTACTCATTTTAATTGGCCTAACTTAGTCACATGTTTATAAGAGGAGGAGCTGCTGGGACTTTAACCCAGCATACTGGTTTCCAGAGCCCAGTGCTGATTCTGCCACCCACAGAGGGGAGTACAGGCTATTTTTGGACTGTTCTTAAAATACCAAGAAGAGTTGACCTAATGATTCTGCAGGGATTCTGGAAAGGAAATACTGTAAGGTCCCAGTCTCTGTGGACATGCTGGGCTTGTAGGAAAAGATAAAAGGGATTGATGGCTATTTCAATAAAACAAACTGGAAGTAGAGATTGTCTGGTAAAATGGTCAGGATTATTGATTGGCTTTAATACCTTTTGTGGTGTTACGGTTTGATTTTCTTGGTGCTTATTAAGGTTCTTTTGGAAAAGAAATGAGAGCTCCAGTTTCAGGGATGAACTCATTGCTTTTGATCATTTTTGAAATAACTCAAAAAAGAATGCACATGTACACAACTCAGAAAAACACTCAAGCTTAATACATCTTTATTTAACTAATGCTGTAATGTTTTTTAGATGAACAGTGACAAGAAGCTATATATAATTAAAGCACCCAATTACTTGGATGGAATTATTGAAGAGCACTTGGAAAATTAAGATCGTCTGTCAAAAAAAACTTAATAAGTAAAGCATTTGATACTTCACAGAGATGACAAAGAAATTTACAAAGAGAATTCACTTTGAAAATGCCTTTTGCTTACTGTAGATGCCTGGCAGTGATCGCTGGCAAGATGGGCAGCATTTCCCTGAAGCAGCAGCCTCTCCTACGAGGTGAAGGCATATGCTTCCAAGTGTCATCAGTGAGTTTAGCGATTATGCTGAGGTACATCCAAATTCTGTGTGTATAAAAACACCCCCTACATTTTCAAAACAGCATTCTGTATTTCCCGAGATTAAATCCCCCCAAGGACGGCAAGTGTGTTTTATGTGTCTTAGTGCCCAACAATAAATATTCATAAATACTAAAATGTTTATAGGAAGATTCCTAGAAGCCTTCCTCTACTTACATGGAAGCAATAACGTTTGTGCTGTCTGTCAGAACTAACTTTAAACTAGCTCTAGTCAGCAGGATAGGATTTTTGAGCTGCAATACCTAAATATGTCTCCAGTTGCTTGTGATTCCACCATTAGAGATTCATTCCTTAGTGTCTTAGTAGGTTAATTAAGGGGCCAGCATGCAGTGTGGAAGTTCAGGCACTGGATCCCACATGACTGACTGCATGGTTCTAATCCTGGATCTGGTGACTTGAGAATCCTGCGCAGTGCATATGCATGAGTGCCCAAAATCCTGAGAGCAGACTGGAGGAGAATGAGTTACTGGGTGGCCAACCTGAAGAGTAATTTCTCACTTTTCTTTTCTCTGTGTCTCTCTCTGGTGAGTGCACATACCCTATAACAACCACCACAACAAAAACAGATTAATTAATATTTGTTTTATGGATCAAAGAACATAAAATTTATGCCCACAGTATCCCAATTGCTGCGTGGATGACTTCTCTTAAATGGGAAAAAATAAACAATCTTTGTCTTCTGGGTAAGGAAAAAACTAGATGTTTGTAAAATGCTATAAACATAATTTACAAAGGTTAAAAATAGTACAGGGCCAGTCCTATAGCCTCGTGATTAAGGGAGCTGAATCCCTTGGGACCAGCAGATGGTGTAATGGTTAAGTTGTTGTACTCCCACGTAGTCCACTGAAGTTTGAGTTGCGGATCCAGCACCTTAAAACTCACGCCAGGTGTGTGTGCGTGCATGTCCATGATCCTGAGAGGAGAATGGAGGAGAAGGGATTGCGATGCGGCTATCCCCTCTTGGGAGTGATTTCTTACTTTCTGTCTCTTTTTCTCCAGTGAGTGCATGTGGTCTATAGCAAAAATCTCTATAAAAAATAGGAAAATACAAAGAGCTGCATCTCACATGGCCAACCATACCAGCTGCATCTCACATGGCCAACCATTTGGGCACTCACGCATATGCACTGAGCAGGATTCTCAAGTCACCAGATCCAGGATTAGAACCATGCAGTCAGCCATGTGGGATCCAATGCCTGAACTTCCACACCGCATGCTGGCCCCTTAATTAACCTACTAAGACACTAAGGAATGAATCTCTAATGATGGAATCACAAGCAACTGGAGACATGTTTAGGTATTGCAGCTCAAAAATCCTATCCTGCTGACTAGAGCTAGTTTAAAGCTAGTTCTGACTGACAGGACAAACGTTATTACTTCTATGTAAGTAGAGGAAGGCTTCTAGGAATCTTCCTATAAACATTTTAGTATGGCTATAATCCTGGCCTGAGTGGCTTAAAAAACATGCCACGTGTGTGTGTGTGTGTGTGTGTGTGTGTGTGTGTGTGTGTGTGTGTTTGTTTGTGTGTGTGTGTGTATGTGTGTGCATGCCCCAGTCCTGACAAGGTGGAATCTGGCTCTTTATGCACAGTGCTTAGCCACTGGGTTGGCCAAGCTGATGATTCTTAAACTTCCAGAATAACCTAAAAAGCTTATTTAAACTACAGATGCATGAGTCGCATCTTTGGAGATTCTTTTCAGTAAGTTTGGGGCAGAACTCAATGAGTCGTATTTATACATATCTACTTTACCAGATTCTAAGGTAGATGGTCCTGTACAGCTCTTTGAGGAACAAGGTCTCAAATTGTTATCAACTGGTATTTTTAATTAATAATGGTTTTTAACTAGTGTTTTATATAAGCTTTCAGTGCGTACTATCTAATGAGCAATTTTTAGCATTGATTGTTTTATACCCAGAGGATACAGGACAATCACGTGGAAGCAGAAAGAATGATGTGGGAAGATATTTCAAAGGTATCAAACCTGATACCTTCATACTATTGATCAATTGCTGTAGATAGAATATCAACAGGAGTGATAATAAATTGTGAAATGTATTGCCTTTCTCTTAGGAAGAACTATTATACATAGAAAGTTTTCATACATGAGGTATAGTACAAAGATTCACATTAAAATCTTATAGCCATTGTTTGATGAAATAGAATATCTCTAGGTACAGTTTGTTGTTGTTTTAGCTGCATAGTTACACTCATGAAGGTTAGATGCACGTACACATGCAATTTAAGCATCCCTGTCTGCAGTCTCCTTTTGTCCTTCCATTTAAACATTCGTTGGTCCTCTATTTCTAATATCCTGAGAAAGGATTATTTTAGTCTGTAATGCAAACTAAGGTTTTTTGTTTAAAAATAAGTAAATAAATAAATAAATAGAAATCTCTTAAAGTTACCACTTTTTCCTTTGACCAAGAAAGCTTTGATGTAGGTGTTACTTCAGCATATATTTCATCATATCCTATTTATAATGTTTTAGATTTTGCAGTGTCTCTTCCAAGTTATTTCCTTTCATGTGTGTGATTGTTCAGTACTAAATCTTTTATGAACTTCTTTCTTCATCTTGTGCTTAAATCATCTCTACCTTTCTAAAAAGTGACAATAGTATTGCATTATAATTCTATATTCTTTTTGACTCTACACAAATGACAGATATATCCCTACAATAAGAACTTTGCAATGTGAAGAGCAACTTTGGCAATGAACTAGTTCCCACTCCTAATTTACTCATGAAGACTGAGACCCAACAAGATTAAATGCTCAGTTCCAGGTTCCTTTCCCAACTCTGTAGCGCTTTTCTGTCAGCTTTATTCATGAATTTCCCAAACTCAGAGTAATCTAACCATACCCAAAGCCATCTTTTGTAAATAATTTTAAATCAGGTAACTCCCATGGTAGTAAATAAGCATTGAGAAACTGAACAAGTTTTCCATTTACAGTTTCATTTTTATACATCTTTTATTTTTTGAGCTACTTTATTCATTAAAATTTACTTGTACTGAGAGCAGCCATAACTCCTGTGTGCACCATTAAGCTGACAGTTTAAAATGTTTCCTAGCTTAATTTATATTACTATGGAGATTTTTTTAATGGAGAGGAAATAACATCAGGGTTGGGGAAAGTGGGAGATAGGTATTGGGAGAAAGGATTTTGTAGCGTGGAAATCCTTGGAGATGTAAGGTTAATGCAAAAAGATACGGCCTTGTTCTAATAGTCCATCACTGTTAATGAAAGAAGGAAAAGGAGAGCCTTTCTATGTTTTTAAATTATTTCCATCAAACTCTTAAGATATTTAGAGATCACTGAAATTTTCCATGACATTTATTATATCTGATTATCATTATTATTGTAGAAGATATGGAAAACAGAAGTTTGAGGAAAAAGTTAGAACATTCATAATCATAATATTCAACAACCACTGTTAGAAAATTTGGACATATTCTTTTTAATAGTTGTCTTTATATATAATCTTTTTTAAAAAATGGGATCCTATTGTACATACTGTTTTGCAACCTTGTTTTCCTCTTTCTCTCTCTTTTTTTATTTTCCAGGGAGGGCATGCTCTCACCAGAGAGAGACAGAGTGGGGGTGAGGGGAGAAGTACCCCCTGGGGGGCATGGTCATATTGTAGTTCCTTCTCTTCCATTTCTCCATTCCGTAAGGATATTGGGCATCTCAAACACACGCCTGGCATATTTTTCAAATGTCTGGGGGCAGTGATTTGAACTGCAGTGGGTCGTGTGGGATCTTGCTCACTGAACGATTAGGCCAGAGGCTGCCCTGGAATCCCCCAGCCCTTTTTTAAATTCAAAGTATATGATGAATACCTTCCTTGATATTCATGATCTTCTAAATTATTGAGTTGTCAGGAAAATCATGACTCATTTTTGCATAGAAAAACAGAAAAGTGTCATGCCTTTCCTGATGTCCTAATATAACGTTTTCAGAGACTGCAAGGTATTCCATCTGGACATAACTTATTTCACCAATCCTACTGATGTTGGACTATTAGATTATTTCAATTAAAATTTTTGTAAACACTGCTACTGTAAGTTATACTTGAATATAAATGTTTGTATTGTGCACAAAGTGGGGAAATTTTAAATTAGATGGTATAGGGAGCAGCAGATGGTGTAATGGTTACATCACTGAACTCCCACATGGTTGACCAAGGTTTAAGTCCCAGATCCGGTGACTTAAAACTCATGCTATGCATGCTGCATGCCCCAAATCTCCAAAGGAGAAGAGAAGAGATTGTGGCGTGGCCATATCCCTTTGGGGGGAGGGAGGTGATAGTGGTGATTTCTCTCTTTCTGTCTCTCTGTCTTTCTCTGTCTCTCCAGCAAGTGCACGCACCCAGAAGGGAAAATACATAAAGAGAAAAGAAGTTGGATAGAATTGTTGTTTTTGGATTCTCAGTACTTATTGTCAAACTGAGTCCTCCTCCTCATCTATTACTTTACATGACTTCCTATACTGTTCAGCACGCTGGCCCTTCTAAATTACAGTCCTTAGCATGTTTTAAGTAAGTGTGTGTGTGAGTGTGTGTGTGTACATATTTGTTTCATTTGTTTTACTCTCTTTTGCCCTCTACTGTATTTCAGCATCTTCACGTGAGAATTTACCAATTACACTACTCCAAATTGTCTACTTACTACCTTTTCAAGTCAGTTGAGTGGGTGTTCTTTTCTAGTTTGATCTATAAGAATTCTTTTTAAAATGTATTTCATTTTATTTATTTATTTATTTATTTATTTGTTTATTTGGGATAGAGGGCAGGTGCACTTGTTAGAGAGTGAGAGAGCACCCCTTGGGCGATGGTCACACAGCAATTCCTTCTCCTCCATCTCCTTTTTTGGGATTCCAGGCACAGATGCACATGCACTCAGTGGTGTGTTTATCAAGCTGCTGGATCCAGGACTCAAACTGAGCAATGGCCATGTAAGATCCAGCTGCCCAAACTAACACAGCATTAGCTGCCCCAGAATTCTTCTTTTTAAAGTTTGTTTATTACTTCCATGAGATAGAAAGGGAGAATGAGAGGCAAAGAGAGGCATCTCCAGCAACATCTTCATGGTGTGATTCACACCCAGCCTCTGCCAGCAAGAATTATGGGCAAACACCAGGTCAGCACGTACCAAGAATCTTTATTTATTTATTTTTTTTGGAGAGGTTTTTGCTATAGGGTGCGTGTGCTAGCCAGCCAGACAGAGAGAGACAGAGAGACAAAAAGCAAGAAATCACCTCCCGGGGGGATGGCCACACCACAATCCCTTCTCCTCCATCCTCCTCTCAGGATCTTGGGCATGCACGCACACGCGCCCAGCCTGAGTTTAAGTCACCGGATCCGCGACTCGAACCACGGTCAACTGCATGCGAGTCCAGCGACATAGCCATTATGCTAACTGCTGGTCCCATACTAAGAATCTTCAGGAAGTGAACTACTGACTTTCCCATGTGCCTTGAACACTGGAATATTGTGTTACCTCTACACCACCACGGCTGGCCAATTTGTAAGAATTGTTTATAAATATTAACCCTTATTATATTTTTTTAAATATGAGACTAAGTTATTTTTTAATTTTGTTTATGGTGCTATTAATGTATAGAAATTTAACACTATTTCTGAAGTCAAATCTATTGGTACTTTTCTCTGTTGCTAATTTTTTTTTTCAAGCCGCCTTCTCATTCTCTTCCCTTGAAGTGATTGTGTTTATTGGGACATTGTATGTATCTCCACAGGCAGGAAATACTGAGCCAGCATCTACTCAGATAACTGTGGCTGAAATGATAAGAGACAAAGATGTGTTAGAAGGTTGACCAAGCAAGCAGTTCTGGGTCAGGAATGAAGTGCAAGAAGCTACTGCCAACTTAGTGAGGTCTTAGATTTTAAGGACTAAATGAGGGTTGCAGAATGCACAGGAAATGATTAGAGATATCCAGTGCTCCAGAATCCTGCTGCCCACAGGAGAGAAAGTGAGGGAACTGAATGTTACTAGTCAGGGTACGGAGCTGCTTACACCTGCTGTGTAATGTATTCCCTTCACAGTGCTGTCTGGTGCAGATCACATGTTAAGTGCTTCACTTAAACAAGCAAGGACCCTATGAAAATGTTAAAATACATATATAATTAAACCACTGAGGCTTGATGGTTAAGGCAGCTAAGTCCCACATTGTTGACCACATGATTTGAGTCCTGGACCTGGTGGCTTGAAAATCACACTAGGTGCATGCAAGGGCACCCCCAAATCCTGAATGGAGGGAGAAATGGAGGAGAGGGTACTGTGGCATGACCTGCTCCATGGACGTTGGGGGGGGCATTGCTTTCTTGCTTTCCCTCTCTCTTTACAAGTGCCTGTGCCCTGTGGTATTTTTTTTTTTTCTGCGTTTTGCCAGAGGCTGCATGCACTCACTGGAGAAAGACAGACAGACAGAAACAGACGCAGAGCCATCCATGTGAGATCCAGATACTATAAACATCATGCCACTGGCTGACCCTCTGGCAAAATTAAAAAAAAAAAAAGAAGTTGTTGATTTCTCTATTTTAGTAATTTGGTAAAATTTAAGTAAAATAAAATGTGCAGCTATTATGTGTACAACTTGATGGAAGAATTGTAACCTAGTTATACTTTCATATATTCATCATTCAGGTCAAAGCACAGACATTTATGTCACTCTAGAAAGTGAGACTCAGTCCAGTCTCAGTTCTCTGTCCGTCCCTCCATGCCCTCCCCAACAACTGCCCTGCTGATGTTATCATAAGTGATGTTGCCTGTCCTGAACTTGAAACAAATGAACAAATGAACTCATAAAGAATCTTCTCTTTTGTGTCCAATTTCTTTGGGTCTGGCATATTTTTTAAACCTATCCGTGAAGTTGTATGTATACTTAGTTGACTGTTCTTATTTCTGAGTAGTTTTCCATTGTATGAGTATTTCACATTTTGTCTGTTTATTCCAAGTGCATGGACATTTGGTTTGTTAACAGTTTGGAATTATTAAGGCTACGAACTCTCTTAGATCCACTGTAGATGGTTCTGTTAGGTGTGTATTGGAAGCAGAAAGGTGGATAAATAGCATAGGTATTAGTTTAATGTTCTTGGACTCTATCCTACATTCTTCCAAGGGGTTTTATTATTTTACATTTTATCAACAGTATGTGAGCATTCTAGTTGTGCCATATTCTCATTTACCCTTGGCAGTGTTCATTTAAAAAATTGTAGCCATGCTGTTAGATGTGTTTATAATTTTATTATGGACACTCTGGCCGGACACACTCTAATGAAAAGGAGCATAGGTGTTAACTGGCTAAAGTTCCTTCAAAGGAACTAGTAAAGAAAAACCAAAGATTTATAGAATATTTGCTGCAAAGGCATTACGATAGTGTCACTTCTGTGTAACTAAAGAAGGAAATAAACTAAAATGTGAATGGACTAGACACAGAAACAACTATAAGTAAGTAATACTAAGTGACATTTGAAGATAAAGTTCCAAGTGAAAACTTCAAGTATGTGGAAGCCTTGGGTCCTCCCTCATGACTACTTGGACCTTTGGTAATTCTTCTTTCTTTTCTATTACATGCCTAAGCCTACAGCTGCCAGTCAGCAATTTTATTTAATAGCAAAGTCTTATTTTAAGAAGTTAAAATACTTATGAAAAGTTGCTTTCTAATTTCATATATGCCAAGTATTTTGCTGTCTTCAGATACAGTAAATACAATATAATACCTTCAATAAACATCTGAGGAAAAATTATTTTTTAAATTAAAGAAAAATTTATCATTTAAGATAATTACTGCTGAAATTGCTTTATAGTTTTAGTTGAAATTGCTTGTTAATAATCACTGGCATTTATCCAATTCATCTTTCAGCACAATGTGAACGATGCTTTAATCCACATGTTAAACATTAATATTGGCCTCTGAATATTAATAATTTTTTTAAATATGAGTAGTCAGCCCACTATATGAAAAAACTGAAACAATGTGTTTTTTCTTTGTTTTAATGGAAACATGTTCTTATTGAAACACTACGAAAGGGAGAAGAGTAAAAAACCTACCTTGCACTTCATTTTGAAAATATATTTACAAAGATTATACTCAGAAACTTTCTTTACCCAATATATTTTTCCAGGTTTTTGTTCATTTTTGAGGTTGTGATAGTTTTTATTTATTAGAGTCTACGAATTAGAAAACTGTGATGAAATAAAAGTAATAAGTTGATATCTTAGCTTTTTAACAGGTTCACAAATGTTGTCAGCTTAATTTTAAAATAAATGATAACAAAAACAAATAATATATTATGAAGCAATGGTATGCATTTTCTAATGTTAATTTTATTTGGCATTTATCTCTGAATTAAAGTGGAACTTCCAAAATTAGTCCTAAAATTAGAATCATGACTCTTCTGATTCTAAATTTCAGAATAATTTCTGTTCTGTTAATAGTAATGAGGACAGGAACCAGCAGATGGCATAATGGTTATGTTGCTGGATTTCCATGTAGTCAATGGTGGTTCAAGTCCTGGAACCAGTGACTTAAACCTCACACTAGGCACATGTGCATATGTGCCCAAGATCCGGAGAGGAGAATGGAGAAGGGATTGCAGCATGGATTGCAGCCATCCTCCCCACAACCGCCCTGCCTCAGGGGAGATTTCTTACTTTCTGTCTCTCTGCCTTTCTGGTAAGCACACACACCCTAAAGCAAAGATCTCTCTTTCTAAATGATAATAATAATGAAAACAGACATATACATTGCTGTTAAGATGTGCTATAAGAGTAAAATAATGGTGCCAGCAGGTGGTATGGCAGTTATGGCACTTCATCCTATATGGCCAAATGCATGATTCAAGTCCTGGACTCGGCAACTTGAAAATCATACTGGGAGCATGTGATGTGTGCCCAAAATCCCAAAAGGAGAATGGAGGAGATGGGATTGTGGCATGGCCATTTCTCCAGGGGGTGATTTCTTACTTTCTCTCTTTCAGTTCTGTCTGTATCTTTCTGTGGTGCTTTCATGCACCTTACAGTCAAAAAGAAGATGATGACTATGAATTTGGAGTTAGACAAACCTGGAATTTGAATTTCAGTTGTGCTTTGTGATCTGACTTTTGACAGTTTCCTCACTCATACTATAGAAGTCACCCTAACTTGCCTTCATGATATTTCTTTCTTTCTTTTTTCTTTTTTTTTTTAGAGGTTTTTGCTATGGGGTGTGCGTGCTCGCCAGACAGACAGAGAGAGACGGAGAGACAGAAAGTGAGAAATCACCCCCCAGGGGGTATGGCCATGCCATAATCCCTTCTCCTCCATTCTCCTTTCAGGATCTTGGGCACACACGCACACACGCCCGGCGTGAGTTTTAAGCCACCGGGTCTGGGACGCGAACCGTGGTTGACTACATGGGAGTCCAGCGACATAGCCATTACGCTAACTGCTGGTCCCACCTTCATGATATTTGAATGGCTTGTTGAAGCACTCCTTACTAGAGCATCTGCACATTTTAGTCCCACTTCCCATTAGTGAGGTTAGGAAGCTGCTCCTTAGCTCCCCCATGGGACCTGGTGAAAGCTCATTGCAAACTTCTTCTCCATCCATTCTCAGTTTCCTTTTTAGTATCACCAGTCCATAGGAGCTGTCCTCGAAGAGCTGCAGATTCAATGGCTTTCTATCGGCGCCCGTCCTTCTGGTCTCAGCACAGGAACAGTCTGTAGGCTTGCCTGTTATGACTTATTCTCCCCTTGGCAACCATTGCACTATGTTCTATTCTTTCCTTTCTAATGGTTCCACCCTCTCTTTCTTTCCCAGTTTCTTTCTGCCACCAGAGTGCAGAAATTCTATTTTAGGTCTTTTCCCCCTCTGTCTACCTTCTCTTTTTTAGTGCTTTTTGTCAACAATTCTCATTTATTTCTTCAATCCCAACTGTTCTGCTGTATTTTTAAACCCATGCTGTACTTTTTCTACTTGGATCTCTGTTGAGCACATCAAAGTCCAAGAATAAAAATGATCACACCTTTCCCACAACCAGAAACTTCTTGCAGTATCAGATCCAGGTTTTTCAGGACCTAACATTAATATGATTTGAGGAGTATCAGTTAAGGAAAATAATGGAAAATGCTAAATAAAAGTGACCACAGCCCCTCCAAGGCCACCTGATATGAGGGGAAAAGTTAAGAGTGGGAAGAAATAGTAGCTTGAGCTGTTGAGATAGAAATGACTTAAATGTTACAAAACTACATGGCTACTGAACACACTGCTAGGATTCTCCTCATCCGGGACTTTAATAGGAGTGTCAGATGGTGAGTTTGAGTCTTAAGATTCATTAGCTTTAAGTAAATGGACTCTTGGCATCCCTAGCTCTTAAATGGACTCCCAGTTTTTGAGCAAAGGCTCACAACTTTTCAATGAAATCAGGTTATCTTTCTCTGATTGGTGCCGAATCCAATTAGTTGCCCAATTGCCTATTTTGTCTTAGTGTTCTACACTACTGCTACCACCTGGTTTAGACCCTATGACTATTTCAGTAGCTTTCTCATCAGACCTCCTGCCTCTTGTCTCTCTCTACTCAAGCCTACACCCTACTTAGTGTTTAGTTTGACTAAAAATTGCTTCCTTTCTCCTCTTACCAAAGCTCAGAGAGTTCAAATGCCCAAGTCTTACATCCACAGCCTTGCATTCCTTTGTCGTAGGTTTATGTATTTAGATAATTCAGCAGCTCTACCTGTCTCAGAATCCTCACTGAGTAACTTTGGGTTTCTTTGGGAGAACAACTCTTTCATTTCTGATGGTAGATACTCGCCATACCTGGAATTGAATAACCACTTGTCAGACTGCCTTCTCTTAAATGAAGTATTTTCATCAACTTGGTATTACCCATATTTTCGAGCTCACTGACTTGCTTATAGTATATATTTAGTAAATTTTTGCTTAATGAACAAATTCATCAAGGCACATTTTAGAAAGGTTCTCAGAGGAAGCCTAGATCAAGTATTGATTTTAAACACTTTGCATTTTTCTTTAAAATGCTTTTGAAGCTTTTCACTGAAGCATGTATAAGGTCAGAATATTGACTTCTCAGTGATTTAAATAAAATTTAAGGCTTTGAAGAAAGTTTTTGTGGATGGTACATTTATTCATTTCCTGAAATTTGTATTGTGTAGTCCTTCCATTTTCAAACATTTGCAGAAGCTGCTTTGTATTCATTCCTTCCAAAATATGCACAGAGTGCCCAGTGTGTTCCAGGGACCACGTCTACCCTTTCGTGACTCAGTTCTCTCAGTGGGAGGCAGACTTCCAAGCTGAAATATGATAAAAGATCCTACTGTATGTGAAAGTTTGAGAACTACTGTTATAATGTATTAGTCCAGCAATGACAGGCGTTGGACAACTGTGTAGAGTACAGTGACCCTACAGGGATTTGTTAATTGTGCAGAAGAAGGCTTCTGGTAAAGTTTTATGGAGGATATGACCTATGAGCTGAATCTTGAAAGAACATTGTTTAATAGCACTTTATGCTTGCAGTATACTAAACTCTAATTTATCCTGTCATACAACTAAGTCAGTTCATTTTTTACAAACTCAGAGTTAATGAAAAAAAATCCTAAAATTATTTTATAGTCAAGAGAGAAACCATCACTTTAGAGTATGCTTTAAGATGTTACTGAGTTGATTAATACAGAATGGCTTATGGATAAAACATTCATATCAAGGAACCGAGTGTTTTTAGGGCTAATTGTATCCTTTAAAATTTAACTCCATGGGCTTAATTTTTAAACTGTAGCTTTAGAATTTAATTTTTCAAGAATTATGACTTTTTATAATTTAGGATGAATGATTTGGAATATAACTAATGGAAAAAATCAAATAGAATTGATTTATACGTAAATATTTGGCAAAGGTAAGGAATGAATGCATGTTTAAATTCACATTCTGCTTGTACTCATCCTTATTAGTTGTCAAATCTAGTGATAGATTAAAGAGCTTTTCTTAATTACAGAGTAACATCATTTTAAAAGAGTTATCACCTGAAAAATTCCATGTCTAAGAAATCATTGTTGTCAATTTCTTGTTTAAAATGTGTGCGCATACTGAAGAAGTTATCTTCTACTGATCAAGCATGTCACACGCACTTTACCAGAAAAGCTTAACCCTGAAGTGAGCGGGATGGTTTTTGATGGGTCTGATTAATCAGTTCGGCCGCCCTTGCCAGTGTCCCCCTTTCAACAGGCCAGCAGTTATTAAGTATTTAGAGTTTTTCTTTGTTTCTGTTTCTGCTTTTTAATCTTATTAAATGATTGTTGTGAGGCTGTTCCTTTTTTGTTACCTGCTAAGGTGATAAAGGGAAGAGGTGTTAATGGTCTTTGCAGTAATCTTCCATTTAGCTGTCTCCAGATACCCCTCTGACTATAATGCCTGGGAAGCAGCTGAGACTCAGCAGCTCAATTAAACCCAATTCTGACTTGAAGAGCACATGACTTAGATCTGGTTCTTTCCCCCTCCCTTTTTACAACAGCTTTATTAAGGTAGGTTTTACGTAACATATAATTGTACTATTTAAAGTGTATAACATAATGACTTTCAGGATCTTCACAGTGTAGTGCAACCATTACCAAAATATATTTAGAACTTTTTCATTGCTTACCTCCCCCCACCCCCCAAATCCCTCTATACCCAAGAGTAATCAGTCTTCTGGTTCTTCTCCCCTTTTTCCAGGCTGAGGCAACATTAAACTGCGTTTTTTTTTTTCTATAGATATTGCCTATGCTGGACATTTCTGAGCACCCATTTTGTTTGAGGCCTAAGATCAAGGGCAGGGAGCTACAGATAAGACCTAGTTTTTGGCATTATAACTTTCAGCTTTGTGATCATGGGTGGGTCACTTTGCTAAACGAAGTTTCATGTATAACTTGGCTATTTTCCTCTGTAAAATGGGGATTATAGTATATATTACAGAAATTGTAAGTATTGAATAAGAATTTTGGGGGGAATTATTTTATCTAACTTTATTTATTTTTAAATTTGACCAGAAAGGGACAGAGCAAGAGAGAGAGAGAGAGAAAGGGAAAGTGAGAAAGCAAGCCGCCAGGTCCAGTACTGAAACCATGGCCAGCCATATGGGAGTCCTGTGCCTCCAACCACTACCCCACCTGCTGGCCCCAAATGAGAATGTTTTTAAATCATTCAACATAGCATCTGGTATATATGTTTATAGATTTTAGCAGCTTTTAGTTAGTTGTCTTATTACTTTATTATTATTTGTTATTTTATTAGAGTAAAATGGAATATTATAATGATATTATTGTGGAATGGAAAATAGTATTAGAATTACTGGAAAGTAAGGGTAGTGGTTGCTATGCTCTGTGACTTTTCCCTGATATAAAACAAAACCTAACAAAAAGGACCATGCTTCTTCCATTTGCTGTGTTTCGAAAGGTAGCCAATATTCACCCTCCCATTTCTTTTTTTTTTTGAAGAGCTTTTTTTTTTTTTTTTGCTATAGGGCGCGTATGCTCACCAGACAGACAGAGAGAGACAGAGAGACAGAAAGCAGAAATCACCCCCCAGGGGGGATGGCCACGCTGCAATCCCTTCTCCTCCATTCTCCTCTCTGGATCTTGGGCACGCATACACATGTGCCCGGTGTCAATTTAAGCCATCGGGTCCGGGATGCGAACCACTGTCGACTACATGGGAGTCCAGCGACATAGCCATTACGCTAACTGCTGGTCCCACCCTCCCATTTCTTGAAAAGTATTGCTAGTTAGAAAAAGAAAGTCTTCATTTTTATACCTTTGTCAGTCTCCCTGATCCTCATCCCTAATTTATAAATCTGTGCACTATTTAAACTTTTTAAAGTGTAGGCATATACATTGTGTCACAAGTCGGTCTAAGGATAGAAAAGGTGACTCTTCTTCTATCTTAGACATAGCATCAGTTTATTTTTCTCATTGAACAAATCTCAGTTTACTCTTTGTCCAAAAGGGACATACTACATTCAATGACATGATTCCTGTGGATTCTGTGGTTTCTTAGATTTAGGAATACAGACAGGAAGCCAATATGTGCTATACAGTGACAGTGTCACTTTGAGTGTCTCTGGATAGTTTGTGTGTCCCTTCGGTGTAGTGCCGTGCATTACGGTGACTCATTTTCTTTTACGTTTTGCCTGTGTGCCATGCTATCTCTCTGAATTTTACATGGCTAGAGGCCAAAGAATGCCTTTGTTCCAATGAGACTGCGTAATGTTAATGTTTACATGGTTGCTGGATTTGAGACTTTGGCTTTAGAAGGTGACGATTTTCTCCTCACTCTCTTGGCTTTCCAGTTGTTAATAATCAATCCTGAATGCCTAAATTCTTTCAGGATGGCAAGGACTTAATTTGCTACCACAGATTTTCCTACACAACTTCAGGGCTGCAGTAATTTGGCATGGCAGAAGGTGTGTGCTGCCAGCAAATTATCAGAGGATAGAGAGTACAAACCACTGCTGTTTGAATCAGATGGCATTCGATGCACATTCCATTAGTTCAGTGAATAAAACAGCCAGACTTCAGGGTGTTTATGGTCCTTCTCGTTATGTCTTCATCAGAGTAGCTACTGGGATCAGCCTCCTCCTTACCTCCCTTCATGGCCCCCTGCTTCTCTTTTTTTTTTTTTTTAATTTTCCAAACATTTATTTTTATATACATATGTCAATCAGATTTTTTTCTCTTTGCTCAGATTAATTCTTTTTTTTTTTGGAGAGGTTTTCTCTATAGGGCGCATGCGTTCGCCAGACAGAGAGAGACAGAGAGACAGAAAGCGAGAAATCACCCCCCAGAGGGGATGGTCATGCCGCAATACCTTCTCCTCCATTCTCCTCCTGGGATCTTGGGGTAGCACGCACCCTCACCCGGCGTGAGTTTTAAGCCACCGGGTCCAGGACGCGAACCGTGGTGGACTACGTGGGAGTCCAGCGACATAGCCATTACGCCAACTGCTGGTTCCCAGATTAATTCTTTCTAAGGTCTTTGGGGATACCTGTGTGCCCAATGGATGTTTGTTAAATGACAAACATTAAAACACTGTATAATTCCCTATAATGGATTTATCTTGACTGTCATGGTAGAGGTTTCTAGCCTACATTGAGTTGTGATATGGTTACTTTCTGCCCTCCTCTAAAGAGTGGGCAACATTCTCTCAAAATCCTGTTGATTGAAGAGAAAAATTGTCACTTTTCACTCGCAGGCATAATTGCAATTTCAGCTCATACTGATTTGCTCCTTCATTAAAGCATGGACTTTAGAAGTAGATCAAGATCCTGTAAATTTAGGATGTGGTGGGTGTGATTTCTATCCTTGGTCTGCTGGGCCCCAGCTCAGGTCCCTTTTGCATCTCGGTTCCCCTTAGTCTGTGTGACTGGATCCCTTTGCTGCCATGCTGCAGTGTGGTCCCCAGGCCTGACTCTAGGACCTGGAGGGCTGGGACCCCATCTGTCTTTTGACACTGATATCCCTAGTGCCTGGCTCCTCCATTCTACACAAGAGACACTTAGTACATGATTGTAAATGAATAGATAACTTTACATAGAGACAATTATACACAGTGATGGCTAGATCATCTTCTAGCACTGATATACATGTATTTTTTCTTTTAAAGAGAGATTTCTGCTATAGGGTATGTGCTCTCACCACAGAGACATAGAGATACAGAGAGACAGAAAGGAAAAAAATCACCCCCACCAGGGGGGATGGCCACACCACAATCTCTTCCCCTCCATTCTTCTCTTGGGATTTTGGCCCGTGTGTATATGCCTGGCATGAGTTTTAAGCCCCCTGCTTATCTTTACACGCTTGACCTGAATTGCATATTCTGTTTCCATTGCCAAGAACTTTCCTTCTCTGCCTTTTTAGCTCCTGTCCATTCATTCATTCCCTAAATCCTAGCTCTATTCCTACTTCCTCTTGGGAGCCTTCATTGGATACTCCTCCACACTTGGATTTGTCTCTTTGAACTTGTGAGTCACTCAATGTCATTGCCAAGTCATTTGGCACGATATTATATTGTTTTCCATATTTCATTGCACTCTCTAGAAATGCAGATTTTTCTTCTCAAGTGTAACATACTTATGGTAAAATATGATGTTTCTTTAGTATTTCATTACCAAATAGACCCTCCCTACCTCTCTAGACTTACCTGATACTAATCACATACTAGACATAAGACAAAAGTATAAAATTAAATGAAACTTTTTACAATAATTTATGGTTCACCTCACTAAGTAAGAGTAAATTGCATTAAATTAAGTCATTTAAGAGTCTTCTAATAGGCATTGTTAGTCACTTGAATAGATGACTTCACACTGTGGGAACTTTTTCTTCTATTTAAGTTGTCTATCAGTTTGGAATAGTCCTGATTCTAGAAAAAAATTACTGAAGAGGAAGGTTAAGAGTAGGGCTGGAAAATTCAGACTTCCTGGAGAAAAGTTAGGCTATGATTGTACTGTCTCTAACCTCCATACCTCCTGTTGCTGTAGTGGTTTATCCTCCCTGAAGGAGAGGAGCTATATCTTGCCAAAGTGATTGTCCTGTATTTGTAATGGGAACGAAAGCAACTTGAATTAAAACTGGAGGAGGCAAGGATTGGGAGGACGTTGAGTCGTGAATTTAGAACATGGAGTACCCAAGGAGTAAGAGAGGACTTAGCACTTGAACCAGAGGATTTCAGTGGGGTACAACTGAAAGCAGCTTCTCTGACCTGATGGAAGCTCCCCAGACTCTGATCATCCTTGCATTTTTAAGGCCCCTTTTCCTTTTCTCAGATCAGTCCTGATGCAGTTTCCTTCATGCAGGTACTTCCTAAAGAGCTGATGAATGCCCGGAAGCTAGGAGAATTACACAATTCATTTTGTAAATTAGTACTATGAATGGAGTCATTTTCTCACAAATTAGCTCAGTCAGTTCAATAAAAGTAGTTGGGGTGGAAAAAAGGATAACAAAGAGGAAGGCCTTTCATTTGGATCAAAACAAATGAACTTACTGCAGGTTGAGGCAGTCAGGTGTCTCCTCTCTTGAAGAAAATGTAATTCAGACATTTTG
This sequence comes from Tupaia belangeri chinensis, assembly GCF_000334495.1. Taxonomy (NCBI): domain Eukaryota; kingdom Metazoa; phylum Chordata; class Mammalia; order Scandentia; family Tupaiidae; genus Tupaia; species Tupaia belangeri. Next base: position 2,101,444 of record NW_006160142.1, on the reverse strand, counting down.
GGAATAAGGGAGCTTGAGAGCTTGAGTTTGGGGATAAGTATAGCTCTATGTAGTGAGTGAACAATATCAGACCCTCAAAAATGACTTTGAGCATGAAGCACTGTAACTTTATGCTACATTTTATGAAGCATAGTATTTCTAATTTTATTTGTTTTCATTTTGCATAATGCAACTGCAATATATAATTAATGATGAGGAAATGCTATAAAACTGAACCGCAAACTAAAATAATTAAACAAACAGACATTTTCAACTCTCAGTTGGTGTAACTAGAGTCATTATTATTCCACCGACAACATGAAAATGTGTGAGTCAGAGAATGTCCCCAATTTAACCTACAATTTGCCATGTTTCTTTAAATTTGATTTTTGATAAAAATTCCGAAGAGTGAATATTTTAAGTTTAAAAGCAAAGCTCTATTTCTTAATTTAAATTTGATTATAGTTATTGAATTACAATTAACAATTTAAATGGCCTTGTTTATTATGAATATATTTTACATTATAAATGTATATAAAGCCTGAAGTACAATTATAAATAGAAAACGCTATGCCTAGCACACAACTTAAGAAACAAAGCACTACTATCTGAAGTACTCCCAGAGATTGCTGCATCTTGAATATCGTATTAATACTCTTACTTTTTAAAACTAGTTTTACCACATATATATATATATCACTAAATGTTGTATTACTTAGTTTTGCCTGTCTTTGAATTTTATGTAAATAGAATAATAGTGCTTATATGCTTTTGTTTGTGGCTCTCAAACTTATTTTTTGGAGATTTATTTTAGCATTGAATTCATCCACTCCTACCACTGTGTCACCATTCACTCTGTCAATTCTGTATGGTTGGGTAGTTTTGAGTTTTGGCTCTTACAGACAGTGTTCCATGAACCTTCTTTTTATATGACTCTGGGTCATGCAGAATAATTTCTCTAGGGTATAGACTGTCAGACCTGACTGTTGGAGTATATATAGTATATATAGAATGAACATGTTAACTTTACTAATGGAATTGCTTACCATCACCCTCTCTCTATTATGGTATGGTGACCCCATTGTGATGTGTACTCATCTAAAATTTTTAATTTTTGTCAATTTGGTGAATCTACACAGGTATCCCAATGTGACTTAATTTGAATTTCTCTGATTACTAATGATGTTGTTCTCACATATTTTTCTTTTAATTGTGTTTCCTCTTCTGTCAAGTATCTGTTCACATGTTTGATCACACTAATTAGAATATTTTTCTTGTCCTTAATTGTTCTTAAAAATTCTCTGTATTTTCTAGGTATTTTCTTCTAGTTTGTGGCTTAAATTTTTAGTGTTTTTCTTGTATCTCTTGGTGCAAAGAAGTTTATTTTTATGTAATCAAATCATTTATATTTCCCTTTATAGTTTGTTTTCTGGTTTCTTTATCTAGGAAGTGTTTTTCTTCATTGAAATTATTAAATATAAAACATGCCTACTTAATGTTACAAAATCTAGAATTAACTAATATTCTACTCTTAGAAAATAAAAGGAACTTTGAATATTTTCATTCCTTTCATGATCTCTTTGTAATGACATATTATTAGTGCCTTTGCTTTTTTTTCTTAATCAACCCTATACATTAGAAACTGTTGAGATTTTTACAGAGTAAACCTTATTTCAGATTTACCTAGATGTTTATCATTTATTTTCTTTTCTTCTTCCGCCTTAGACCTTTCTTCTGGGATCATTTTCTTTTTTACAATGTACATTATTTAAAAGTTTCATTAGTGAGCATCCTTTACTAGTAAATTATTGCACATTTTAATTGTTCAAAATGTCTTTTGAACGATTTTTTTAATGTGTATAACTGTTGTAATAAAACAGTTGTTGTCTATCATACTTCAAATTTGTTATCTCATTACCCTCTGACTTCCATTGTACATGTTAAGTTATAAATCTAATTTCCATTCCTTCTTTTTATTCTTTCATTTCTCTTGACTGGTTTTAAGATCTTCTTTTTTCCCAACTGTTCTGTTATTTCACCACAATCTGCCTGTTTGGGTAGGGCTTATTTTTTATTTTGCTTGCTTTAAATTCAGTGGGCTTCCTCATCTAAGGATTCACATAATTATGCAATTATGTAGAATTAGCAGCTTCTTTCCCGTTCTCCTTCTGAAAAAGTGATAACATGTATGTTGGATGTCATTATCTCCTTCATGTCTCTTAACTTATTGTTCATTGATTATCTGTCATTTAAAAATGCACATCAGGAAAGCTTTTCTTTGGACGTTTAGTTCACCATATTGGCATCAAATGGAACTTTAATATGGTCTTTAAAAATGTTCTTATAAGTCCAGCAGGTGGCATGGTGGTTGAGGCTCCCATGTAGCTGACCATGGTTCAAGTCCCAGACCATGCAGCTTGCTTTCTCACTTCCCTTCTCTCTTTTTGTCTCTCTCTGGATAACTGCAATAAAATAAAATAATTACAATGAATAAAATTAAATTAAATAATTATTTTGAAATATTCTCATATATCTTGAAAACACTATTATTCTTTCTTATGTTTTTTGATAATTGTAATTTCAGGGAATGTGGATTAATTGTGGCTTGATGATATTTCAGGAACAAAAGTTAGTTGGAATAACTCCCATGGTAGATGTTAGACTCCACAATAATTCTTTTTAGTTCACTTAAGCCTTACTGTTTGATATTTTGGCATTCATCATTTTATTTTCTTAAATCTTAGTACCATCAAACAGTCTTAGGAAAGAAAGACATATTTTAGGCCAACTCATCTTTTCTGCCAGATCAGAAATAACCTTTATATTACAACATGTGTTTATTCTGTACTTACTACCTCATTATCTACAGCGTATATGTTCTTACCTGCACTTATGGAATAATAACTTTTAAGAGTGCATTTTATAATTTATTATGTGTCACCAATTGTAAAATATGCTATGATTTTTTACTAGATTATGGAAAATGTTATCCTAAGTGAATCCTCACGTATTAATACAATTTAACGTGTTTCTTTTAAGGAAAATGGCTATTGTGGTTGAATATCAGAAAATCTTGCCTTTTCTTCCACATTTCTAGTTATTTTGTTTGTAATTTAATATTTGAGCTACTCTGTTTTTTTTTTTTTTTTTTCTTCTCTCTCTTTATTGCCCTTTATAAACCTTCACTAGAGAGAGCAAAAAAGAAAGCACCACCTAGTGGGTCATGGTCATTCCCCAAACCTTTCTCTTCCTTTTTTCCATCATGCCCGAAATTTGGGCACACACTCATATGCACCCTATGTGTTTTCTTGAGTACCCAGGGCTGGAATTGGGACTGCGGTTAGCCACGTGTGATTAATAGCTCCCAAAGCATATCACTTAACCACTACACGATGGGACCAGAACCTAAGCAACCTGGTTAAGATCTTGAGATCTTATTTTCGACCCTACTACATATTATTTGGCTTTCAACCATTTCTTAAAACTCAAATTACTGGGCAGAGCCTTTAGTGGGGGGACAAGTGAGACACATAAGATTCCTGTTGGAATGGAAATATTTAATACTTTCCCAGATTTCAACTGCACATTTTCTTTTTCTACCCCACATCACTAAATCTTGTCCCCTCAACATTTCTACTGAATTTGAGTTACAGAGTTCATCTTGGACAATATAGCCCTTACACTAAGAATTCAAAATTATGACATTCAGGATACCCTAGAAGTTCTTTTTTCCTTCAAACTCTAATTATTATCTTAAAAAAAATTCTTTCTAAATCATAATACCAACTTCCCCACCACACATAATTTCTTGCTGTCTCAGTTCAATGCCAGTCTCTTATTCCTAGATCTCTAGGTTTCTAATCCTCTTAATTGAATTCCAAAAATTCTTTAAACTTTGTCTTTCTATCCTATCATTTGCCTCTAAGGATGGGTACCGTCAATAGCAATTTTCAGAAGAGGAGAGCTATTCTTGTACTTCTAAGATTGGCCTTTGAATACACTTTTAAAAGAGCATTATTATGGTGCTTAGTTTCCATAGTACTCTTGATGTTATCCTTTGATAATGCCTTTTTTAATAAACTAGCCTATGTGGGCCAGCCTAGGAACCTGAGCACCAGTTATAACATTAATTCTATGGGAAACTTAATACAGAACTGAGAACAACTAGCTTACAAATGGATTCTTGGAGTATAGCCCATTTGTAAGATGGGCACTGACTGTACAGGAGAGGATTTGGATCACCATGTGGGTTGGGAGGGAAAGGCCTTCTGTTAACCAGTAATACCACAGATTTGAACATTGCACATTTGTTTTGTGTAATCTTCCATCTAACTGTGAGCAAAGAGCTGGATTGAAGTACTGCTGATTACGTCTAATGTTTATAGATTTCATTTCAGTAGAGCAGCCTGCTATGTTCCATCATTCTATCTTAATTCTAGGTATGATTTCCATTGTCTCCCCTCTTTAGTCACTCTGCAGCAGAGCAGCAAAGTCATTTTACCTTGCAAGTTCAGGAACTTTTAATTGCCTGTTCAGTTTCACATGATTCTGAGAAAAAATGGAGCTGCTGCCTGTGCAGTTTTAGTTGCCAGAACCTCAATTGTTAAGCACCTAAAAACTAAAACAGGAAAAGAACTCATGGAATTTTTAGAGAGTTAGAGCAGAAAGGAGATATCATTGTTTTGTTGTATGTGTGTGTGTGTGTTTTTTTTTTTTCTTTGTGTCTGTGTGCTCTTTTTATTTAAGGAATCAAGTCAAAACCTAGAAGAATATACACCAAATTGATTATCTCTCAGTGCAGAATTATCAGCAATGTACATTTTCTTACTTATATATATTTTTTCTAAGCATATATTATTTTATAATTTAGAAAAAAAAATGTTTTCAAAGCAGGATAAAATCAAGTCATTTAAAGATAGGAAAAGATTTTTGAGATCACCTAATTTAGTACCCTCATTTCAAAAGAGAAAAATGAGTCTCACAGGGGTTCAAAAATTGCTTTAAGCCTCTCAGGACTCAGGCTGGAACCCATGTAATCATTTTTGTAAATACTAGTTAGCTCGTTAGCTCTCTCATCCTTGCCATTAGTTTTCATGACTCTTGTGGAGAATATACAATCCTAAGAACATTTTATTTTTATTTTCTTACTTTTATAGGAAAAAAGTCTTATATTTTTTCATTTGCATTTCAACACTACTAAATCACCTTTAATTTGAATATAATGTCATCATAAAATAGATTCAGAACATCACTGATTTTAATGCACATATCGTTATGTGAAATTATGTATTTTTTCCCCTGACGGAGGGGTTAGAGCTCTTCTGACCTTATGAATGAGGAAGATAAGAAGAAAGAATCTGCTCATTTTAGTGGTGGAGTGTTGCTTTTAATTTGGGTCAAGGAGGAAAGGGAAAGGCAGGGTAGACTATTTTCTAGAGGCTGTTTTTTTTTGTTTTTGTTTTTAATTTTTAAAATAGCAAGACCCTTTTCTTTTTATCACCCTTCCAAACAAAATCATACAGAGCCCATATGGGAAATAGATAAAAGTGAAGCTTCTGTGTTTGAAGCAGGAAAGGTGTCTGCAGAAACTAGCATTTCTTAACATTCCTCAGTATTCAGGAGAGAGAAACACTAGCTTCTACCATCAAAGAGTAAGGTCTCCAAATAAAGACTCTCCTACACCTATAATCTACCTATTCTGAAAAGTTCATCTTCAGCATAAAAATAGCTGTTTTTTCCTCTTTGCGATTTTTAGATACTTAGTAGTTAACAAGCAATTGTTTGTAAATGATTTTTGTCAATAATCGTATTGGTTAAACTTCATTATATACTGTCAGCTTAATAAATTCTCCATGTCCTGTGCCTATAGTTTAATGCATAAATCATCTAGAACAAAGCTCTACATGACAGCTGCCATGCAGTCTGTGTGCCTGCATTCTGTCTGCCAGATGGAAGATGGACAGCTAAAATCATCTAAGTGTGAAACATTTATCTTCAGTGTCCTCAGCCGCCTTTCTTCGTTCTTTCTGTTCCCTGAAGACATGAAATATCCCTCCAATCCTGATGTCTTCCACAAAAGGAAGGGTCTGATACCAGTCACTTACACTTTTGTTTAATTGAGCTGGCTGCTTGTGGGCCAAGACGCCATTCACGACCTCTACTAGTAGTGGCAGAGCACTCTCTTGAGCCTCCTGCCTGCTCAGTATCTGGTTCCTGCTATGCATTGTGAAGCCTGCCTATGTCTCCTCTCTCACAGGATCCCCGTCACCATAGGGCCATGGGTCCGAAGTTCCATGACACCTATAGAGGTTATTAAGCACATGTCCTCAGGGCCCACAATTTCCAAGCCAGGGAGACTACTTGAGAGACATTGGACTTTGCCCTCCTTTCATTTCCAAGATTCCTGATAGAAAACTCAAGAACATGTTAAATGTATAAGTAAACATTCATCCTAGGAACTTTGAGGAAGAGAACTAGTGTCATTGAGGAATCTACTCATAATGGTATAATTGTGAGAGGCCAGGGTGAGAGTTGGAGAAGTGGGAGTAGCAGAATGGAAGGCACAAAAAAGAGAACACAGTTATTCACTATCTTGGCCTTGATTCATGAACACTGATGCAATCATTCTTGACATATTGGATTTCATACAACAGTTTCATAGCTCAGTTTAAATTCTACTTAATCAGGAGAGATAAGTAGCTTTATCATTCATTGAAATCTCCCTGGCTTATTATTTTTCGTGACATTCATTTATCCTCATCCATGCATAATGTTACCTTATACTTTATCTGTTACGGAGTCTGACTGCTGTCCACAGCTCTCGATGTTTCAGTCTTCTCTTTCTAAGGCAATGAGTCTCAAAGGAACCCCAAGAACTCTAGCAGAGATCCCTGGCATGCTCTAACAAGTGACCTCTGTAGAGCTTATGCACCATCAAGGTTAAGAATCACTGCCTCTTTCAAAACTGAAATTTCTCTATAAATCAGGAGATGGAGAGTAGTTTATGTTTGCCATTGGTTTTTGTTTTTGTTTACTGTTATCTGTTGGAAAATGAGGTGGCTGAAATTGCAATGATTTATTTGCTCACTCTATTGGGTAAATATGATATGATTCATTTTCTTAGTGACTGGATGAGAGAAAGTGAAAAGATTCAGAAGGGCAGTATGAAATTCCCTATCCCTCAAACACACTTCGGTTTGAGTATGTGTACAGGGTGAGAGCCAGTATTGAGGAAAAATTGTTAGATGTGCATTTAACAGAATAACTTGAGCTGTCAGAGGAAAAATATAAAATGCAATGAAAATGTTAAAATACTGTCAAAAATATCGAGATTGAGAATTTAGTTCTTGATTTTGTGACCATGAATAAAAACTGCAAAATTTGTTGAGATAAAAAAAAAGAAGAAAAGGAAGACAAAGTAGCCATCTTATAGATGTCTGCTATCACACCCAGACCAATTTCTGAACACACAGAAACACATGTTCCTCTAGCAACTACCCTTTATTTCTATGATTTGATGACACCGTGTAATCCATGTCAAGTAAGCATTTGGCTATTTTTGCATTCTAAATTTCTAATTATAGTGTGTTTGGTACATCATTTTTTAATTAATTAATTAATTTATTCAATGAGAGAAAAATAGAGATATTGAGAGACAGAGAGAAGGGACATGTACCCCCAACAGAGTCTTCACAGTGCACTCAACCCCCACCCTCAGCTAGCTGGGATCATGGGCAGGCGAACACGTGCCATGTGTACAGGGAGCCCTCAAGATGAGAGCCCTGGGTTTTCCTATGGGGCTTCAGCATCATGGAGTGTTGTATTACTGCTGCTGTTTGTTTAGTATTTTTGTAATAAAAGTAGGTTTTTAAAGTTCAAAAGTAATTTTTATGTACTGAAAAAACGTTTCCACTTAAAATATTTTCACCATTGACCTTTTTTCTAATTCTTCATCATCGATCCTGTGACTGATATCAAAACTCTGCCTACCTTTCTGATTGTGACAGGGGGACACAGCTGGCCAGCTGGAATGATCCATCCACGCTCAGTTTGTCAGTGTATGGTTTCTTTATTCTTGGTCTCATTGGGATTCAGAGTGCTTAACTTACACTCCATAAATAGGTTCCTGTCTGTCACAGAACACATCTGTAAATATCCAAAACATTCTTAGTTTGTAAACATATTTTCCGAAATTACCTCTTCGTAATTTTTCATCTGAGAAGATTTTATCTTCTATGATGCATGTTTTTAGATACTTTGTTAAATTTAAAATTATGGCACTCCATTCAAAGCAATCTTTGAAATTAGTTTTGTTTTAAAGAATTGATGAGGTGACCCTTGACATGATCCTTTTGCAAGCATGTGTTATATAATGTTCTATTTAAGAAGAGAGCAGGTTCCATTATTCCCCTTAGCTTATTTCTCTTATATTAAAATTAAAAAGGTTACGTTTTTGTTTGTACATATTTATTTAAAAATTTTTAAAAAATGGAGCTTACATTGTGCAGATTACATCATATTTTATTTGTTGTCTTCAAAGTTTAAAATTTGAGAAACATTCAGAAACAAAATGAAAAAAATCACTCATTACTCTACCAAAGGATAATTATAAATATGACATTATAAGTTAAGATGTAATGGTCTCTCTATCTTATCTATTTCATTATTTTCTTCATCACAGGTTTTCCCCTTCTTTTAATCAGTTTATATCAATTAGATAAGTACATATAATTATGCATAAATATAAGCACGTACATATATACATTTGGAAAATTGAACCACAACATTCATAATGTACTTTATAAATTAACTTTTGGTATGTCCTTCCATAATTCTAAAATAATCACATTAATTAATATTTGTTACAAATTTAATTTTGAAGTAATAACAGTAATGTTTAAATTGATCCAGTATTTTGTCATAAGAGTCATTTGAGGACAAAACATGTTGTACTCTTGTACATGCCTAAGGAGGACTCTATTTTAGCAGCCTGGAATCCAAATAGAAACAAAATATCATTTCAGCGAGTTCAGGATGCAGTGCTCAAATTGAGCAGCCCCGGGCATGAAGGATCATTGCTTCTTTCAAGCCTCATTTTGAATGAAATATATTGAGTGGCAGTTGGTTATTTTTCTCCCTTTACAGTGTTGCAATTTTGGTTTTCTATGAATATGTGCTGAGTTAGAGGACCTGAGTTAGAACTTCTCTTACCCACTATAAGGTGAACCATTCCAAGTAGCCAGTTATTAATAAATTATCCAAGAAATGAAAGAAGGGGGCAATACACAGTTTGGATTTAAAAAAAAAAAAAAAAAAAAAAAGACATGAGCATCCAATACACCTTAATTTTTTTTGGTCCTCCGATATTCAAGAAAAGGGATAATTAACTATA
>NW_006160142.1:2045337-2091812 GCF_000334495.1 Tupaia belangeri chinensis | reverse complement strand
GATTTAAAAAAAAAAAAAAAAAAGACATGAGCATCCTACCTTGCTTGAACCTTGGGATATCCCAACTCATAATCAGCAAGTTGGGCCATTAGGTGGCATGGAAGTTAAGTTGCTAGCTCCCACTGGACCTTTTATGTGGTCCCAGTTTTGGACCTGTTGGCTTCAAAATGAGAGCACATTTGTGTGTGCAAGCCCAAAATCCCCAGAGGAGAATGGAGAGGAAGGAATTTTGGCTTCAACATGGCCATTCTCCCGGGGGGTCATTTCTCACTTTTCCTCTCACTGTCTCTCTCACTCTCTGGTGAGCACATGTGCCCTCTAGCAAATATCTTAAGGGACAAACAAAAAGAGAAGGAGGATGACTCCCTTCTGAACGCACTGGATTTTCTCTCAGCGCTTGAGACCCAGGAAGATGCCAAAGGCATCAAAACTATATTTTAGCTATACTCATCAACATTGAGTAAATACTTGTGGGCTGACCTTGAAGCACACATATTATTTACATTTAATAATATTTATGTAATACTTATTCTGCTTAAAGCTGAGAGCACTAGGCCATTTCTATGCAAAAGGAGTTTTCTTGATACTTATAAAGATATGACAGTTTTTAGAATAACAATAACACAGGGCAGAAAAAGCACCATGAAAGAGGTTTAATGAGCCACATCTCAGCATAGAGACAGCACTTTTTAAATTATTCACCACCGGGGTCAAAATATCAGAGTCAATTGAAGGAAATTAACCACTTAATTGGAATTAGACTATCTGCAAAAGGGGGCAGTGATCTTGGCCAATGAGATGGACTTACTTGTACATCTTCACACCTCAACATATACCTGAGAATCTTACTAAAATGCAGTTTCTTTCCTTAAGTCTGAAGTAGGGCCTGAGAACCTGCATTTTTCCAAGCTCACAGGTGATGCCGATGCTGTTGGTCTCCGGACCACGTTTTGAGAATCAAGGAGATAGATCCTATAAAAAATGGCTCAACAATCAAAAAGCCTCAAAAACTGAAGCTAAAAGCAATACCTCTCTCAAAATAAAACCATAGTGACAGCTGAGAAACCCAAACCTCTTAGCTTACCAGATCCTCGTTAACAAAAAGATTGTAGCCTGTTGCCGTATGATAGTAGATATGGTCACTGGTCATTTGACTTGCTTGATATTTTTCTTTCAACCTTTTAATATTTGAAGGCAATCGAGGAAGGCTCAGTCTCATGCTTCTGTTGAAGTAGAACATCCGAGATGCTAAACAGTAAAGGTCAAGATCCATATCCAGAGATAGAGCTAAGAAAAGAGGTTAAGGGTGAACCTTAAGCTGTTTTAGGAAGATTCAGTAGCAATACTAATCTAAAAAGAAAACTAAGACAAAGCCAGAATCCGTTCTGCAGTTTGAAATGTAAGGTTTAAATGATGGTAAAAAAAGTCTTAAATTCAATAGCATGATGCTAGCTCAGAACAAATGTAGAACATGCATTTATTTCCTAAGTGCTTCAGAGGTTGTGTTTTACATGGTCTGCAGAGATGAGGGAAGGTCGTCGTTGTAAGTACAGCTCAATCTGATAGTGTCTGAAATAAAACTAAGGAGCAGATGATTTTGGTGTGTTCTACCTCCCATGCTTCTACCTCCACTATTTCCCCTGATACAAAACCCTGGACATGGGAACTGCAGTTAATAAAACAGTTGGGCAAGCAAGTGGTGTGGTGAAGGTGCTGGACTCCCATAGGCGTGACAGTAGATCAAGTCCTGGACCAGTGGCCTAAAAATCACTTCAGGTGCATGTGTGTGCCTCAAATCCCCAGATCAGAACAGAGGAGAAGGGATTTGTGGCATGGTTGTCCCTCAGGTGCATCATTTCTCTATCTCTTTCTTTGGAGCACAAGTGCCCTATGAGGAAAACCTAAACTTTTTTTTTTAAAACTAGGGATGTGTGCTTTTAACGGCCAAGCAGGCCTCTAAGTGGGATGAAGTGAGAGGAGTGGCAGTGCCCGGGCCCCGTGCTTCAACGGTTTGCAGGTGAATGGGAACTCGCGCAAGTACTGCACATCATCTCAGGCTTGATCTCCACCTGTTTGAAGGCCTTGCGGTGGTAGACGTGGTAGACGGCATGCTGCCCACCATCTCGGGCAGGATGGTCATGCGGCACAGGTACCTGTTCACCCCCTGGGGCGGCTCCGTGGCGGCGCCTCCTCAGCCTTTGCGAAGACGCTTGAGCAGAGTGCTGCTTCCTCTGAGGCCGCGGTCAGCTGCCTCGCTGTTCGCAGGACCTGTGCAGCTGCGGATCCAGGTCTACAGGCGGTACGTGAACTTGCTGAAGGTCCACTTCTGCTCCACTTTAGCCATTTTGACGGTTCCTGAGACAGGGCCAGCACCCCACCACCCCCCAATTTTTTTTTTTCTTAAAAAGCAGTTTCTTTAAAAACAAAGCAGTTTCTCTAGTAAACCTCTTCTATATACCCAGCTGCACTAAATGGTTGCAGCTTCCTGTTGCTTTGTGAATCAACTCTAAAACATGGTCTGAGGACGTATTACTAGGAGCTGAAGCCAGAGAGGTTATGGCCTGTGGGTACCAGTGTTTGATAGAGCAGTGCTATTTCAGTAAGAATGAATGTGCTCCAACTGATTTTAAAGGAACAGAAGACTCTATTTTAATATGAAGTTTCATCTACGTAACAATTGCATCAATAATGATAGTGTGTAATTAGTCGTGACTAGACACTACCTGCCTGCCGCTATGTTAAATATTTTAGATGTATTATTTTTATTTAAGGCACACAGAAACTCTGTGAACTGGGTACTGACATTTTACTCATTTTATAGATGGGAAAGCTGAGATCCGAAAGAGGTTAAGCAACATGTCCTAGTACTTAGCTGATAAAAGGTTTAAACCTAAGTTTATTTAACTTCAATTATAATCAACTAAGGAATAAAATCTACTCACATCTCTCGGTCCTGAATTTTTCCAGAATTTCTCTAGACAAGACATCTTCAAAGTCAGGAACTTTGCACTGGGCCAAAGACCGCACAGAAACTAACACACAGACTTCATATTCCTGATCTTTTTTTCCTCCCTTGGGAAAACAACAGACAAGGTTACATCCTGACAGGCAAGCCCACCAAAATCTGCTTAGTGACAAAACAAATTAAGGAAAGGTATTGTGATGTGAGAAGGATGCACTTATTTTTGTTAACCTAAGTAAAAGTCCTTTTGGGAAGATGAATCTCCTGCCAGATAACTTCTCAGCCAGCATGATATTTACCAAGGCTTGCTATGTGCGTAGTATTGCCCTAAACTCACAAAAGGCTGTTTTGTAAAGGCAAATGATTTTATTATTATTATTTTTTTTGGAGAGGTTTTTGCTATAGGGTGCATGCACTTGCCAGACAGACAGAGACAGAGAGACAGAAAGCGAGAAATCACCCCTCAGGGGGGATGGGCACACCGCAATCCCTTCTCCTCTCGGGATTTTGGGCATGCATGCACACGCGCCCAGCGTGAGTTTCAAGCCACCAGGTTCAGGACGCGAACCGCAGTTGACTATGTGGGAGCCCAGTGACATAGCCACTACGCCAACTGCTGGTCCCAAGGCAAATGATTTTTAATTGCCTTGAATGTTTACTTCTATTAGTGCACACATGCCATTGAAAACTGACATGCTTTACTTTATTTAGATGCAGCCCTTAGACCCCTACCCTTAGAATTGCGAGACGCAGACATGTCGCGAGGTCCATTTTAACCTGGGTCTAGTTGCAGGAACTTGTTGGGAAGGAGAAAGATTGTGAAGTTTGGGAGTTGCTGTCCTTTGGCTCTTAGGACAATACTGTAGCATGATTTTGGAGGGGACATTGTAGGAAGCTAACTTGAGCCATGCAATTAATAATTATTTCCAGAGAGGTGAATGGTAAGGGTCCCATGGTGGCTAAAGAGAACAAAAATGAGTCTAGACAGTGCAGGCTGGGAGCATGTCACCTCTCCACTTTTCCTGGGTGACAGTCTAGCCTGATTTTGTACATAACTCAGAATGTCTGACATGGGGCCATTGGAAACCAGGCCAAAACTTCACACATGTGAAGAAGAACCTGTCACAAGGGCAATTTACCATAAACAGGAGGAAAGATTCCTCCTCACCCCTTGCAAACTGCTCAAGGGTTATATTCTGAACCAGCTCTCAACTCCCAAAGTCATTTTGTCCGAACTCTCAAACCACAGTGAAAGTGACTGAGGCCTTCATAGGTATCGCAGGGGTATCACTGGAAATGAGAGTGCCTAATTTCCCACCAGTGGAAGGACCAACCGTGTGCTCTAGGCCAAAACAAAAATAAAACGGAACTCTACAGTTTTAAAGGCATTGATGTTTGGTGTTTTTCACTTTGTATTTCTAAAAGAACCTTGCTTTACATTCTACACTCTTTTTTTAAAAAACAATTAACTTTATTTATTTGTTTATTTATTTACTTATTTTAATTTAACCAGAGAGAGACAGAGTGAGAGAGAGAAAGTGAGAAAGCAAGCTACTAGATCCAGTACTTGAACCACTGTCAGCAAGGTGGGAGTCCAGCACCCTTAACCACCATGCCACCTGCCGGCCCACATTCTGCACTTTTTAGCTCCAAATGATAACTAAAGTGTAGTCAGCCATCTTCATAAAAAGTAAAGTAAAATGCATCAAATAATACATCCATAGATAAAAAGAACCTTGAATCAAATCTCCAACTCCAAAGTACTGAGAAAATACACCTCTTTTTATTCAGTGATTTTCTTACCAGAAACCTCCTAAAGTTTTAGCTGTTATTTCTTGGCCAGCTCCTGTGCATCTGATAGCTCATTAAATGCTTTACAAATATCTCTTTTAATCCTTACCAAGGCCTTAAAGATTAAGTCTATCCCCTTGTTACAGCTGAGGAATGAAAGACTAGGAGAAGTTAAATATCTTGCTTAAGGTCACACTGTTGGATGAGTGGTAGGCTCGAGGCATTAGCGAAAGTCTGTCTAACTCCCTCTTTCCTGCTCTTCAGAATTGTATATGCTGCCTCTTAATAAATATGAATGGTTGGAGACAATGATGCTAAGTGAACTATCCAGACACAGAAAGAAGAATGTGCATGATCTCACTTACATGTAGAATCTAAAGAAGTTTGAATACTTAAAAACAGTATAGAACAGTGTTTTCCAAGGGAGGTGAAGTGGGGGAAATAGAGAGATGCTGGTTAGAATACAAACCTGCAGTTAGGTGGGATGAATATGTCTAGGGATCTATTGAGTAGTACAGTAACTACAGTTAATTGTACTATATTGTATATGCCTGAAATTTTCTTTCTTTCTTTTTTTTTTTGGAGAGGGTTTTGCTTTAGGGCGCATGTGCTCGCCAGAAAGACAGAGAGAGACAGAGAGACAGAAAGCGAGAAATCACCCCCCCCCAGGGGAGATGGCCACGCTACAATCCCTTCTCCTCCATTCTCCTCTCAGGATCTTGGGCACGCATGCGCACGTGCCCGGCATGAGTTTAAGCCACCAGGTCTGGGACTCGAACCGTGGTCGGCTACAGGGGAGTTCAGCGGCAGAGCCATTATGCTAACTGTTGGTCCCATGCCTAATATTTTCTGAGAGTAGATTTCAGATATTCTCAGCACGCGCGCACACACACACACACACACACACACGTAACTATGTAACAAGGCATATGTTAATGTGCTTGACTGTGGTAATCATTTTACCATTTATATGTTTATAAAACATGTTGTACATATTAAATATATCAATTTTTTAAAATGCCAGCTTAAATGCACTGTACACAAAACTGCTAAATGAAATATTTCATCTCAGACAGTTTTCAAAGTAAAGTTTTATCACTGATTACCGGGAGTTTATTATCCTTTATTTTCCCCCTAGTGTTCATCCAACCTTTCCATTGTTTTGTGTATAAATCCAGAAGGAAAAATAGGGGTACCATTGAAAGCCGTTAGTCCTTTAGTGGGTCATGGTTTAAATACAGTTATTATGTAACACACTTGTAAGTAAAATAGTACTCATGAAAATAGTCACTTGGTCATGTTCTCTCATAGACTTAGTTTTAATATACTCGACCTGATCACTGATAATGAGAAAAATGAATTTGAGAGTCGAAATAGAGTCTGACACGACGTCTCAGACTTTTTGCCTAACTTAATTTGCTGTAAGTGCTTGAGGAAGAGAGACACACGGTGGGGCTGCGTGGGGCATATGAAAGCACCCATGGGAAATGGCCACACCACAATCCCTTCTCCATTTCCCTCTCAGGATTTTGGGCATGCGCACACACACATCTCCAGCCTGTTTTTCAATCTGCCAGGTCTGGAACTTGAACTGTGCTGTCGACCATGTGGAATCCAGTCACCTTAACTACCACTGGTTGGCCCAGTAACAGACTGCTGTCACTATCTCCGCTAAGCAATGAAATCTATCACTGTTTCGTTTGCAGCCTTTCCACATTCTACATTCTCTATTTTGACCAGGAGTAATTGCTATTAGGACCTATTATTAAATGGACCCTTCCCACTTGGTGACTGTTGCTCTTCAGGTTTCAGAGATGTTCACAGTTAGAGGGCCCTACCTCAATCAAAAAATTAATATTTTTTATCTTTCATAAGCTGAAATAGCCTTAAGTTTTTAAAACATATATTGATGGTAAATCATAAACTAAAAGATTAGAACAGACAGAACCTCTGTTTTTTTTAATCCATACAATTGTCTAAAACACAAGGCATCAGTATTATGTGTTACTCAAGAAAAGAATTGTTTATTGAAAATACACAGAATCATGCATATGAGAAGAACAATTAAAAAAGACTCTTTAGTCTAAATCTTTTTAATTTAGATCACCACCTAAGCCAACACTTCTGCGTTTTGACTAGACTCAAAAATGTCAGTATTAAAAGTTAGAAACCAAGTCTGTTTCCATTTTAGCTGTGGTGTAGGAGGGCACAAAGGGTGCATCGAATCTGAGTTTGAGCTAATATAATCAGTGACTTGATTTGTATTAAAAAATGTAAATGTTTCTTTGAAATCTGACTTGGCCTTTGAAAGGGAAAAGTACTTACTGAAAAATCTGCATTGACAGAACAAATCCTACTTGCAAAGTAGAAACCAATGTTGTTGGCTTGAGTAGATCTCAAGTCAGCTGTGAAATTCATAATCTTTTATCCATAAAATAGCTTCTCCTCTGAATGACAAAATTATTTTTGAACTGGGTGTTTGCCAAGCCTACAGACAAAAGGCTCAGTGTGCACACCTGAGCATGAGCTTCAAGCTGGATTTTAAAGGAATGGTTCCTTTCTTAGGGATCACAGGTTCTGATATTCTGAATTAATCCGTGTCATCTCATTTTATTAGTGAAGTACCATAGGGACTGAAAGGACAGTCCCAGACAACTCAGCATACTTACTGATGTTTAGCTCTTAATCATCATCAAGCAAATTTTTAGCATGTCTCATTTTCAGTTCTTTAAAGTTCCAGTAGATTAATCTATTTATAAATTGATTAATTATCTTATAGAACAGAAGACTGGAAGCTTCTTTGTGTTTGATATCAGGTTTGATTTTGGAAGAGCCTGTCATTCTTAAAAGGTCACACAAGGTTTAGGTTGCCAGTGCTTTTCTCCTGTCTCATTTTAAGTTACACAGTCATGAGGCTGCAGGCTTGGCAGTTCATCACTGGCAAATCAAGGGAGGGTCAATCTGCTCACGGAAGATGGGAAAAGTTATTTTCTAGAAGTCCATTTTTTTGTTGTCTTTATTTATTTATTTATGTATTTATTTTCCAAGTTATGCTATAGGATGTGTACAGTTGCTGGAGAGTGACAGAAAGAAAGAGAGAGTGGGATAGTGAGAAATACCCCCCAGGGGGATGGCCACACCACAGTCCCTTCTCCTTCAGTCTCCTCTCCCGGTTTAGGCATGCATGTGCACAGCATGCTTTTCAAGCCCCCGGGTTTGGTACTCCAACTGTAAAGTTGGCCATGTGGGACCCAACTGCCAACACTACCAGCTGGCCTTTAAAAGTTCATCCTTGCATAGAGGAACAGGGAATTGGGTCAGTAGCTTTCTCACTTCCTTATAGCTCCCAAGAGCTGAAACACTGGGGATTCCGATTCAGAGGAGTCTTTTTCTCTAGTGTTTACTATCACAGAGCAATTTGGGTTTTTGCAAAGTATGGACTCTGATACTTAGAGAAAAATAAAGCCATAAATGGACTTTTTTCACAAAATCGTGGTCTATGCTTTTTAGTAAATAACTTGTTATTTGTTATGAACTAATCTAGTACCAAAGGAGATTGGGGCATTGATTATTTAATGTTCATTATTAATGGTTGAAATTAAGATGGAAAATATTATTAATCTATTGGTAGAAGTTATGACTAAAACCCAAAATTTAACAAATGAGATCTTTCTGTTTCTGGTATGTGTTTATTATATTGTTAAAATTAGTTATTGGATTATCATTAGAATTACATGATCAGATTAAAGTAAGGTTACAAAATTCAATATCTATGCTACTTTTAGGACTCTGAATTTTTAATAAACATTGGTACATTGGATTTTAAAAGGTTTGCCTAGCATATATTTTAATTTACCTTCATGGTTAAAACTTACAGGTAGAATACTTAAACAAAAGTTAATAGTTCTTTTTTTAAATTTTTTTTTGAAGAGGTTTTTACTGTAGGGCTCGTACGCTCGCCAGACAGACAGAGAAGAGAGACAGAGAGACAGAAAGCAAAAAATCACCCCCCAGAGTGGATGGCCATGCCACAATCCCTTCTCTTCCATTCTCCTCTCAGGATCTTGGGCATGCATGCACATGCACCCGGCGTGAGTTTAAGCCACCGGGTCCGGGATGCGAACCGCTGTCGACTACATGGGAGTCGAGCGACATAGCAATTACCCCAACAAAAGTTAATAGTTCTGTAACTCATTTCAGTTTCTTAAAAAGAATCAAATCTGGGGCCACAGGTGTGTGGTTAAGGACTGGATTTCCACAGGGTTGATCAAGGTTTGAGTCCCAGACACAGCAGCTTGAAAATTTATGCTGGGCACAAGAGCATGTGTCCAAGATCCAGAGAGGAGAGTGGAGGAGAAAAGATTGTGGTGTGGTCATCCCCCCTGAGGGATGATTTCTCACTTTCCCTCTCTCTGTCTCTGTCTCTCTCAAGCACATATACCATATGGCAAAAACCTTTTTAAAGACAATCAGCTCTTTGAGTCTCTAAAAAAATATTTATTTATTTATTTTTAATTATTTAATTTTATTTATTCATTTTATTTTAATTTGACCAGAGAGAGACACAGAGAGAGAGAGAGAAAGAGAGAGAGGAAAAGGGAGAAAACAAGCCACCAGGTAAGGGACCTCAACCATGGTCAGCCATGTGAGAGTGTCCAGCACCTTAATCACTATGCCATCATATTTAAAATTCTTTACTTATTTTGCTTGGCGGCAATGCTTATATAATTTAATTTTACTAACTTAATCTCTAAGTATAATTGGAGCTGGTGGGTACCTTAATATTAATGGGGAAAGAATAATATTTTTTTAAGCATCAAACATTGATAGATATGCCCATTTTATACGGACACCTCAGAACCCATTCTTCACATACAATACACTAACAATAAAGGGAGGGAAATTTAGCGAGAAACAGAAAATAAACTTTAATTAATAAGATGTGCTTCTATAGTTCTGTAAAATTGTCTTCCTCTGGGGTTCAAGTAGAAAAGGGGGAGGGCATTCTTGTTTATATCTTACCCAGCTGCAAAGAGTGAAGAAGTCCCTGAACACCAATGCTGAAAATGGCTTTAGTTGGCTCCTAGGGAATTTTTGTTCATTGCATATACAGAAGTAGTAACTACACATATACACGTAGTTCATTATTATTGCTATCTGTGTTCTTTTATTTTTGGAATATTTCTAGCTCGCACTTAATCAAAGGTAGTCCAAATCTCCAGAGAACCTAGAAAATTTTTCTATCCTTTCAGCTTTTTTAGTTTATTTAATAGACTATATTGTCCTTGATCCCTGTTGTATTCTATTGAAAATTTACTTACCATGTTCAGTTCTGGGTGCATCTTGGGTTTGTCTCTCCAGGTTTTAGTTGACAATTTATTTTGGTGTGCCAGGTCACATAAAACATTCTGTCTAAATAAACAGGACAACAACCAGCACCACCACAAAACAAAAACAAACAAAAACAAAAACAAAACAAATCCAGCCAACTCAGGAGGACACATACATTTTTCAGTTTCTATAATCATAATGAATGTAACCAGCCCTCTCAATATGCCATTCCTTTTCTACTGCACCTTAATATGTCTATAACTATAATATTGTATGTCAGGACTTCTAGCTAATTGGGATAAGTTATATGTTTACATTACTGTTAGGATCTATAAAATACTATTTTATCTGAAGCTGTATAGACAAAGGCATTCACGTTATACTCTCTGATAAATTCATTTGCAGACAGAAGACTGCTGAAGTATGCTTGCAAGTATCACATTTTGCAAATATAAGAGATCTTTACAAAGTTCGTGGAAAATGAATTATGAAAAAATTATGCACGAATTTCATGTTTTTGCACTACAATAAACTCATACTTTAATTTCATTTTCTATGAACTTTCAAAGCCACCTCATAGAGAGAAGAGGTTAAAAAATAAACTCTCAATTTAATAATTATGATGTATATACTGAGTTGGCATATTTAATTAAGATACTCTAAGTGGAGTAATTGAAATGGAAATGTTTTTATATAAAGTATGTAAAAAAATTTGGAGGTCAGTCAAAAGTTTTCATTACTTACACACAAACATAAGAGATTCATAGAAAATAGATGTAAAAGGAAGGATATTTAGGGCTTGATTTCAAATGCTTTGTTTAGAGGAAAAACCAATTGTGAAAATATGTAAGGATGATAGACACAACATGATTAATGCATGATAATGACTTGAGTTAGCTATAAAACAGAGAAAGCTGATGAAGAGAAATGTGGCCACTCTGAAATGTGATTAATAAAACTTTCATGAGCTTAAATTAATTTGTCAGTTATGTACCAGCTGAACTATCTTGGTATTAAGAAAACTAATAGTCATAGTTTTGTCAGAAATTCATCATTTCAAGTTACATTCTTTTCTTCCAAAACTATACACTGTAATGTACGTATGCATGGTGGGTGAGTATTTAACTGTGGAGTGAACATGGAGACTGCTGATTAATGATGTAGATGTCTGTGAACCCAGTAGCTGTGTTCTGGGTTAGTGTATGCTTAGATGAACAAATGTGGACTCTACTCCTTATGCCGATGTGATCCAAAAATGAAGGTCGGTTTATAACAATTAAATTCCAGAGTTTTGGTCAATGGATGTTATTTTGAATAAATCGAATGCCAAAACTTCTCTTGAGGACTCTTGTTCAATAAAATTTACTTTCTGACTTCTAAAAATTAAACATGTTGTATACATGGGTGGATATATGGATGGGTGGGTGACTAGCTGGATGGTCTGGTAGATTGTAACAAATATGTATATGCAGATTTATTTTTCATAATGACAACAAATATTCTAAACTGGTATTTCTCCCTCCTCCCTTTAATATTCAACTAAAAATACACTATAGGGATACTTTTAAATATCTTAAAAACTATACACTTCAGTAAAAAAAAAATGAGTATTCTCCTTGAGATAGGCCTAGTGAAAGACATATTTAGCTACCTGTTTTGTGTCCATGTGTACAGAGGTAATTTTTCTCTTAATTTGAGAGAATGTTTATTAAAATGTGCTACATTTACATAAGAGCTTAGAGTTGATATTAGTACAACTTTCAGGTTTACAATCACATCTGCAGTGTGCTTTCAAATTGAAAAATGAAGGATCGAACTCACCTTAATAGAATTGGTCTTAATAATTAAATGTCCATCAAGACATTCTTGACTTTTGGAGTGGTGGACTTTATAATCTATAGCTGTCAATAAAGATGATTGGCAAAATTGTGCCTTGAATCTGCAGTTAATCATTTGCTCCCATTGTGTGTTAATTGGTTACATTCTTCATTATTTCAGGGATACAAAAGCTCTATGGCTCTTGGTTCATTTTTGAAACTTTAATTAAAGTTATCTAATACAAAGTGGCTATTCATTATTAATAAATTGAAAACCTAAATATCTGAAAAATATAATTTTTATGGATTTATTCCTTGATATTTGGGAATAGAAGAAGAAAATCCCAAAGAAGTGAGCTCTGTTCTTTGTCACAAAAATGATAAAAACTGGGGCCGGCAGGTGGCGTGGTGGTTAAGGGCGCTGGACTCCCACAGGGCCAACCATGGTTCGAGTCCTGGACCTGGAGGTCTACTTTCTCACTTTCTCTCTCTCTTTCTCTCTCTGTTTGTGTGTGTATCTGGAAATATTGAAAGTAATAAATAAAGTTAATAAAAACTTTTTAAAAATGCTAAGAACCATTTTGGAGAGAGCAACTATATATATATATATATTATATGTCTGTATGTTTGTCAGCATCCTCTTTATCCATTCCCTTGGAAATGTAGTTTTGTGGGATTTGACAAACTCCAAAGGTCTATTGTATTGAAGGAGAAACAAAGGAGGTCTTTAGAAAGATCTGGTACTTGAAGAAGGTAGGATTTTAAATTGCTTGAGGGGAAGAATATTTCTCTCATGTTTATAACTCATCCATTACCACCAAGTTTTTGGTCCCTGGAACTCAGTAAGCAAAATGCTAATAGAACACAAAACAAATAGGCCATGTGCATGCCTCATCTTTAATTCTTCATGATCTGCATCTGCCCTTTTTAGTGCTCTGGCACTCCTGTATGCAGAGGCTAGTCTTTCCTCAACAATAGCTGAAATGTTAGATTTCCAGAGGTGCTAGTGTCTGGCTACATAAAATACTACACGCTATAGGGTGTCCTAAGGGTCCCTACTTACCAGGTAAATTGATCACTTTTCCTTCGTAGAAGAGAAACATCAACTGTTTTATCAACATACTCATCTACATTGAGACTTCTAAACAGTTAAAACATTTTAAACAAATAGATTATCTGTTAATTTATTAATCAAATGTTTATGTAATATTTATTAAATGTATAGCATTATGCTAAATGGTATGACAAGCATATGGGACTTTAGAGCCAGACTGCCTGGATTCAGCTGTAAATCAACCACTTACCCTCTCAGTGTCTGAACTGTGCATCTGTAAATACAAGTATAGTGTTCCATTTTTCATTATGGCATTATTTAATGATTTAATATATTAAAAGCTCCTAGAATACTGCCTGACACGTGGAGAATGCTAGTTGCTATTACTGTATGCATTGTGCTGCAGGTGAAAGAAGCTGAAATTTGAAATAACTTAAACAAAATAGAAGTTTATCTCTTACCTTTCATGTAAGATACTGTGCAACAAGATCGGAGTCATTGAAGTGGCTCTTCTCTACAGAATTTCCTGCCATCCATGCTCCTTTTGTATTTTTGTTCCACTTACCCTAAGGGGTTGTCTTCATCTGCTCAGGCCACGGTGGCTACTTCCATAGGAAGTGAAGAAGAGGCCAGATTCCCTTTTAAGGGTATGACTTAGGTTGATCTCATCACTTCTGCTCACATCTTAGTGGCCCAACTTTAGTCATATGGCCACACTTAGCTGCAAGAGAGAATGGAAAATCCCTTCTTTATATTGATGGCAGTGTACACAGCTCAGAGTTCTCTGTCTGTACAAGAAAAGCAGAGAAGGAAGATTATAAGGAGGACAATTCTGTTTCTGCCATAGATAAACCCCCATGGAGTAAGCACAGAGATGGCTTTCTTACCAAGGTACGGTAGATGATTGTATTGATATAGGAAAAAGTGCTTATGCATTTTTCAGTGATGTAAAATGAGTACAACTACATTCATTGCTCATAACTTGAAACTGTGATCTCTCTGATGGTATTACTATCATCAGTATGGTCTTAACCCGTTTATTCAATCCAGCTTCAAAATGTAAAACGAGTAGCTATATCATAGGGGTAAAATGTGAAGTTCTCCAAGGCTTATATGGGAAGATTCTAGGTTTGCTTCCAGAAACTTCCCTGCATATGCCAGGCATATATATGCATGATCTGGGGCTGAATGAGGCTGGGGGTGAATTATGTCATCGGGACCCTGTGGGGGATGTTATTTCTCTGTCTCCTTCTTTCTGACTCTCTCACTCATGGGAGAAATAAATAAACTTTAAAAGATAATTTTTAAAAATCCTTAAAATTACATTTTTAAAGCTTCAAAATTAACAGCTCTTTTTGTTAATATCATTAATTTTTCCTGATTTCCATGTAGTTTACAAATACCCACTAAAACCATTTGTTATTTTAAAGAAAAACTACTTCTCTCATTTTCTATTTTCCTATGTCCTTTGTAAATTAACATCATTTTTGACTTTGTTCTCTTCTATGTTCTTTTTCACATTCAAGATTAGATGTTACATGACCTCGCAGATATACATTTGATAGGCTCTGTTCTAAGAATCATGGCAATGGGAGTTTGATCATTTGGTCTTCTTACTCACCTTCACATTTCTTTGAAATTCATTACTGGACTTGCTCTTTCCTAAGCACTAATTCCGAAGCCTTAGATTTGTTCTTAAAGACGGAATAGGTTACAGACTGTTAGCCTTAGGAAATCGGTTTATTTAAAACATAGCTGTTTCAAAAGGCCTGGGACAAAGAACATCAGAGGTTCAGTTGGTCTACTTTTTATTACTCTCTAGGGTGTACAGGTTAACCATATTTCTTCTTCAACTTTTAAAAATGAAGAAACATTTGAATAACGGGAAGCTGAGGCAAAATGAGAACTATTAGTCTTAGTGTGTGGGGGGAATGATTTTTTTTGAAACTGCACTAGTATAAAGATGAGCCCCTAAATGGATACGGTGAAAAGAAAAGACATACACATGCAGATTTACCACGCCATTATTACCTAAGAGAAAAAAATATACTCATTCCTTAGGAAAAAAAAAAACAAGTATTTCTCAACTAATGCATTTAGAAATCAAATCGGTCTTGTTTTCTTTTGTCTTTACATTGAGCGATGACCAGGGTAGGAAAACCTCATTAACCTGAGTTTATTCAGCAAATGAGAACCAGAAAAATTTGCTGAAGAGAACTGGATACAGATATGGAATAAATTTACTTTAAATGCATTATCGTTAGTCAGTATATAGCAGATGAAGATTTCTCATTGATGTAGAAATTCAGTTCTCTTGCCATACGTAGCTTTCCTACTTTGGAAAAATACTGGAAAGGAAGAGAGGATGCAATTGTATAAAGCCAGAAGTGTGAAATCTTCTATATGTAAAAAATAAATCCATAAATAAGCCATTTCCTGAAAAGGTCCTCATGATTATGTAGCCCAGTTCCCCAACGTGCTAGCTTAGGGGATCAGATCAATTTTGAACATAATAAGAGGATGGCATTTTCCCCTGCATTATTCCAATATCTTTTGAAAATTTCATATCTGCAGAAGACAGGATCATTACATTTGAAAAGTGGACAGGCTACATATAGAGAGCATGTATTATGTGAAATAAATGTTCATTTCAAAACGAAAATTTGAGTGACTTGAGGTTAGCAGTAGAGACACCTCTTAATCATAAAAATAAGTTTTAAGAATTTTGCAAAGGTGAATATATCCACAGACATTACATGTAGAATAAAGCATTGTACATAGATTATGCAACACATGCGCAAAGCTGTATACTGAGTAGAAATTTCAGAAGCCTGGTCTGAGGGACCATTCAATAGGTAGGTACTTTCTTATTGAGAGTAAAATCTCTCTCTCCTGTGAAGAAAAGAAGTAGTGGATGAAATATATTGTACAGGTGCTTGGACCTTTTCAGTTGATGATTTAGCTTGGTCTATAAAGAGATTCATAAGTTTAGAGAGGTACAGCAAAAATCTAGCAGGAAGCTCAATTACTTGACAGAGTTTCCTCATAATTTTTAAGTTTTTCTCATTGAAATACTCCCTAGGATTCCCCAATCTTGGCAAATGTTTAAGAAGAAAAACAGATTATCAAACTGAAGCATCTTGGTCTGTAGAATAGTAATGCTTAGAATTATGAAGTTAAGAAGAGTGTATGATTAAGCATTAAATCTTGAAATATTTATGTTTATATTCCATTTATGTTTATTTTTCATTCTCTCTTCCTTGAAAAATCTGTGCCTTTAAAAAAATAATTTTCAGTGTTAAAGATATTGGGTTTCAAAGATAGGGAGGAGAGAAGACTAGTCATAATCTTTGTTTTAGTACTGTCACTTTAGCACTTACTGCAATCATCATAAGATTAGCTGCCATTTCAAAATAATCTCTTCTTATTAATTTTAATATTAAAGTTAGGTTTATTAGGAGAGGCTAAGAAATTGAGATGTGTTGGTCAAGACGAAGGAGGGGATCCAGCCACAGTGGTGCAGGCAGTGGGACACCGCTCTACAATGCTGAAGTCACATGGAATACCTCGGTTTGGGTCCCTTGGTTGACTTGAAACCCTCTGAACATGCCCATAACCATGGCTGGTTTGAGGTCTGAGGGGACTGGGAGGATTGCAACATCAGGAAACCTGTTGAGGGTGCTGTTTTTCTCTCTCTAAAAAAATAAATAGAACTGTCCTGTAGTGAAATGGTTACGCATATTCCACATGACCAACCACAATCTGAATCCCACTTAGTGGTTTGAAAAACACACTGAACATATGTGTGTGCATGACCCACATTCTCATGTGACGGAGATAATGGAAGAAAAAGGTTTATCCATGACCATGCTTCAGGGCGGCTTTTTCTCTCCCATCTTTCTTTCTCCCTCACTCCCTCTGGAAAGTGCATGTACCCTCTGGCAATTAAAAAAAAGGAAGAAAAAAAAAAGAAATAAACTTTAAAAAATAACCAGCAGATGGCATAGCAGTTATATCGCTGGACTCCCACATGGGCAACTACAGTTCAAGTCCCAGATCCAGTGGCTTAAACATCATGATGGGCACATATGTTCAAGATCCTGAGAGGAGGACGGTGAAGGGATTGTGGTGTAGCCATTTCCCTGGGTGTGATTTCTCACTTTCTCTCTCACTGTGTCTGTCTCTATCTGGTAAGTGCACATGTCCTAAATGCAGAAATCATCAAAATAAAGAAAAGAAAAGGCAATAAGGGTGGGGGGAAGGTAAGAAGGAAATTTACTTCTGAGCTACAGTGGACTATTTGATTCTTTGAACATAACAAGTGCTTGTTTATTGTTGTTGATTTGTTGTTATTAGTTTTTTCTAGTCCTTTGCCCAGTTGATGCCTTTTGCCATTATACAATGTTGAACTCCTAATCATCCTTCAAGACCCATTTTAAATTGTTATTTCTGAATGGCTTTTCTGAGCATTGTAAGGAAAAATTAACCCCTCTCTTCTGTATCTATGTGAATACTTTATATCACCATTATAATCATTTCACTTTATAATTTTAATTACTCTAATACAGTATGATCAGCTATGCCAGGAATTAGTCATATCTTGATTAAATTTCCATCTAGCATCTTTCTTGATTCTTATTTTTTAAATTAAATTAATTTTGTATTATTTATTTTGAGAGGTTTTTGCTATAGGGTGTGTGTGCTTACCAGAAAGACAGACAGAAAAAAACCCCCCCTGGGGGGGTACCCCCCTGCCACAATCCCTTCTCCATTCTTCTCTCAGGATCTTGGGCACGTATGCACAAGCGCCCAGCGTGAGTTTAAGCCACTGGGTCTGGGACTTGAACCGTAGTCGACTACGTGGGAGTCGGGCTACACAGCCATTATGTCAACTGCTGGCCCCATCTTTCTTGATTCTTGACACTTGAGGTTTCTATTGTGAAATGCCATGGCAGAGTGTAAAATAAGAAGCAAACTTTGAGATAAAACGCACGGGGGTTTAAGCTTGGCTCTTGTGCATGTTAACTCTGTACAGCTTACATAGAATTATGGCCCACCTGGAGGCGATTGTCTATAGCAGATTGAACTGTAGTGCTGGAAGCCACATGGCCCTGTCATTGCTTTAGATTTCCAGGTCAGCTTGAAAACATGCTGGGTGCTGTGCACATGCCCAATAGACTGACAAGTTGAAGAATCAAAAGAAAGGGATCATGGCATGGTGACACCTCATGTCAAGAGTGTTTCTTTCTCCTTTCTCTCTTTTGCTCTCTCTTTCTCATATGCACACAAGGTCAAAAACTCAAAAACTTACATATAATCTTGATAAGCTTTAGTGTTCATGCCTTTAAATAGAGGCAATAAAATATATTTTGTAGGTTAGTTCTGTGAATTAAAAACAAAAATTATAGGTGCCTGCTAAACAGCAGTTATTATTCGTATTCACAGCTAGATTGATTGACAACTCAGATCCTTTCTATGGTCCTTCATCAAAAATGTGAACCCCAGCTTTGTGGCAATTGTACAAAGTCAGTCATTTTTGAAGCATTTGCTTCCTTCACTTACTCTCCCCGGGGGGGTTCCTTTTATGTAGGAAGTCAGTGGATGGAAGACAAAGGTTCGGAATACTGTAATATATGAGTATGGTAGTTCTGTAATTAATTGTAATCAATCTATAATTTATCTGAAATGATTGCATACCAACTAGGCATGAGACGTAAGCATTCCATTCATCTTCATCTAGTCACAGTGGCTGTTACGCACAGAGTCCGGCTAGAAGTGTTGTGCCCACAGAGGAGGTTCACCCAGCCTCTGCATCTGGAGTAATGGCTTTTATAAAGCAATCATTCTCCATTTGGCATATGCTGGCAATTAAGACAGATTTAAAGGTGCTGCTCTATTCGAATAACTTCAGTTTGAATTCTGGAGAAATTATTGTGATAAACCAGTAAAGTTTTACAAGGGAATGGTGATTTTTCCTTCTCCCTTGGTTGTCTTTCTGTATAATAAAAACTTAGAATTTGCAGAGTTATTTGTGAAGTGTCTGCATAGCAGTTTTGTGAGAAATTCCCTTATGCCTACTAACTTGCTCACTTTTAACAGAGTGATTCTTCATCCTCATTGAGATTTCAAGATATTTTTGTCAGATTATTTTAGACATCAGCTGGTATGCAAATCTCTCAAAAGACTGGTTTGGAATTTGGTAAATTAGGTAAAGACAAGATAAAAATTCAGAACTCACATTTGTGAGAGACATTTTATAAAACAAGAAAGAATGTATCAGTATTGTAGAGCAAATTCAAATTTATTTTATTGCTCATATTTTTTCTATTCAGTGCAATTGCAGTAGTAAACAGTTTTTTCCCCTCAAAGTGGGAGTAAACAACTATACACTCTTCTTCATTATTTTACATTTCCATTTACTATTGAGTAGAGGAAAATAGAAAATGTAAACAAGAATGACTAATGATTCTTTATTAGTAGTAAATTTGTTACCTTTGGTCACTTTTGTAGGATTTGGGATGGATTTTTCTTAATCTATCCAAGCTCTCTTGGCTCTTACAATGAAAGCATGAATTTAAGGGATGGCCCTTTGAGTTTAAAGTGTGGTGTGTAGGGATCAGCAATGGCTATGTGCTGGACTCCCATGTAGTCAACCACAGTTTGAGTCCCGAACCTGGTGGCTTAAACTCACGCCAGGCGCATGTGCGTGCGTGCCCAAGATCCTGAGAGGAGAATGGAGGAGAAGAGATTGTGGCATGGCCATCCCCCCAGGGGGTGATTTCTCGCTTTCTATCCCTCTGTCTCTCTCTTTCTGGCGAGTGCACGTGCCCTATAGCAAAAACCTCTCAAAAAAAAAAAAAAAAAAAAGAAAAAAAAACTGGGTTTTGTAGTGTTGACCCAAAGTTAGCTGAAATTTAAGAGCTTAAAAATGATTAATTGACATTACATGCTACTATACTCGGCCCTGGGGTGGGGAGGGGAGCCCAGGGTAGGAGAAAGGTCATGACATGGGAAGCAGAAATAGGTACAGGCACATAGTAAAAAGGTACGATGTGATGAATGTACAGGACTGCCTCTTTCTAGGCTTATAATCCACACGTGGAATATTTCTAATAGTCAATATAATTTGCCCAATCTAAATTCTTCCAAGTCCAGGTCCAGGGCTGGACTAAGTAGTAAGTCCTAAGAAGTAATTCCTCTCCCTTCTTTTGTTGGCATATGTCTAGTGCTCTGTCAATTGCTATGGAAAATGTTTTACAATGGGAGATTTGAAGTAAACCTTTCCAAGAGAATTTGATATTTTAATAAGGGAAGTCTTTAAAAATCAAGTGGATTTATTATCATAATGTCTTCTTTTCAATGATTGATGATAATGCTCCTTTGGTTAGGGGTTCCTAATAGATATTATCCATCAAACCAGATACATAAACCTATCCCAACAAGGCAGAAAATATTCCATCCTTTAGGCTGAGCCCAAGTACCATTTATTCTTCAGGAAGTTTTTCCTAAACTCAGTCTCTTTCCCACCCTTGGCTGGATCATCCCTCCCTCTGGATGCTTTGTTGTGTTATTTATTTAGATTCCCTCCTTCACAATGAACCTCACAAGGGCAGAATATTTTATCCAGTTTGCCTTCAGTGTTTAGCATAGAGTAGATGCTAATTTAAAGGACATGTGAATGGATGAATTACTATTTGCTATTTATAACAATGTAAACCATTATAAATCCATGTAATGGTTCTGTTGTTACTGTTTTCAGATATCTTAACTAAGTAATTTGTTGCCATTGTTGTTCAAGCACAGCAGCATATGGAGCATTTCCTAGAAAATAAAAATTGGAGATAATGTACATTTGCTATACAGATAAGTAGCTGGGAATTTAAGCAGTCTTGTCACTCTCTGAAGTACTGTGATTTAATTCTTTTGCTCTTATTTTATTTTGCTCCATAAATCGACACATTCAATGGGAAAGGTTATAAAGTCATGAAACTCTTTTTGAAAAAACCTTATCAAAGGTTACGAATGAATGTCCTTTTAGGAATTCACCTGGGATCATATGCACTTACTGCACAGATACTGATGTTACTCAAAGCAGTTTTAGAATTCTCTGCTCCTGCAGTCAGAGCCAAGTTATTAAATGCCCAGGAAATCAGTGCCATTTCTGTGAACACAGTCTTTTTTAGGTTACAAAGAAGAGACCCATTTAAGTTCCTGTGAGAAATGGGAATGTAGGGGAGCACAGGAAACCTTCCTAGCAGCCCCAGAGCGGTAGTGTGAGAGCTGCTACAGAACATGGTCCACTCTGATACTCAGCAAGTGCAGCAGACTGGGCATTCCACCCTTCTTCTCTCTTCCAGGGAGGAGATGGTTCCTGTGGCTGATGGCCCTCTCTTTATTGATCTGGGGGTGAAATTCTCTTTCTTTTAATAATAATTTACTTATTTCTAGTGATCTGTCACCTCCTGTGTCTCCTTCCTCCATTTCTCCTTTACTTAGACCATAGTATCATGCCTACTTGGGCTCTCTACAGACAATCCAACTCATTAAAGTTTCTTTGCCATACAGTTTCATAGACCCCGGCCTCCCTGTCTTCACTATGGAGTCTACCTTTCCTTTTGTTAGGGTGCATCTTTGCAGTCTTTCATAGACACCGTAGGATGGCATGAGACTTGGCATATTATATACATGGAATCCCTATGTACATTTTCTTCAAAAAGCCTGTGAATGTGGAAGGCACTTTAGGTTGAGGACTATCACTGGTACATTTTTTAAATGGTCATTTGGGCATATAAATTAAAAGACCAGAGAGATGGAAGGGAGATGGGACAGCTGGAAATACAGGAGCCAAGACAAGTCAGACATGGGAGAATGAGGCAGGTTTGAAAGTGGAATAAGATGGAAGAGAAGGAGAGAAAGCTGTACAGGCTTTCAGAAAGCCAGAAATATTTGAGGAGTTTGGAAACAGAAAGATTTAGTGTATATATATTGAGGGCCAGAGATAATGAATAGATGTGTGCAACTTCATCGGGTTTTTATTATTTGAAATTGCATTGACCACACTTTATATGGAGCCAGCTCAGTTCACATCACTATTTATTGAGGTCTCCTTCTATTCTAGGCAATGTGTTTCTCTCTTTTTTTCACTAACTGTAGTTCTGAATGATTTAAGATTAAAAATATGCATCCAATCAGCATTTAATGGGTCAAGATTTGGCATCATCTAGACTATTTAAAAGATAATCAAAAGAAAGTTTCTGAAGGCAGCATCAAAGTACACTCCAAGTACATTGGAGCACTGGCAGATTCTTTGCAAAAAATTTCAAAGTGACGCCTTTGAAGGGGAAAAACACTCATGTTGATCTCTAAGTTCTGGCGTGTTTGTTGGAAAAACACTGTCATATCCCTTTTTAACTGTATGTTGCCTAAATCAGTCCTGAAGTGTCTAAAGTTACCATTCTGTAGTCCCTATCCTTGTCTAGGTAACCAAGAGCTGTGCACGTTTGTCTTAAGTGAGGGCAGAAGAAGTTTCCTGTTAGGAAATGGTCAGTTTTGACAAAGGGCTGAAGCAGCAGACGTGGACTCCTACTTTAAATTGATAATAATGTATTTCAGCTTGTTACAGAAATGACTGATAATGTTTTCGATTAGGGCTTGGCAACATTTCCCCCAAAGAGCCAGGTAGGAGGCTTTCGGGCCAGAAGTCTCTGTCACAACTACTCCACTTTGCTTGATTGTGCAAAGCCAGAGGTAGACAATATGTAAATGCACGGGCGTGGCTGCCCTTCTTTATACTTTTATTTATTTATTTGGAGAGGTTTTTGCTATAGGGAGTGTGCGCTCACCAGACAGACAGAGAGAGACAGAGAGACAGAAAGCAAGAAATCACCCCCCAGGGGGGATGGCCATGCTGCAATCCTTTCTCCTTCATTCTCCTCTCGGGATCTTGAGCACGCAGGCACATGCACCCAGCATGAGTTTTAAGCCACCAGATCCGGAACTCGAACCGCGGTCGACTTCGTGGGAGTTCAGCAACATAGCCATTACGCTAACTGCTGGTCCTATACTTTTATTACTGGACATTGAAATTTCAGTTTGACATAGTTTTCATATGTCACAAAATATTATTCTGTTGGTTCCTTGTCAACCATTTGAAGATGTCAAAGGCATTCTTCGCTCATTAGCAATCCAAAGGGTGCGACTTGACCCCGTGACCTTACTTTGCTGATCCTTAATTTACATAAGAAACCAGCATCTAAGAATTTTAAGTTGAAGGGTGGTAACCTTCAGGATGACTGCAGAGTTGGGGCAGCTTCCAGGAGCCACACTGTGGGTGAGTTATCTGCCGCCCTGGTGTAAAGCACTTAAGGAGTGCCATTAAGGTTTAATAAGCTGGCTATGGAGCAGTGATGCTGTACATTCGAACCTTACAGGGCTGCGTGAAAGTGCTTACTCAAGGCTCTGCAGTCCTCGTAAATACCAATCGTCCTTTGTAGCCCCTTTGTTTAGACAAAACAGAGCAGCGGAATTTATTGCTCTTCTGACTTCAGTTTCTGGACACACCAAGTACACTTGCTCTTTTCAAATAAAAGTCAGTTTGGATTTATTTACAGACTTTGCCCTTATGGAGGAAATATCAGAATAATATGTCTGAGAGAGCAGGATACATCTCTTGAAAATTCAGCAGACCTCCAACAATGTAAAGTTACTTCTAACTGGTG
This sequence comes from Tupaia belangeri chinensis, assembly GCF_000334495.1. Taxonomy (NCBI): domain Eukaryota; kingdom Metazoa; phylum Chordata; class Mammalia; order Scandentia; family Tupaiidae; genus Tupaia; species Tupaia belangeri. Next base: position 2,068,139 of record NW_006160142.1, on the reverse strand, counting down.
TTGGGGAAATGCTCCTATGACTCATAGGAGGATGGCCCTTCCTGAGTGCCTGAGTTCCAGGGGTGAATGCTTTTCTAGATGTGAGTTCATAGGTTGCAAAGGTACTGTTGAACGTTGGCCACCTTTGATTCTCTCAGCAACCAGGTATGGCCTGTTTAATAAATTCCCGTGAATCTGGCCAGATGCCTCAGATGCCTAGAACAGGGTAGGTCCCCAAGCAAGCAGCTGATGATATAATCTTAAACTAAAATCTTCCCTGGTTTAAAATAGTTCTGCATGTTTCATTCTGGTACTCTGAGGAAGAGGAATGCTTAATAGATGCATGCATCTGGGAAAGCAAAATAAAGTAAAACTGGCTTATTTGTTGAAATGGCTTAGTTCCTGGGAGTGGGAAAACACATGAGCCAATGTTTCCTAACATCATCCCCTACCCCCACCCGCTTACTTCAGAGACTATTTTTTTTTTCTTCCAACTTTGGTGGTTCAGCTCCAGGAGCAAAATGAAAAAGTTCTTTTCCTCCTTCAAGTAAGCATACACTGGTGCAATTACACTAGAGGATTTTTCTCAGCTATCTTTCTAGAAATAGAAATATCCTGGTGTCACCTGGCTACATTACATCCACATTCAACCAGTAATAGTACCTCAGCTGCAGGCAATGGGGCCCTGAGATAAAATGCAGCCCTGGGAAGGGTTCCTTGGCTGGCTTATCTGAAGAAAGTGCTCATTATTCAGTCGGATTGTCAACCAGGTACAGCAAAGTGCCTTCTAGAACAGCTACCGTCATTTCTTGGCCCCACTTTTTGTCCAGAAGAAATCTAATTTTCTCCATGATACATACTTCTTTAAGACCTAATTTTATTTATATGTTGGCTAAACCAGCATTCCTAATTTCAAAGCAATTCAAAGCCAGAGTTGATTGGGAACCCACAAAATAGCTCATTTCAGTGACTTTCTGCCATACAAGGGGATTGTGAGTCTTGTTAGGTTTGATTTGGGAGCGGTGGCGAAGTCAGAGGCAGCAATGGCGAAAATACCAGAGTCAGGCTTTGGGGTTTAATAAAACCAGCATAATTTATTCTGCACTCTTGGGTGAGGTCTCTGGGCCTCTGACCAGGCTCAGGCTGAGGGAGTCACACCCAGGGTGGGTGCTGCTCGTTCTAAAAGGGCCGTTGTCCAATATGTGGTCACCACAGGTCCTTGTCTGGCCAATGGAGTTTGCTGTTTCTGTTCAACTTTGGCGGGCGCCAAATGCTGAAGGGTGGGAAAGTCCGTTGGTGATGGCAGGCCAGGTGTGGACAACAGGAAAGTTCCTGCTGGTGGGAATGTTTCCGCCATGTTTCTTTTCTCTTCCTCCAGGCCTTACAAGTCTAGTGCCTTTACCTCCTTAGAGAGATCCCCTTGCCCTGCTGGCTTAGAGTCCAGGAAACAAGTACTCTCTTGTTCACCTCTTTCCAGGCATTGTTTTCTGAGTCTGTTGCTCAGAAAGAATGCTCAAAGAAAGTAAATCTAATGATTTCAATAAAGTTCAGGCCTGATACTGTGCCTGTCTCTCACATCAAGAAACCATACATACCTTGGGGCTGGCAAGTGGCATGGTGGTTAAAGGCGCTGGACTCTCACATGGCCAACCACGGTTCAAGTCTCAGACCTGGTGGCTTGCTTTCTCACTTCCTCTCTCTCTCTCTCTCTCTGTGTCTCTCTGATCAAACTGGAAAATAATAATGATAATAATAATAAATAAAGTTAAATAAAATAATTCTTTTTTTAAAAAAAAAAGAAACCATACATACCTTGTAAGAGGCTCTTTGGAGAGAAATGTGCCACTTAAAAACTTCTGTTTTCTTGCTTTGTTGTTACATCAGAACAATTCATGCAGAGCAAACCCAACTGGACGTGCTTTTGTTTAGCAGTTGGTGAAAAAGAGCTTCTTCAATTTTGGATACACTTTTGAGGAAATGAAATAATTTAATGCCACATGAATCTTCTCTTTGGGGAGAAAGAAATGCCCCTTGTTAGTCATTAAGTATCTTGCACAAGTATTTCACCTCATTATTTTATTTTTCTTGTCTTGGTTCTAACTGTGAAATATCAGAATTTGTACCTTTTTACATGTGTGTAATAGGAAAAATACCCAGTATTGTTTATTGAGAATAAGTCTGAAAGCCATTTTTTTCACTGTTTATTTAGTTAGCTTGCTTTTTTTTTTAAATTCAGAAGTTTTATTTATCACATTAATATGGATTATTTTTAGGGTTGAATTCTTTTATTTATTTATTTTTGGGGGAAGTTTTTTATTTTCTTTTGCTTTAGGGCACGTGCACTCGCCAGACAGAGAGAGACAGAGAGATAGAAAGCAAGAAATCACCCTCCAAGGGAGATGGCCACGCCACAATCCCTTCTCCTCCATTCTCCTCTCGGGATCTTGGGCATGCACGCACACACGCCTGGCATGAGTTTTAAGCCACCGGGTCCGGGACACTAACTGCGCGTCGACTACGTGGGAGTCCAGCAACATAGCCATTGCGCTAACTGCTGGTCCCAGGATTGAATTCTTTTTAAAAAATTTTGAATTTTCTTTATTTACAGTTTATCTTATACATTCAATCACTGTACTTCACTTCGCTTGTAAAGTGTAGTTAGCTTGCTTACTCATTCTAAAACTATCTTCCAGTTTCACTTAAAAATAATTTATAGTTCTTTCTTAACATTTAAGAGCTAACAATATCTTGGTTGGCTCAGGAAACATTATTACCATTTGAGTTTTAAAATCCTGAATGTTGCCTTTTTTCCCTGTAAAAAATTAATGAATTTGCAAAAGGTTAGCTGATTATGGAATGTACACATATCATATTTCCTTCCTGTGCCCTGAATTCAAGTGTCTTGATTCTACTTGAAATCAATAGCAGTGAGATGCTGTTGTTTTATAGATAAGTAACTTATATACATAGCTACTTATAAACTATATAAATATGTCTGTATTATATATTTTTGTAGTAAGTATTTCAATTGAATTTAAGATCTTGATTAACTAAGCCAACTCTGAAAATTCATAGCTTATATTAAATTGCATTTAGAATGATCCTGAAGTGGCATTTACTTCATGTGGCAGGAAAGAAACCACAATATAGATATATTTAGCAAGTCTATCAACTAGTTTCTGATTTCTAACAAGATGTCTCTTCTCAGTACAGCTTTATACTCCATGTTCATATAAAAAGACAGTGAATAAACGAAGATTCCTGTGAAGAATAGTTTGGGGTTGGAGTGGGGGAGGAGCGTTACTGCCATAAATTGAGTAATTATTCTAGAGGGAGACTTCACTATTATGGGAGAAATGATCTTGAAGACTTCTTGATTGCATTGTGAGAGAGGCATCTATCAGCACTTGTTTTGATAAATAATAATATGTAATATGTAAACACTTCAACTTGTGTAATGACTAGTTCTTGACTTTTTAACCTTAGTCATAGTTTCCCTACTGATTTCTATATTCAGGTATGTGATTATCTTCTTGGAATTTGACTCCATTTAAATGCTACTGTTTCCTCCAACTCAACATTTCTGAACTCACCAACTTCCTGCCCCACTGTGTTTGTCCTGCATTCCCTCTCTCAGTGTACTGCGAGTCAGGCCTGTGCCATGCAGTCAGAGACCCAGGAGCCATCCTAGATTGCTCATCTGACTGACGTGCTTCCTCCACAGCTACTGGATTTCCCTATCTTGTCCCTGGTCTTCCCCAGCTACCTCTTCATCTGACTCTTCCTCTCCATTATTGTCTTACTTTGGGGATTGGTCTCTTCCAGTTTGAATACAGTTGCATTTTTGGACCGATTTTTATGTTCTTTTAAATAATTGTAACTCTTTATTCAAGGGTTTCTCAGCCTTAGTGTTACTGACATTTCAAGCTAGATAATTCTCTGTTGTTGGGAGCTATCTTGCACATTGCAGGATGCTAACAGCACTCCTAGCTTTTACCCTTAGATACCTATAGCACTTCTCTCCCAGTTTTGACAATTAAAACTGCTTCCAGATATTTTCAGATGATCCCTGGGAGCAAAATTTTCCCCAATTGAGAACCAGTCATATCATTAAATACAATTCTTAAGAAATAGGTATTCAGTAAATGTTTGGTAGAAAATTATTCATATGCTATAACATAATTACAGGCTGTTTAAACACCCAAGAGAAAGATTTATTAGAGGTTTTTTTCTTTTTGACTGGATATTAAATAAAACCTCGAAGATGTATTTAGCTTATGCATTAATAATATATACTTTCATTTTTCATGCCTCCTTCCACGTGGTGTCTATACCTGCCCTCTACTAGTTCAAGGTCTTTTCCCCAAGAGTAGAATGCGTTATATTTCAAATCTAAATTATCAGATCATTTATAAAGTGATGTATCAGGAAATGATAATCCAGCAATCGTCATAGGTTATCAAAGGGAAAAAATTAATACATATTAAATAATATTTCTGAACACTACCTCTTAAATGACCAAAGCAAATTACAACATATGGGAACGGAATCTTACCAGCAACTAGCACTTATTTTCATGTGTTTCAAATGTACTTTTATCCAACATATGGTAGACTATCAGAGTGATAACATACGGAGACAGAGGCCACGCCATTCCATTATAATGTATTTGTACCCTAATGAAGTCTACATCCTAGAATCAGATGGTAGAAAGCAAACTTATCTTGAATGACATACTATTTTTAGTCATCTCTCTCTGTTGCAGTTTCCATCTTAGGAAAAGAATACTTGCTAATATTCAGGCAATGCTGGGCAGCATTAAGAAGAGAACATTCCTTCAAATGCCGGTTAACATCTAAGATGGAAATTATATAAACATTCTTTGAAAGGCAATAATAACAAACCTCTATTCATTTGTAGATATTGTCTCCATTTTTCAGGTTTTCCTATGCTAATGACATATTAAAATTCATAGTGAAAGATTAAATATATTTGTCCTATCATTTTTGGGGAAAGAATATAAAAAGAAAAGACATCGTCTGATTAATTTTCAATTCAGGAAATGATAGGAGATGCTATTAAATATGAGACCTAAGTGCACAAAACATGTAGGCACTGAATTTTACTAGCTTTAGCACATAGTCCCCAGGGTTATTTTTATTTGATTTATGTATTTGTTGAAAAAATATTGAGCCTCAAGCTTAATGAAGTCATGTAGTGAAGTGATTTGCAAGACCATACCTACTGATTATCATGATGTTTAGAATATTATAAATTAAAAAGTACCTCGTAAAACATAAGGTCTACTCATTAGTCCTTTTCATGTAAATGCTAAAATCAACATAAGTCTATATTATGTAACAAGAAGGAAGAGAAGAATCAGCAGCAGCCATGAGAGTAATGAAACGCCATGCTGTTTTTTAGGGACTAAAAATAATTTCCCAATTATCAAGAGAACACTGAATTGCAAACTAATTTTATCTTAATACTCCTTTTGTGATACAAATTCCAATAGAGTTATAGGAGCTTTTAACATATTTTTAAAAACTACACAGGAAATCACTGTTCTTCGTGATATTTTAGTGTAGGTAAGTGAAAGATGTCAGAGATTTTTCTAGTTTTGTTTGTTAGGCTGTTTGGATTTCATTTTTTTATTAGTTTGTCTTCTACCCTTTTGAATGATATCTATGGTACATTCATAAGTAAGAATGCCCCATACCATCTGATTGATTTCTCTACTCACCAGTTAACACTTTATGTAAATCTTCTCCCTGACAATAAATGATGGATAAAGAGAATGAGGTATATAAAGTGAAATATTATTTAGCCACAAGTGAGAGGTAAATCCTGCTGCTTGTGATAACATCGATGGACCTGAAAGTTAAACTAAATAAGCGAGGTACAGGAAGACAATCACCACAGGACTTTCCTTATGTGTGGAATTTTAAAAAGCCGATCTCATAGAAGTAGGAAGTCAAATGGTGATTACCAGGGACAGAGGTGGTTTGGAGTCAGGGATCTGGGGAGATGTTGGTCAAAGGATACAAAATTTCAGCTAGGAGAAGTAAGTTTAAGCAATATAGGTAGAACATGGTGGCTATAGTTAACAACATGTTGTATTTAAAAACAGTAAGCGAATAGATACAAAGTGTCCTCACCACAAAATAATGATTGTGTGAGGTAATGCATATTGGCTGGATTTAACCTCCTACAATCTATACACATCAAAACAATATGGTATATATGGCAAATAAGTACACTTTTATCTGTCAATTAAACATCTTCTAAATGAGATATATCTTTTCTTAGGTAACGTTTGCCAACAAAAACTTTTATGTTAACACTTTATGTAAATCTTCTCCCTGACAATAAATGATGGATAAAGAGAATGAGGTATATAAAGTGAAATATTATTTAGCCACAAGTGAGAGGTAAATCCTGCTGCTTGTGATAACATCGATGGACCTGAAAGTTAAACTAAATAAGCGAGGTACAGGAAGACAATCACCACAGGACTTTCCTTATGTGTGGAATTTTAAAAAGCCGATCTCATAGAAGTAGGAAGTCAAATGGTGATTACCAGGGACAGAGGTGGTTTGGAGTCAGGGATCTGGGGAGATGTTGGTCAAAGGATACAAAATTTCAGCTAGGAGAAGTAAGTTTAAGCAATATAGGTAGAACATGGTGGCTATAGTTAACAACATGTTGTATTTAAAAACAGTAAGCGAATAGATACAAAGTGTCCTCACCACAAAATAATGATTGTGTGAGGTAATGCATATTGGCTGGATTTAACCTCCTACAATCTATACACATCAAAACAATATGGTATATATGGCAAATAAGTACACTTTTATCTGTCAATTAAACATCTTCTAAATGAGATATATCTTTTCTTAGGTAACGTTTGCCAACAAAAACTTTTATGTTTCATAACAGTTGCAAATTGAGAATATTCCATTCGGTCATACATTGCTATTTTCTGTTTGTTTTGTTTTCCAAATAGGATGTTTTATAGAATGTCACATGACTCTATTTAATGAAAGGTGAGCTGTATGTGGCTTTTGAAACTCATTTTCTGTGGGTCTTGTTGTACATGAAGATTTAAACCTATGTTCTGATGCATTAAATAATGGCCTAGTAAGTGACACACAATTGAAGCAAACTCCAAATGTATAGAACTATCTCCTGACATTGAACTTCATGAAATTATTTCTGGAAGATTTTTCGCATCTGAAACATTAATTACTACCTGCTTTAAAAATATATATATATCAAATCACTTGGCTTGAAAATAGCTAAAGCAATCCCCTGCCTTGCCCAATAGATGTCCCTATATTTAGTGAATAAGGGCAGGAAGAGGCAAGAATTGGGTTAGCGAGTAAGAATAGAAAGAAGAGAGCCTTTACTGACTATGGCATAGTATTCTGTGGTAGGCACTCTCCTAGGTGCTGAACATATGATAAAGAATAAAATACCATCTTTTCCATTATGGAGTTAATGGCCCATTGTGGGAGAAGCATTATTAAGACAATCTAAAAAGCAGTAATTTAAAAACCATTGTAAGTTTCCTAGAAGAAAACTTAAGGATACTATAAAACTATGTAATGGACCACCCTGATCTAATGTTGGAGGCCATTAAAAACCTCCCATAGAAGTGTCATTTGGACGGTGCTTTGCTGGGCAATGGAGTTCATTAGGCAAAGTAAGGGATGCGTGCTAGGCAGCAGATTCCAGGTGGATGGTACAGGGCAGGCACAAACCTTAAGGCACAGGGAGAAATAACCACTTCTAAGAACTGAAATGTTATTATCCTTTATTGACAGCTGTTGACTGAGACTCCTCAGCGGTCTCTGTACTAGAGCTATGTCTGACAATCACCACGGTTTCTATGGGAAGCCCTTTGGATTTTGAATGTGCAGTGAAAATTCCACATCAGGGAAACCCGTATTACCACTTGTTGTGTGTCCTTATGTTTTTATTAGTATGCATAATTCTAAAGGAAATCATTTCTCTTAAGGACCATTTTTCTAGTGAGGAGAAGTATGTCATGGAGAAAGAAAGGCAGGTGGAGAAAGAGAAAGAGAGAGGTTGATTGATTGATTGAGGCATCTGACTAGAGTTCTCCAAATCCAGCCTTGAGAAAAATGAGCCTGAAGTTTCTGATGGAAATGGATTTGTTAATACAGGCCACAGGTGATATCTGTTAAGATACAGAATACATTTAGACAGGAAAGTAGGTATTACAGGCACAGCATATATTAAGCCATAAATCAGGGTTACAGATTCAAATAGGTAGTAGTTATATGTAGCAGAAAAGAAAAAATACTTAGAAAAGCTAAGAAAAATAATCACAGATATGCCTGATGCCTGATATCCTTCCATTTGAGGAGTAGCTCTCATGCACGCTAATTAAAGATTGTGTCAATGCATTTATTCAGTCTTTTATAATGGATATATTCAGATTGTTCAAATTGAAGCCTTAAAATTCTGTATAATAAAAGGAAGCTATTGATTCATTTTGGCATGTGCATTCTGTGTTTTAAACAAGAAAGATATTTAAGATTACAAGCAGACTGATTTTTAAAGAACTCTTGTTTATTCATTAAGCATTTAAAAATACTCTATTTAAAAGAATCTTTAGGGATCCTAGCTTTTTATTTTGTTGAAGAAAAAGATTTTTCTTTTAAAAGTATCTCAAAAAGTCTTTAAAAGAAGTTAGAGACTATCCTAGTTACAGAACTAGTGACACAAAAACAGTAATAACTAACATTTGAATCGTTACTTAAGATTTACAGAGCACTTTTACGTTCTGCATCTCATTTGACAACTCTTCCTGGTTTCATTCATTTAATCACTGCAGAACTCCAGGTAGGCAACATTGGAGAAAGCACACAGTTTTTCTCTTCCTTCTGGATCTTACAGTTACCAGGAACAGAGGAAGATTAGTGAGGGTTATATTACTATTCCTCATATACAGATAAATCATCCATGACTCAAAGAGTTTAAATAAGTATCCATGACTTAACTTAAGGCAGAAAAGATGTTGATTTGATGAAGTAGTTATCACTGATTGACTACCTTCACACCATGCTCGTCTCGGGTTATCTCACAGTGTTTTTCCGGGTAGGTGTTTATTATCCCCATTTCATAGATGGGGAGACTGATGTTCCAATAGACGAAGTACTGCTCTAGATTGCATGGCTCAGAAATGACAGAATTTGGGTTTCTTTCTCTTCTTTCTTTTTTCTTCTTCTTCTTTTTTTTTTTTTTAATTTTGCCAGAAGGCATGTGTGCTCACCAGAGGCAGAGAAAGAGAGAGAGAGAGAGAAAACACTCCCAGTGGGGGTGATCACACCACATTCTCTTCTCTTTCATTTCTCACTCCTTTTGGGATTTTGGATACACATGCACACATGCCTGGCTGGTTGGGGACTCCAACCACGTAGTCAGCTATGTGGGATTCAGTCGTCTTAACCATCCTATGGGCTGGCCCCAGAACTTGGGTTTCAATTTTAGCCTGTTGGACTACAAAGTCTGAGGTTCAAGATGATTTACAACACATGGCTGTAGTTGTACAGTGCTTCTCACAAGTGGAGGCCTCAGAAAATCTGGAGATCTGGAATGTGAAATCCCATTTATTTAAAGCAATGTCTCAGTAATATTTTTGTCAATTAATAGTTCATTTTGTTAATTGAACAATTGACATCTAATATATCTGCTATGCAAGCTTAGCTTTCCATAGAATGCTTTTTCTTAATGAAAGAAAAACCTAAAAATTCCGAGATAAATTAACATTTAAAATGAAAGTAATTGGTTTAGGATTACTGCCATTTAAATTATTTTACTCTCTTTTGAGATAATGTTGTTTTCAAGTCTATGTTAACTTCAACTTTTCTGTTTTCTCTTGTGATTTATGTATTACTTTATGTTTTATAATCACTACTAATTTGAAAATGATTCTTGGCACCCTGTCAACAATAAGAGATACAAAATCAATACTTTTTTTTCTTTCGAAGTAGTCTGTAAACAAGTGTTACTTGAAGTTTTGTGACTGCCTTTAATAAAATGGCAGAACATATTTTTCAGTTTGATTTATTTATAAAGCTTCTTCTGAGTCATTTCATATTTCTTTGTGTAAATATTCTACTTAATGAATCATTGTCTTATTAATCATTTACCTAATCAAGGACAATCATCATGGTCATCCTGATTCTGGGACAGACAACAAAAATAGTTCACATTAGGTAGAGAAGGAGTCTGGATGACTATAGTACTTCGGGGTACTTCATTCCTCAGTTTAGAATATGTTTAAGTAGTGTGAAAGTATTTTGCTAACATGTGATGTGAACTGTTAATTATCATCAGACAACCATTACATTGATACATTTTATAATGTTTAAACTTTTATTTAGATTGGATCTAGTTTATGAATGGGATGTTGACCAATGTCTTAGTTCACTTTCACACACACACACACACACACACACACACACACATTCATACACACACACACTCTCTCACACACACACACACATACACAGTGCTTTTTCACTCATTGAGGACTCATTTTTATTTCTCAGTTTTAATGATTTGGTGGAATTCTTAATGACAAGGTAAAATAAGCATTCCCAAGCTTCAGTAAGCTGCTAGGTACTAAATGTAAATCAAAAGCTCTATAGAAAGCTTTTATTCAAAAAATGTAATGGCCCTTGGAGATCCTGGTCTCGATTTGTTCCTCTCGGATTATAAGTGGCACATGAGATATTTTTAACAGGAGGCGCTATCCATGCTCCGTGTGTTTGACTGATGCTAGATGACAAATTCCAAGAAAAGCCAAGATTTCAATAATGCAGCCAATGTAATTATCATCTAGAACATTATATATTTTTTATTCTGCCCTAAGTATGATAAACACACTCTTCTCATTATGGTACATTGTAAAGCAGGTTGAAAAGAGTATCAAAAACAGAAAAATGGAATGGGCTCATGTAATCACAGCCCTGAAATTCACATGTCTTCGGGTAAGCCGGTACACATATCAGTGCAAGCAGAAGTCCTTGTGTCTTCACTGGGTGTGCTGCAGAATGAGAGCAGCTCCAGACTGACATGAGCCTACCCTTCTAAAACAGCTGAAGTTCTCTTTTGAGCTTGGTGATCAAAACAAAGATGGCTCAGATGTTGCCTGGTTATAATCCCCTGACTTAAAAAATAAAACAGAAGATTGAAACCTTTTTGGGTTGCTCTTGGCAAAGCAAGATGGGCAGCCCATATTGTTAGGAAAATCAGCAAGCAGCAGAGTAATATATTTCACTCCTGATTTTTCTTTTCCCCAGAAGGGAAAACTCAGAATTCTTAACAGAAGGCTCTGTCCTCATGTGGTTCCTTGGCTTTAAGCATCTTTTAAACACACTGTTAGACTTTCTATTTTGATTTTATTACTTCTTTTAAACAGCTGTGTCATTTTGATAAGGTTAAGGATTGTCGGTGAGGGTATCAAAATCGAGCTGCAAATACATACCACCTCCTTAGAATTAAAAGAAGCATCAAGGAGCCTTTTCCTTTCTGCTCTTTTGAGTGTCTCACCTTTCTGTTCAGTAAGTATGACTTTAGTACCTGGGATATATTCCTTTAAAGATTTATATTTTGCAGTTTGGTCTTCTCATTGAGATTGGTCAGAAAAATCATGACCTCTGTGTGTGTGTGTGTGTGTGTGTGTTGTTTGTCTGTTTTTTTTTTTCTTTGCATGATCATTATTACCCATGAAATACCGTGACTGAACGGAAACATGGTCTTTGACATTGCATTCCATTGACCTGGTGCCCCAAATCCAGGAGACTGGGATTAGACTGTTTTTTTGTTTGTTTTAAAGTTGAAGGAGCTGTATTTGAAACAAACAAGAGTTTCATATTTACCCAAACTTAAGAAATGAATTCCACTAAGATGAGGTGATGATTTTTGGAATTGAGTAAGAAGGGACTCAGTGAGTTAATAATTAATTGACATCATAATGTGTTAATGAGGTAGGGCAAGAAAAATTTGGTGTGAAAAACTCAATTCTTTGAATCAAGGTAAAGGGAGAACACTAACACTAATGTCCTTGGTAATATCATAAGCGAAGACCACTAGCCATGCAAAGATTAATTTTCTGTCTAAAACTTTGAGTGCTTAAACAGAAGGGGGTTCTAAGAAATACTGCATTTGATCTCATAGTGAATATTTGCCTTTAATATCTTTAGAAATTCAATGCATGTGCTGAATAAAGCAAGTTAGACTAATATTTGACAAATCAAATCTTTGCTGAAGTTATAGTCTGCGAGTCTTTATTGATTTTCATAGAATTTGTATAATCTATAGCGTCTTGCAGTAATAATCATCCCCCTAGTTAATAACCCAAGGTTTAGGCAAGTAGATTTGGTTTACTCCCTGGATGTTCATTTATTTTCCATTCAAGCAGTTTTCTTCAGCTGTCATTATGACATCTAAATTTGGTAGTTCATTGTGAAAGATCACATTGTTGTCCAGTAACTTCATTTTTAACTTCATTTCCAATCATTTAGGACCTCTAAAGGAACAGAACAAATGGAGAGATGATATTCTGTGTGTTTTAAGAATTTTTTTTTTTTAATTTTGCTTGGTCTCTTCTGTAGAAACCATTGTCAACACCTTATCATTCAAAATATATGAAGTCTTCTAAGCTATTTGACATCAACTTTTTGACTTATGTCACATTTCTACCCTGAGCACAAACCATACAAAGAAATAAATCTGTTGCACTTAAGTCTCTTTCAATTTTGACACGGTTCACTCCCACAGAGTTACACTAGGCTTCAGGCTCTATTTAAGCTGAAAGGACTACTACCTACGGTTTTGAATTTTTTAAGGAAAAAGGCGGTTTTTACTATTTGTTCATTTTAAGATTGTAGACTGTAGTATCATAAACTGGTTTTATAGATTAAACAATTGAAGACAATGCCTTTAAAAAATTCGAGATATATTTTATATCGGCAGGTGATATCTATAGATTTTAATCTCCATTTCCTTTCTTCATTCCCTTTTTATATATCTGAACACTATCTCTTATGTGTTAATATCAAGTGATGTTAATATCAAGTGACTTTGAGTTCTATATACAAATATAAGGATACCCTTACCTGTATTTTTCTTAAAAGATATCAAGTTCTTCCTACCTCACACCTTCCTATCTTTGATTATATTAAATATGGTGAGCTTGTAAAAATTCAGTCTGCATCAAGTTTTAATTAAATAAAAGGCTATAAAAAGTGAGATTTCCACATTAAAAAAATTAAATACTTCGTTTACCAGCAGCACTCTTCCCCAGAAAACATAAAAGTCTTCCATCTACACACATTTTGTGAGAAATAGTGTTGGGAAATTTTGCATGCTTTTTGGGCAAAGAAGTAGAGAAATATAAGGAAGTTGAGAAAGAAGAAAATGGGAACTGTTTAAATCAACTCACTTGGGAACAAACAAACAATACTGGCTGACCTAATTAACTGACTGCCTTATATAAACACATTTGAATTTATTTGTATGATAAAGTCCCACAAAGATGATTATTGAGAGAAAGAGATGTACAGTTTACATTTTGATAGACTGCCAATTATGTCCTCAATTTGTTTATGTCCACACTTTCCCACCTTTGAACAGCATCAGAGAGTGTTTCTGTGCCTCTCTGCCAGCCTTTGTGATATTTGCCCTCGGTGCCTCAATGGTGTTTTCATTGGTCTGTCTTTAATTATGATGTGATTCAACATGTTTTTGCATGGTTAGAGGCATTTCTTTTGAGAGTTTTGTATGTTTTTTGAGATGTTTATTCAGTTTTTTAGATTGGCGTACTGTTGATGCAATCTTTGGTCTAGTTTTCAATTGAATTGCTTATGCAGACTTTTGCCAGTTTTCAGTTGGATTGTGTTTTTTTTTTCCTTATTACTTGTAAAAGCAACTGTATGATAAATTAAATAATAAAAATTAGGGTTTTTTTTCCCTTTAAAGTTTCCTTTGAATATATCTTTTATTAGGTAGTATGTTGTTTTTCATTGTTTGTATATATATATGAGTCTGTGTGTGCAGTTTTATTCTAAATCTGAATAATGTGTGATTTTTTTTTGTAATTTATATATTTCAGTCACTTTTTGGGGGACTAGCACTGTAGGCTCTGCTAATTCTCCATTATGAGAAAGTATTAGCTATTAAAATGAATTTTATTTCTGTCACAGTTTAAGTTGCTCTTTAATTTTTTCCTCTGCTCTGTTCTAATTTACTTTTATTTTCTTTATCTCCTCTTTCAACTCTTGTTTCAGAGAATCCATATATTCTTTTAATTTCACGGAGATTTAAGAGTCCATAGTTTTTAACTAAATTATGAAAGAATTTTTCTGGTGTAATTCTTTATTTGCCACTTTTTTTTTTTTTAAATCACATTGATTTACTACTTGTTTCTACTGCCAACTTTTTAGTGGAGATCATTGTTTTCAGAGTCAAGTTTTATCAAAGTATAATATTGGAGTGGCAAAAGAAGTCAGCTGCATTTTTGCCTTGATTCTCCTAATGCTTTAGCAACACATCTGTCCCTGAGGCTGTCTCCGCTCCCAGAGGGCAGGTTTGCCACAGCTTCCAGTGGTCTGACCTGTGATGACAGTGCCTACTTCACTTCACCTGACCACCAAAGACAGCCACAGCTTTTTATTTCCTAGTTTTTCTCCACCACATTCCTAAATCTGTAATCTGCTTCATGTGAAACAGCCAGTTTGTGTGCATTTTCTTACTTAGACCTGCCTCCCCAAGCCAGTCACCCTCCTGCAATCTGTCCTTACATCCACTCCTTCCCTCCAAAGCACTTTGGTGCTGAGCTGTGTGTCTTTCCTCGCAAGAACTCTGACTATACAGCTCATTAGTTCCAGCGCTGACCTACTGGCTCTCTCCTTCACCTATGTCTGATATTTAGTGCAGTTAGAAGTATTATGAAGACAGAGTTATTGGTTTGTTTTTAGTTTTTGCAGTTGGTCATGTGTGCTCTCCTGAGAGACAGGGACAGAAAAAGAGAGGTCAGGTGAGAAAGAAACCCCCAAGAGGGATAGCCATACTGTAGTCCCTTCTCCTCCATTCTTCTTTTAAGATTTTGGGCATGCACATACACATGCCTGGCATGTTTTTCAAGCTACCAGGTCCAGAACTCAAACCTCACAGTCGGCGCTGTGGGATCTAGTCACATTAACCTCCATGATATCTGCTGTCCCTTTTTATTTCTTCCCCCCCCCAAGTTTTATTGAGATGATTATTTTCCTTCTCCTTATAATTCATTTATCTATTTAAGAAGACAAAACAGGGGGAAAGAACCATGTTTTACCACCAATCCCTGGAATACTTGAGTTTAAAAATTTTAAACAATGTCATGTAGTCATCTAAATAATCCAATAAACTGAAAAATAAATGCAGCATCCATAAATAGATTTCCCTGTTGATTTATAAATATTGTTGGAAGCTTGCTATTTGCCCCCAAAATATAGTTTAAGCTATATGCTTGTATGACTGTGACCTGTAAAACTAAAATACGTCACTTGCTCTCATTGAGTTTCAATTTGTTCTAATATATTTTAGCATCTTGATGGGTTAGACAGAAAGCATCATTTTCAGTAAAAATGAAAAAAGTAGAATAGAATATTATGGAAATAGCTGCTCCTAAAATACACTTGAGATGCATAGTACAAATTAAAAAATGACAATTTTGAGTGGCCACTTAGATGTTGCTAGTGAAAGAGAAATGAGACAATTCTTGCCAGTTTTTCAGTTGCTGAATCTTGCTTATAGTCCTATGTAGATAGGAGAATAAAAATTTTCTCACAAAGTATACAGTATTCTGTTATTTTAGAATTTAAAATCTGATACTTTTATTATTGTAAGCTAGTTTTTTGTTTTTTGTTTTTGTTTTTGTTTTTGAGAGAGAGATTTTTGCTATAGGGCTTGTGTACTCACCAGAGAGACAGAGAAAGACAGAGAGACGGAAAGTGAGAAATAACCCCCCAGGGGGAGGATGGCCATGCTGCAATCCCTTTCCCTCCATTCTCCTCTCAGGATCTTGGACATGCATGCACATGCGCCTAGTGTGAATTTTTAAGCCATTGAGTCCGGAACTAGAACTGCAGTTGTGTTCAAAAACATGGGAGTCCAACAAAATAACCATTACGTCATGTGCTGGTCCCCATTAGTTAGTTCTAATTACCTGATTCCAAAAGAGTTTTCAAAGGTGATTCCAGTCAGCTAACCCAATAGTGAATTGCCAAACATTAGTATTTTTGTATTATGTCTAGTGGTTTTTGCTATGCTTTATTACTAATCTCTGTGAAATACTTTCTTGTATACAGAATTGTTTTTTGTACATTATCTCTTTGTAAGTATGCAAATACACAGGCACACACACACACAAATGCCCTAAGTGCTTGATAGACAGTCATTTAAAAATCTTTATTTGCATACATATTTATATGAATATAGTTTGCTTATATGTTACAGTTTTGGGGTGTCCATAAAATATGTGTAGAATGGGAAAAATCTACTACAGAATTCAAAGCTGTTATATTTCTGAACTGTGTTAAACTGAGGTATACTTTTTTTATTTTACTGGAGAAAAGATTAATTTAATTAAGAAAAGCAGGTGATGCACAAAGTACCTAATGGGAAAAGAAGGAGCATAAGATGGAAAGAATTCTGATAAGGGCAAGTAGCTTATGTGGACAATATAAGTCAGTTTAAGGAGGTTAGGGAGGAAAGATGAAGTTGAGAACAGAGAAAGTATAAAAGCTAGTATGAATACTCAATGGCTTCTGGGTCCAAAGAGAAAAATTCATATTTCTAAATTAAGAGCTAGAGAGAAATGTGAAGTGCATATAATATTCTTCATTTTCTGCATTATAGGAGTAAGTAAAACTAGCAGAAGATTTACTTGGAGTATTAATGGTGGACAGCAGATTCAAGTCCCTTGTTAGTAAGTTATCAAGAGCGGGCTAGGTTGCCAAGTTCTTGTTTTCCTTTTGTATAGCGAAATACAAGTATTTTGGTGGGTATCTGGCAGAAATACAACAAAGGGGAAAGCAAGAAAGTATACAGTATTCCACACCTGCAATGATTCTCATAGAAATAACATTAAGTTGTCTTCTCAGCTGGAGTACCAGCAGATCATATGACCCACATCTGCTGCCTCTACTCATTGGAATAAAATGGACTGCTATATGCTGAGTCCACAACCAGTGCTAGTTTCTGTTCTTGCACAGTTCTGGTTGTGATCTTAAGCAAGGCTCTTCCCATCTTGGAGCCCTTTTCAGTGTTTAAAATGAGACATCTGTACTAGATGACCTTTCTAGATTTTCCAAGTCTGGGATGCCAGAATTACCAAGTTAAACAGCTTTTACCTACCAATCTCAAACAATAAGATCTTACATTATCTACTTGGTATTATTTAATCTGTACAGACTTCACCTTTTAAAATCCAGACATGAGACATCATCTCTTTAACATAAATACACACTAGCATTTGAAACCCGAAGCTCACAGCAAACATTGATCATACACCTATCCTATGTCAAGTAATTTACTAGAAGCTATGTGGCCTAGATAAAAAATCCCATTGACATAGTTACTAACTGCAAGGAGCTCTGGAGCTTAATTGGTAGGTAAGATGAACATAACACGAACCAATTGGAGACAAAGATCTCGCAGACAGCATTTCATTTGAATTGCTGAAATTGTTCTGCAGACACTGTCTGGGTGATGCGTGCTATGGGATTTGGAGTAGGAAGGAATCACCCCCTGGGATCCTTGGAACCCAAGCTAATGAACTTTAAGTGAAGGGATTGACTCCCTGCGTCTGTGAGCTCAATTATATTCCATAGCCACAGGCTATACCCTGAATTCCCCAGTCATTTGGTAAAGTGTACTGTTAATGATGAAAATAGATAGATACAGAAGGACAAATTCTTCCCACTGTTTAATTCAGTAAATGCTCTTTAGGTTGCTAATAGAGAATTAAGCCTATGAAGAATAATAAGAGAACATATTTATGTGCTTACAAAACTAGTGAAATATATACTTATGAAAATTAAAGACCAATGCAATGGTGAGCCATAATTGTCCTTATTCATCATTTTCTTACTCAAACCTAATTCATTTCTCAAATGACAGCTCAAGTCTAGCTTCCCAGAGTTTGTTTGTTTATTTGTTTGTTTGTTTTTATCACTTCCACCACTAGATTTCTGTATTTTTTTTAGAATCCATGTTATTCAATGTCTATGAAGTGAAATGACCAATGTGAAATATATTTTGAGAGACTTAATGTAGTTTAAAAGTATAAGTATTATTTATATGACTGTTGTTCTTAACTTGGCTTACCGTGGCTATGGTTCTTGTATATCCAGAGTATAAGAGTATATTCCCTACAATGCCGTATATGCTGTGGCTACTACATAAATATTTCTTGATCAGTTGTTTTTAAATAAAATACCAGATTATTACAATGTTCTGGAATTCAGAAAGGAAAACAACCTAACATGTGCCCAAAAGAGCATAAGCATCTTCATCCTTCTGAAAAAGTGAAAGGGACAGTAGTCTTAATCCTTGTTATGTTCAATTTGGGGACCATCTATACTGTTTATTGTTCAATTTTTAATTGGGGCACTATTTAAATGAATGCTTCCTTCTTATTGAAAAAATATATCTATTATAAATTATTCTTTGAGCTATATATTTTTTTCAAAGTCACATACTTATCCGTTTAACAACAATGCTTCTAAAAAATATGAATACAATTTACTTTCTTCAAAATGAAGAAACAAAGAAAGTGGTTTGTCATTGGCCAAAGGCAGGCACACATTCAGAGGCAGTATTGGCTTGTGTTTGTATTAAAATGCTTTTCCATATACCTTTCCTGTCTCTTTTACCCATCTACTTCTCTAAACAAAGAACATCTGATTTTTTTTTTTTCTGACAACCTTACAGAGCACATTAGCTTGTGAAAAACAGAATAGCAGTGGACCTGTACACAGGATTGCTTTGGGATTTCTTTTAAGAGACATGATCATAAGGTGTGCACAAAGCAAATAATTAATTCCCCAGGTAGCTATGCTATCTGTACACAGAGATTAAGCTGAGTGTTCCATCAGCGTTCTAAAACGAGGAAGAACAAGTAATGTTTTCTATGCCGATTTATACAAGTAATTTTGACATAGGCGAGTGGAGTTATGTTCTCTTTATGCTTTCTTAAATACCAAACATACCCTTTTGTGTCTGTCAGTTAGAAACTATTCTTCTTCACAGTGGGCTCATTAATGCCAGGGAAGGGTCTATTAAGCAAAGCAGTATTGAAAAGGATAGGAATATGGGAAATTAGACAAAAGCAGAGATCGTCTTGGCCAGTGCTATTGGGACTTAGCTTGCTTCTTTTCTCACCACCTCATTCACTCTTAACTACAACTCCCAAACCAAACACAACCATGGTTCTTCTAGGAATGTTTTCTATTTTTTTAGTTCCGGGCGATCTCAGCCTCAATTTAAGTCCTAACCTTAAATAGCTTTGACTCTTTTTACCTTGTTGGTAAGTGTAGGGCTTCATTTGTGCACATGCTAAGTTATAATAAACCCACACTGTCCATTTCAGGGTAGTTCTTGAAAAACTGGAGTCAGTGTTCTCAAAATTGGCCCTCTAATGCTATCTTTACATGGCCACTTTCCTGACTTTAATTTGTCCCTCTCTTGGATTTGAAAAAAGTAAGAATAGTCAGTCTTTAGGCCAAATAAATGATTTCTGAGTGTGGAATATTATTTTCCATAATCTTCAAATAAAATGTTTATTAAGTGTGAATGAGGAAGATACTACCCTGGAAAGATGACCTTAGTCTCTTGTCTGAGTCTAATTATCACTTCTGTTTTTATAAGGTAAACATGTGAAACTTATTATAAAAATGGGATATTATTCCACATTGTTATTAAGAAATTTAGATATCAACTTAATATTTGAATGTACTTCTATGAAATGCACTTGAATATTTTCCAGTTATTTTAACCATGGCACTGATTCTTCTCTTCCAGAAAGTAAACGATGACTTGGAGAATTGTGCTCTCCCTTGTTTTGGATGACTGACTGTGTTTTCCTTCTTTGCTTATTGTTGTTAGAAGGCATTTCACAAAAATGAATCAGAAACAGAGCTTTGTGCATTCTGTCAAGGAACTCATGCTGTCGTACAGTGGAACCATCCTACAGTGCCATGAGTTCATCAGAGAAATGCTCTTCTTGGGAGGATTGGCAGTGCATGTGCAGAGTACATGAATTACAGGAAACCCTGAGACTAGTCTCTTCTGATGTTATTCCTATAGTATACGTGGAGGTGTAACCTCACCTAGAACACTGCTATCTTTCTGTGATTCTCCAAATTTATTAGGAGAAGATTTCAGGGAATGGTTTGTTTCTAGGAGTTGAAGATCACATTAAACACACGCACACACACACACACACACACACACAGAATGCACGCGCACACACACTTTGTTGTTCAGTATTTGTTTTCCTCACCCAAGTCTCTTTTACAAAAGAATAAATACAGGGGCACCTAGCATTGATGAGAACCTAGGAATGTAGAAGTTGCTGTACTTCTTTGCATGACAAATCTAAACCCACCCATATTGAATGTATTTGAAAAGAACTGAGTTGAAATTTTACTGTTTCACTATTTTGTAGATCGGAGTTACTATGGATAGTAAAATTATTGTTTCAGGCAATTGATTGGACAGCATCAATTTGGAAGTTTAGTTTTCTCTGAAATCATTTATAAACATAATAATTGCTTTGGTTGCTCTATTCATCGTTGCTGTATTCTCTCTCTCTCTCTCTTTTTTCTTATTTGCTTGAGAAGATCTAGCAACTCTGACTTCATTTCCCAAATATTAGACAAACTTTTACTGGTCTTGGTGATAGTTTTATTACAGAGAAAATGTTTTTGGTATCTTTATAAGAGTTACCCATGGTCTTGTTCCCACTGCTTGTCTTCAAAACACAGAGGCCATAGCAGATGACTCCTTATTGAAATGCATCCACAGTGTTCATCTAGTCACCCTTCTAAGGACAATAAGAGAGAAATGTATATTGATGTTTGGGGGTAGTTTTTCCATTTCATTGTCTCACTTAAGGAAATCATCCTTGTGCCGGAGTATATGCCTGTCTTCTCTTTAAGGACTTGGGTTGATTTCGTGTGTGTGTGTGTGTGTGTGTGTGTGTGTGTGTGTGTGTGTTAATTCCCCAGGTAGCTATGCTATCTGTACACAGAGATTAAGCTGAGTGTTCCATCAGCGTTCTAAAACGAGGAAGAACAAGTAATGTTTTCTATGCCGATTTATACAAGTAATTTTGACATAGGCGAGTGGAGTTATGTTCTCTTTATGCTTTCTTAAATACCAAACATACCCTTTTGTGTCTGTCAGTTAGAAACTATTCTTCTTCACAGTGGGCTCATTAATGCCAGGGAAGGGTCTATTAAGCAAAGCAGTATTGAAAAGGATAGGAATATGGGAAATTAGACAAAAGCAGAGATCGTCTTGGCCAGTGCTATTGGGACTTAGCTTGCTTCTTTTCTCACCACCTCATTCACTCTTAACTACAACTCCCAAACCAAACACAACCATGGTTCTTCTAGGAATGTTTTCTATTTTTTTAGTTCCGGGCGATCTCAGCCTCAATTTAAGTCCTAACCTTAAATAGCTTTGACTCTTTTTACCTTGTTGGTAAGTGTAGGGCTTCATTTGTGCACATGCTAAGTTATAATAAACCCACACTGTCCATTTCAGGGTAGTTCTTGAAAAACTGGAGTCAGTGTTCTCAAAATTGGCCCTCTAATGCTATCTTTACATGGCCACTTTCCTGACTTTAATTTGTCCCTCTCTTGGATTTGAAAAAAGTAAGAATAGTCAGTCTTTAGGCCAAATAAATGATTTCTGAGTGTGGAATATTATTTTCCATAATCTTCAAATAAAATGTTTATTAAGTGTGAATGAGGAAGATACTACCCTGGAAAGATGACCTTAGTCTCTTGTCTGAGTCTAATTATCACTTCTGTTTTTATAAGGTAAACATGTGAAACTTATTATAAAAATGGGATATTATTCCACATTGTTATTAAGAAATTTAGATATCAACTTAATATTTGAATGTACTTCTATGAAATGCACTTGAATATTTTCCAGTTATTTTAACCATGGCACTGATTCTTCTCTTCCAGAAAGTAAACGATGACTTGGAGAATTGTGCTCTCCCTTGTTTTGGATGACTGACTGTGTTTTCCTTCTTTGCTTATTGTTGTTAGAAGGCATTTCACAAAAATGAATCAGAAACAGAGCTTTGTGCATTCTGTCAAGGAACTCATGCTGTCGTACAGTGGAACCATCCTACAGTGCCATGAGTTCATCAGAGAAATGCTCTTCTTGGGAGGATTGGCAGTGCATGTGCAGAGTACATGAATTACAGGAAACCCTGAGACTAGTCTCTTCTGATGTTATTCCTATAGTATACGTGGAGGTGTAACCTCACCTAGAACACTGCTATCTTTCTGTGATTCTCCAAATTTATTAGGAGAAGATTTCAGGGAATGGTTTGTTTCTAGGAGTTGAAGATCACATTAAACACACGCACACACACACACACACACACACACAGAATGCACGCGCACACACACTTTGTTGTTCAGTATTTGTTTTCCTCACCCAAGTCTCTTTTACAAAAGAATAAATACAGGGGCACCTAGCATTGATGAGAATCTTTCCCT
>NW_006160142.1:2029855-2045047 GCF_000334495.1 Tupaia belangeri chinensis | reverse complement strand
TTCCCTAAGACAGATCCCCTAGGAATGTAGAAGTTGCTGTACTTCTTTGCATGACAAATCTAAACCCACCCATATTGAATGTATTTGAAAAGAACTGAGTTGAAATTTTACTGTTTCACTATTTTGTAGATCGGAGTTACTATGGATAGTAAAATTATTGTTTCAGGCAATTGATTGGACAGCATCAATTTGGAAGTTTAGTTTTCTCTGAAATCATTTATAAACATAATAATTGCTTTGGTTGCTCTATTCATCGTTGCTGTATTCTCTCTCTCTCTCTCTTTTTTCTTATTTGCTTGAGAAGATCTAGCAACTCTGACTTCATTTCCCAAATATTAGACAAACTTTTACTGGTCTTGGTGATAGTTTTATTACAGAGAAAATGTTTTTGGTATCTTTATAAGAGTTACCCATGGTCTTGTTCCCACTGCTTGTCTTCAAAACACAGAGGCCATAGCAGATGACTCCTTATTGAAATGCATCCACAGTGTTCATCTAGTCACCCTTCTAAGGACAATAAGAGAGAAATGTATATTGATGTTTGGGGGTAGTTTTTCCATTTCATTGTCTCACTTAAGGAAATCATCCTTGTGCCGGAGTATATGCCTGTCTTCTCTTTAAGGACTTGGGTTGATTTCGTGTGTGTGTGTGTGTGTGTGTGTGTGTGTGTGTGTGTGTGTGTGTTCCTGTTTGCTACCTATTTCTGCTGATAGGAATGCCTGGTATTTCCTCTTTATTTCTGTCTGACTATAATTTACCTACTTTAAAAAATGAGGGCTCTGTCATTTACCTGTTCCTGGATCTTGCTTTGAAGATATTTTCTTTTTTAGAACTGAATGGCTAGTTTCCTTGAATATGAAATGTTAATGGATCTCTGGAGACCAACTGACTGTTCAAGAATGTTATCTACCCTGTGTGTATGTGTGTATTCAACTGTGGTTCATTTTCTTTGTTATTTATTTATTTTTAATCACTAGGGAATTTTGTACTGATTTTCTTTGTTTATTTATTTTTAATCACTAGGGAATTTTGTTTCACTTTGTTTTATTTTATCTTTTTTAAAGAAAAGGGTATAAATCCAAATAACATTGAAAAACTAATTGTGATGCCTTTCTTGCTGCCACTTTACCCTTAATTGATAAATCTGCTAGTTTATATAGTTGTCCTACTGTATAGGATATTAACCATTTCCCAAATAAGCCATTGTAGTGCATTAGAAGAAATATAGCAGGTTGAAAGCTTCCACTCAACAGACTACGTTCATTAAATCTTAAGGACCCTCACTATATTGAACCTGAGAAAGATGAAAGCAGGCCATTGATTTCACACGATGTTGCTTGCTAAATGATCTTCAAACCAAGAGAGCAACCTCTAGCCCAATTCTGGCCTGTGCTGATCCCAGGCCAAATAGTCAATCAATAGAGTGATCTAAAGTTATGCTGATATCTGGGAGTGAAGCCAGAACATTCTAACCTAGCTGAAAATTGTTGAACTGGGTGTGAGGACTGGATGCACAGATCCAGACAGCTCAGGGATGTGTGAAGGATTACATGCTCTGACTCCTTAGTCCCATGTTTCTGTCCTTATTCTTCTCTTTTTTTCCCCTCCACTCTCAGTAGGCAGATCATTTAAATATTCCCTCACCAGTTCTAAGTCTCTATTTTCTGCATTTTTGTAATTTTCAGTTTCTACAAAATACCAATATAAGTTAATTACAAACTGCAATGGAATTTTTGTGTATAACATATAAATATTCCTAATCAGAATTGTCAACATGTGTTTGGAAATCAAACAGTAAATCTGTATATAAGGATTTGTTTAATTTAGAGTCTTCAGATACATGAGTAGTAAAGATTTCTCTGTGAGTGTATACATAGTGCTACCTTACAATAAGTGCATAATTTTCAATTGTTTTTATCTGGTACAGCTGTGTGAGGGTTATATTTTAAAACTTGAAAAATAAATTACTGAAAGGATTCTTAAGTATTGTTATTGCTGCTCATTGATTTTGTGATCTTATATGGGTTTTAGTCTCTCTCTCTCTATCTCTTTGTGTGTGTGTGTGTGTGTGTGTTAAAAAATATGATAACCTTGCTGATTGGCCTTCAACCAGTGCTTGGAAAACAAAAAAAATTAAAAAACTTAATTGATGAAATTCAGCCAGCATACAGAATTCTGCATGTAGCTCAGAAGAAAACATGGTTTTTCTATTCTGTGATGTGAAAGGTTTAATGGCATTTCAAAAGACACCATTAGTTTAATAGAGAATAAGGACTATAATGATTTAAGTGGGTATCTACAAAGGACTTCACAATCTTTGCCAAAACTCTCATAACAGGGGCCAGCAGGTAGCGTGCTGTTGAAGACGCTGGATCCAACATAGTTGACTCCATGGTCGAGTTCTGGACCCTGCAGCTTGAAAATCATACCAGGCACATGTGTATGTCCACAATCCCAAGATTAGAATAGAGGAGAAGGGATTGTGTCATGGCCATCCCTCCGGAGGGTACTTCTCACTTTCCTCTTCCTCCCTCCCTTTCTTTCTCTCTCTCTCTCTCTCTCTCTCTCTCTCTCTCTCTCTCTCTCTAGCAAGCTCCCTATGACAAAAATCTAAAAAACAGTACAAAATTGAAAAACTCCCGTAACATATGAACACAGATAAACAAGGAAATGACTATGGATTTGGTAAACATGTGCAGGAGTACCTTCAGAGAAAATTAATCAGCCTTAGACCACTAAGTTGATGATTGGTCTTTCTCTACTAGAAAGGTGGAGAAAATGATAGCACTGCAGGTATACCTAAAGAAAATCTACTCTGGCGTTTCCTAATATTTTTACAACTTAAAGTGACTACTAGAATAGGATAATGAACTCCTTCCTATATCTGAGTACTATTTGTGACAGTAGAACTTACCAAAGCTCATAAAAGCTCCAGCTTGGAATAATTCTGTTCTTCTAAGTAGGAATTATCTTAACATGTATTCACAAAACAAGTCATTGAGGGTGGTTTTTGCTTAATATCATTTAACCCAACCTCTTTAGTATAACTGGAGTAATTAAAGATTTTACATTGAGAAGATCTCAGTAATTTTATAACTAGGTTTTAATAAACCTAAGATTCATTTAAGGACTGCCATTTCTGTGGATTTTGTATTGTATTGATTTGATGCAGAGTTGCTAGACGAGTCATGTGGGGTATATAATTTCAGAAAGCAAAAACACTAACTACTAACAATCGTCAGTCAATATTCTATTCATTTCTTTTTCTATATTTATGTCTTAATTCTCTATAATTACATTAGGTCATTGGGAAAGTCATGACATGTTTTTCTATGAAAAAATGCATCATGACTTTCTCAACTACCCAATAGAAAGAATTACATGAAATATTCTGTATCATTTTATAACCAGAGTATAGAAATCTTTCTGTATAATTATTGTTTAAAGACCAATAAGAAGGAAAAAATATCCAACCAAATAAATTATTGCATTTTATATGCTATAGTAAATATGACTTTGCTCCATGTTCATTGTGCTCTGAGATCAAGTTCAAGGTTAACACCTGCTTTAGGAGTAATAATTTATACCTGGAGGACAGAGTTGGAAATAGATGTAGAGATGACCTGGAATAACCCTCTTATTTTCAGAAAAGAAAAATGAGGTTTGGGGGATAATTCTAATAACTTTGGCAAAGTCATGGGGCAGAGAATTAGGATCATATCCATATTTTCTTGATTCAAGGTTTAGTGCTTCCACATTGTGTTATAGCTGTATTCACTGACTGTCTTATTTTCACTCACTTGTAGAACAGGTAGAATGTATTAATGAATTCAGAGTACAGACATTACTAGGTGAGAGGTAAAGACTTCAATTTACCTAATAAAAAGACATACTATCTATACGTATTTTCATATAGTTAAGATATTTTTAAGAATTAAAGGAATTCGGGGGACCAGCAGATGGCCTAATGGTTACATCACTGACAGCCAAGTAGTTGACCACGGCTCGAGTCCTGGATCCTGTGGCTTAAAACTCATGCCAGGCACGTGTGCATATGTGCCAAAGACTCTGGGAGGAGAGTGGAGGAGAAAGGATTGTGGTGTGGCCATCACCCTGGGAGATGATTTCTCGTTTTCTGTTCTCTGGTGAGCATACACACCTAGTAACAAAAATCTCTCTCTCTCAAAAAAGAAAAAAATTAAAGAATTTGGAACTGAATTTGCAGTATTGTTTTGGTTTGTGTATTTGTTTTAAAATTTGGTTTGTGTATTTATTTTAAAACTTAGGGACCAGCAGATGGTGTAGTGGTTACATTGCTGGACTCTTGTGTAGTTGACTATGGTTTGAGTCCCAGATCTAGTGGCTTAAAAGTCACACCAGTCATGTGTGCATGGGAACCCAAAATCTCAAGAGAATGGAGAAGGGATTGTGCCATGGCCCTCCCTTCTGAGAGGTGATTTCTCACTTCCTAACTCTATGTCTCTCTCTATCTCTCTGGCGAGAGCATGTGCCCTGTAGCAAAAAATCTCTCCAGGGAAGGAAAAAATATTAATGCAGGCTTGCCTCTTAACCAGTTACTAAAGGGCATTACTGTCCCATGAGTACATTTATGTTCTGTGACCCTACATCTGTGTGACTGCTGTCCTTCAGCACCTCCCCTCTGTTCAGTTGCATTTTATTCTGTTAGCCTCACATTCCATTGGCTAGAAAGTAATCTTGCCGTGCTCTCATACGAGTTAAAGGCACTTTCATTTTATCATCTTTCAGTTTAACTCTAGGAAAAGTGAATCTTCCTGGGCTTACCGTGGAGGCTTTTGCTATTACATAAATTTGTTAAGCAATGTCTTGGAGGGGTGATCATTAAATATTTTGAGAATTAGTGCATGTGACTTTATTTGCAGGGCCCAATTTGGCCTAGGGAGAAGTTTATGTAACTCCTCTGGATATCTCTGGGACGTCTACATCCATCAGGACATCAAAGTGGGGGTACCTTCTTGACTATCAATGCTTGAAGCTTTGTGAACTAGAAGAGTTAATAGTTTAATTAGCAGTCCTGTTGTCTGAACCCTAGTCTGAAATCAATCTGGGGAAAACGTTGGAAAGACTCCGTGAAACCCATAAAATTGTTTAGAAGGTTTTTTTTTTTTTTAATTGAAAAGAAAGAAGAGTGTACAAAATTCATTAACCATATATTCCCAAATGGGCCCCCCAATTTAACCTGCCTTAGAATTAAATCTTTATTTGAGAGTGGCCATAGAGGAATAGGAGAAGAGACTGATCTCTGAGGGTTTTGAGTGTCTCGTTTTTTCAAGTGCAGTTCTGTCTAGCTGAAATCTGTGCTTCAAATACCTGGCTTACAGTTCTGCGATTTAATTCTTTATGCATCTTGGATTAGCACAGCTCTGATATTGTCTTTCTTTTTAGGAATTTCATTTTCACAAGTTAGGTCTGTGACAGATCTTATTCCAACTGTGCAAAACTGCATTTTTTTTCCAAGAAAAAGCTTGAACTTTTGATTTCTTCCCCTCCCCATATCCAATCAACTGTCAAAAGTCTGCTAAATTATCTTCTCACATCTGTTACTTCCCATCCCCACCATCAAACTATCTTTAACTTAGGTATTACAGCTTATTCCTTCTTTTTCCTTTTCCTTTGTGTGTGTGTGTGTGTGTGTGTGTGTGTGTGTAAACAATCTTCTGGTGGCCTCCTTACATCCTCCTCATCCATCTCATTTTCTCCATAGAAGCCATGATAATCTTGCTAAAGTGTAATTATTGATGATGTCATCTCTATAATGAAAATCTTCCCAATGACTTCTATTTTGCTTTAATGTAAACCTGTATTTCCTGGCATGAATCTCTTTATGGCACATTGAAGATGATCTGGGAGGAATATGAGCAGGATATAGCAAAAGGCATGGTAACTGATTTCTCCAGGGTAAGTGGTAAGGCTGTGTGTAGAAGGGACGTTGCTATTTCAAGCATTTCCTCAAACACTTATTCCAGCATTCTATTACCTCTTCATGGGCATAGAAAGGTGGCTTCAGCCTTTTGGTGAATGCCCAATATGGGGGAAACTGTCATTTCTGATTCTGAATTCATTCCATACCTCTTACTCATGGGTGTGGACAGTGTGGGTTTTATGGTTTCATATCATTA
Source organism: Tupaia belangeri chinensis (assembly GCF_000334495.1). Taxonomy (NCBI): domain Eukaryota; kingdom Metazoa; phylum Chordata; class Mammalia; order Scandentia; family Tupaiidae; genus Tupaia; species Tupaia belangeri. Next base: position 2,038,889 of record NW_006160142.1, on the reverse strand, counting down.
GTGGGTTTGGAAGGGAAACTGGCTGTGCTATTTCAGGAACCATACCTTGAAATGTATAAGGTAGTAGGTGGAGGGATGGTATTTGCCAGATTCTTTGGGACATGGTAAATAAATATGCAAACAAATATTACTTTACTATTTTAAATGACAAAATAATTTTTAAAAAGCTTGAAAATGATCTCTTCTGATATTTTCAAAATTCACTTGAATATCCAGTAACACCAAAGATTTGCTTTAGATCATTGTGTTTTGGTCTTTAATTTGTCCTGTTTTGTTAATTTACCTTACCTGTCCTCAGTTGTAGTTTGAGTTATCTAAAAACTCACCTTCTAGAACTAGAGAATGTGACGTTTTATTTCCTGACTGTACATATGAACGTGCACAGGCGCAAACGTGTGTCTGTGTGTGTATTTTTTATCAGTTTTAAGAACATGCTTATTAAACTTGAGAGAAAGAAAAGGGTGCAAATGCATATGATTATGTGAATATGTGCAAATATTTCCTTCCAAAGTAGCTTATGATGTAGATATGTCAACAAAAAATTAAGAGTTTTTATTTCAAATTTAACATTTCAAAAGTAAAACACTCAGCTACTGGAGTTTTTTGGAAAAGTCTTTTTTCTCAGCACTCTCAATTTGTAGTACTTAGATGGTATTTTCTAAATTACACTTCTTTTCAAGACATTGAGAAAGTTGCTGACGTACAGATTTTTACACATTATGTTTTCCTTTTTTGTCTGACTTCCCATTAGTAAGTTCTTTTTCATATGCACAGGATAGAGATATTTGAATTTAAAACATCAAATGAAAATAAAGATATCATCAAAATAATTTGAATATTATGTATTTTATTTTGTTCACCACATCAAAAGTTATCTGTGAATTACCTAATGGTATTCTAGACTCTGAGGTAAAAACAAGGGAACATGAAAACTAGTTCTTATCCTCAAAATAGCATAAAACTTATATAAATAATATAAAGCAATATAAAATGAAGTAGTAGAACTTACTCTGTACTAATAATTATACATTTGTTTTCATATGATTGCTCTAAAAATGGAGATAGAATATGCATTGCTTTGCTGCAGAAGTTGTATTTCTTATCATTCTCTCTAGGTTAATGTTCCTCAGAATCTGCTTTAAAATGTTATTTAGCGTTTTGATTAGTAGAGACAAATGCCTCCAAATAAAATATTTCCAAACTTCTTATTAAGCTTCTCAGATAATAATCTATTTACCTTTTATAGAGACGTAGAAATGTTTTCTTTGAGAAGGATGAAATGAAATTCAGATGAAGAAAGATTTTCCAATTTTTAATTGTGACTGGGTTACCATTGCTCTTTTTGAGACTAGTTAGCTTAGAAAACACAATAATATAATTAATGTGGCATGATATGATATCAAAGAAAAATGCACCCAACAAACTGAACAGGCAAGGAAGGCTTCAAGCCGAACTACTTTAATAATGGAGAGAAACTGAACTCGGCTCCACTGAAACAAAAGGTGGATGATCATTTAAGCTTTCAGGTGAGCTAGTGAGGACAGGCTGGAGGATGTAGGTGAGGAATGAGGTGACCAACATGATTATCTCTGTTTCTAATTCGCATCAATAGTAGTTCGGCTCCTTTGGTCCCATGAAGTATAAGAGATAGGGGCACTAGCTTTCTCAAAGATTACATTTCAAAGGGATGGTTCCTAGGCCCTCAGAAAGACATTTTCAAGTTGTACAATAAAACTGACAAGAAGCTGGGAGATTTACATCTCCCAAAAAGCAGAGACAGTACTTACACATTTTAAATGTAAATGTTCTATGTTCAATCTAAGGGGCCTGTGTGGGTCAGTTCATTTCACTCTGCTTAGGGTCTCAAGCAAGATTCTTTCCTATTTGTGAATGTATGCCATTTTGTTTTTGTAAGGGGAAAAGAATTGGGTAATGGGATGAATCCATAAAAACAGAATACACTAGAGTGAATGACATCAGTTTACTATTTAGAAAAAGGGTGATAGATTAGTACTCGCTTTTGTAAGAAGTTTCGATGGGAAAAGTTTCACATTACTTTGTGGTCATGGACAAATAGTTTCACCTGTTAATACCAATTCCTTCTTTCCCTTTTTTCCTTTCCTTTCCTTCCTTCCTTCCTTCCTTCCTTCCTTCCTTCCTTCCTTCCTTCCTTCCTTCCTTCCTTTTTTCCTTCCCTTCCTTCCTTCCTTTTTTCCCTTCCTTCCTTCCTTCCTTCCTTCCTTCCTTCCTTTTTTTCCTTTCCTTTTCCTTCCTTCCTTCCTTCCTTCCTTCCTTCCTTCCTTCCTTCCTTTCTTCCTTCCTTCTGTCCTTTTTTCCCTTTCTTTCAATTGCCAGAGGGCATATGCTTTAGCTAGAGAGAGACGCAGAGAAAGAGAAAGATAGCACCCACTAAGGACATTGTCACACTGCAGTCCCTTCTCCTCCATTTCTCCATCCTCTTGAGATTTGGGTGCATGTGTGCACATGTGCCCAGCCTGTTTTACAACCACTGGGAGCAGACTGGAACTCCAGTCTGTCATGTGACACTCCTTTAACTACCAGGCTACAGGGCCAATCCAACTAGATTTGTAAAATAAATATAGCTTTCCTATCAAATTTACTTGAATATCATTAAGATGAAAAAAATACATAGAAATGTTTTGTCATTTTGTTTCAGAGACTGTATAAACACTCCCTGCTATAAAAACGAGACCCAGATATTAATAGGTCTAAACAAAACATAAATAGCTATGATCCAGAGCTTACAGGAAAGGAGAGTGCAGTTCCCAGCTCATGCCTTCCATCTCTGAGTCTAAAGCTGCTGGCTCAGTTTTTGTCATCATTCAGAGAGAAGAAAGAAGGAAATGGGCAGGATAGTACAGGCATATTTAATAACCTGCCCTAGAAGAATCACACATAATTTTTTCCCTTTTCCCCTTCTCATTGGTCAGAATTTAATAACATGGCCCTTTAAGCCACAAGGGAGAATGGGAAATGTAAATTTAGCTAGACAGTGAAGCAACACTCAAGAGTTCTGTTATTAAAGAAGCTAAAATTGGGGCCAGCATGTGGCATGGTGGTTAAGGGTGCTGGACTCCCACATGGCCAACTGTGGTTCGAGTCCTGTACCTGTCAGCTTCCTTTCTCACTTTCCATTTCTCTCTCTCTCTTTCACTCTGTCCCTCTCTAGTCAAATATAAATAAATAAATAAATAGATAAAAATAATTCTTTACAAAAAAAAAAAAGCTAAAGTGAATAGTGGTGAACACTGACAGTCTCCACCACAGAAGTAAATGAAGAAATGACCAAAACCATTGAAACATCTTATAATTAGGTCTCTCAAATACTAAGCTCAGGACAGTGCAATGGGTATTTAAATACCAAAGTTTAGTCAAGTGGATATCTAGTTTGTTCATAAAAAACACCTTTTTTCTTCTCTTTAAGCTTTTTTTTTTTAGTGACTCCTAGTGTTTAATATGCTCAATTCTACTGATGGTGTCCAAACAATGGTTACAAAATGATCTTGTATTAAAAGCCTGTATTAATGCTAAATATGTTTAATAGGTAACCACATTTGGTACATAGTCTGTGAACCTAGTGGAATCATTTGTCTCAGGATATTGTTGAATTTTCAGAAAGCGCTCCATGTTATGTTTTAATTCTTGCAAATTGCTTGCCAATTTAATACGAGCTGCATCTAAACAGTAAGTAATTGCTTATGATAATGAGTGCAAACTAATTTGCTAGAATATGTTAATATTCACAAAGCACTTTTATACTGCCTGCTGTTCCAAGAAAACTGCTCTCTTGGTTAAATGTAGCTTTTAGATACCATTATTGTTACACATCTGACTAAAATAATCACTTCAGTAGCAGCTAGCTACTCAAAAGTCATATGAATATGACTTCAAAATTCCAAAGAAGGAGCAGAAAGTCATGTCACCCTTTGATAAATGATTTAGAATATTTGAGGGTGAAAGAAAAGGAATCACAGTCTTAATAATTAATTCTAATTAGTGATTGATAGTAGTAAGCACACTATACTGAGTTAAAAATGGCTTCTATTTTCCTTTAGAAACATAAAACTTAATTTAAATGACTTCAAAGACAGATGGCATGCAAACTTCATTTGAATACAATAACCAATTTTAAATGAATTAAACTTTTAAAAATGACCCTAGATCTAGATGTTTTTAAGTTTTAAGCTTACTTCACCCCTCAGTTTCCTATTCTCTTTGTCCTAAAGATCTTTCTCAGCCATTTTCAGAGATGCTATTTGAAGACCAGAGTTTAAAGACACATGCATATTTCAATCACAAGGTTCGTTTGAGATTGGGAACGTGAGTGTTCAAGGACCTAAGGTGCAGATGGGAAGCACTTTGTAATTTTAGTCTAGGAAGATAAAATACCGTGAATACAAAAGAAGAAAAGTTTAACACTTGCTTGCCCAGATCTGTTTTGGCACTTAAACCCACTGTGTAATTTTTCAATATTTTCAACTTTGAAAATGTTGTCAAGGCCACGCAGTGGCTGGCACAGTGGTGATATATCTGGACCAAGGGGTTCTGGATTTGTGTCTCTCTACCAGCACGTGCTTGTGTGCTCGTGAGCCAGACCAACTGAGAGTGAGTAAACTGCAGCATGAAACCCTGTGGGGACTAGCAGATGGCATAATGGTGAAGTCACTGGACTGCCACGTAGTCGTCCACGGTTCAGAGCCCTTACCTGGCAGCTTAAAACACATGCCAGATGCATGTGCATGTATGACCAAGATACCAAGATGAGAATAGAGGAAAAGGGATTGCAGTGTGGCCATCCTCCTGAGGGGTAATTTCTTGCTTTTTGTCTCTCTGTCTCTGTCTCTCCAGTGCACACACCCTATAGCAAGAATCTCTCTCTAAAGAAATAGGCTGTTTAAGAAAACATTGTTTCACATAGTTACATATCTTCACATGGGTGGCGCAATATAAAGATCTCCACAGAGAGCTCTTTATCCCCCTCTGTCACTTTCAAAATTCAATTTATTTGTGTTTTGTTTTCTTGGTTTATATTTTATGTTTATTTATTTATTTCCTCCATGAGAGTGTGAGAGACAGAGAGAGCGAGCGAGCGAGCAAGCACTCCCAAGAGGATCTGATGCTTAATAAACCTTCAGTATTCAGCCAACCCCAAATTGTGGGAAAGTACTCCTGCTATATACTCAAAAAGGTCTCTACACTTGAACTTGGAATCTCCCCATGTGGACCAGCCTCTCAGAGTGTCGTATTTTACTGCTGCACCATCAACTAGCCTCCGAAATTCTTTATTGAATTGCACTTGCTAATGATCTTCATTGGTTGCAAACTTTGGTTTTAGATTTTAAATCTTAAAAATACCCACAATATCTTATCAAAATATATGGCCTAACTTTCCTTTTTTGAATTGTTGTAATTGCTATTACAAAAATATGTGGATTGATGCCTCACAGAATTGACTGAATTTTAGTCTTATTGTCATCTTCCTAAGCTGTTTCAGAAAGCCTGAGATGAAGAATGAATAAACAAGCCAAAGTTACATACATTTCATTATTGTTTACGTTGCTGCTCTGTTGCTTTTTTTACTAAGCATACACCACACCTATTCTTTTTCAAATATTCATTTATTTATTTAATTCCATTTGTTATTATTATATTTTAATTTGAACAAAGAGGGAGAGAGAGAGGGAAAGCAAAAAAGCAAGCCACCAGGTCTGGGACTTGAACTGCGGTCAGCTGTGTGGGAAACCAGCACTTATAACCACTACACCACCTGCCAGCCCCACACCACACCTACTCTTAAAAAATGAAAAGTGAATTTATTTCTGGTAAAGATAGAATGAAATAATTTGTGATAAATAACAAAATTATGACAAGAAATTTATTAATGGTAGTTTGTTTAACTGACAGTATTATCAGCTTTTTTACATTTGAAGTTATGTGACTCTTTGTTAAAGAAAATTTGCATTTCATGGACTGCTTCATATACTGAAATGCAACTTATCTAGTCTCTTTCTAACACGAACCTTGATTAGTCCTAATTTCTACTATATAAACTGTACTCTGTATGTAGGGATGTAATTCAGGAGACAAAGAGATAGGAAAGGGTAGAGTTTTTAAAAATGCATCAGCTTCTTCTAGGGGAAAAACGCGACTTCCCATTTATATCAGTGGCATTATTTCCTATTTCTGGAAACCATTTTTGTGCCTCTTTGCTTTTCCTTGTGAAAATCCTGTATACAAAATTTGCTCTTATCTTTCCAGAAATGTGTTAATATTTTCCCCCAAAAGAATTTGGAGACATTTTGAGAAACAAGTGAATTATCCATACCGGTTCAAGTAGAGGGCTGGTTTGTATAGGGAATATTTAAAGTTATCATAAGGATTCTTTGCTTACTGTGATGGCTTAATCATCGAAGGTCTTTGAACAGAGGAGTAATTGGACATACTGTTTCAAAAAACAAATCAGATGTCAGCTTATAAGGTAGATTTAAATTAAGTAGAGGTCAAAGGTTTCAGATCAATAAAAGGTGATATTTTTTATAAAATTTAAGATAGAAAATGATGCAGTTTGAACTATGACTATAAAACTGGAAATATGAAAGTGAAATTTAAGAAATTAACATTTGGTTGAATGGGTAGCGACAGTTGGGGAAAAGCCAGATTTCAGAACTATGGTATATTCCTTTCTGTTTCCAGCAGGGTCTAGCATGCCACTTTATACATAGTAAATGCCTAATTTATTTTATTGTGCATAGAATTTTTAATTCTTGAATTACCCTGTTATATTTTTCATAATCTCTATGTCTAGCAACATCCTTCTGCTGTTTTCTTTGCATTGTACTTTGTTTGTTTTTGTCAAAAAGTTGCACTTTTTATTTTATTTTATTTTATTTAGAGAGGTATTTTTTTCTATAGAATACATTTTCTTGCCGGAGAGACAGAGAGAGAGACAAAAAGCAAGAAATCACCCCCCTAGGGAGGATGACCATGCCATAATCTCTTCTCCTCCAGCCTCCTCTTGGGATTTTGGGCATGTGTATGCAGGTGTCTGTGAGTTTTAAGCTGCCAGGTCTGGGACTCAAACCTTGGCCAACTCTGTGGAAGTCTAACAATGTAACCATTATGTCATCTGCTGGTCCTGAAGCTCCACTTTTTATTTTAATTCAAGTCTTTCTCTAGCACCTCATTAAACCATTGGGCTTTCAATCTTTCAAGAAACTTTGGAAAATAATCTCATTTAAGATTTTTTCAAATTTTGCTAAAAGAAATATTAATCCTCCTTCCATAATTGCCACCATTTTCTGTCTTCTGATTATTTCTGTCATCACAATCATGATGTGTACTAATTTCTACCCATGAAAATATCAGCAATGTATCAGAAAGACAGTTGTTGATTTTTTACTATTTTTTTTTTTTGGAGAGGTTTTTTGCTATAGGGTGCATTCGCTCGCCAGACAGACAGAGAGAGACAGAGAGATAGAAAGTGAGAAATCACCCCTCAGGAGGATGGCCACGCTGCAATCCCTTCTCCTCCACTCTCCTCTCAGGATCTTGGGTGCGCATGCACATGTGCCCGGCGTGAATTTTAAGCCACTGAGTCTGGGACGCGAACCACAGTCAACTACATAGGAGTCCAGCGACATAGCCATTACGCTAACTGCTGGTACCATTGATTTTTTACTATTTTCTTATACCTCTCTATTACACTGGTGTTCTTTCTTTCTTTGTGCATGTGTGTGTGTGTGTGTGTGTGTGTGTGTGTGTGTGTTTCTTTTTTTCAGAGGGACCTTAGGGCATGTGCACTCACTGGAGAGAAAAAGAGAGACAGAGACAGTGAGAGGGAAAGTAAGAAATTAACCCCCCGGGGGGATGGCTACACCACCTACCCCTTATCCATTCTTCTTCCAAGATCTTGGGCATGTGTACACATGCACCCAGCATGAGTTTCAAACCAACGAGTCTGGGACTTGAACCGTGGCAGGTCATGTGGAAGTCCAGCAATGTAAACACTATGTCATCTGCTGGCCCGATTGGTGTTCTCTTAAATTTCAAATTTAAGGGAGGTATTAGCTCTCACTAATGTGAGCAAACTCATAGTCCAACAAATTTCCCGCTACACATCTATACCCCCAAGCTTATTATATTTGATTAGTGAAATTATTCAGATGTCTTATATAGCTGCAGACATTCTATCTTGTCAATGGATGTAGGCATGGAATAGATCACACACTAAATCCTGCTTACTTATTTGAGAACTTACTTACTTGAGTCTTATATTATTTATTCATTACTGTATCAGTTCTGACTTAATTCAAGGAATATGTTATTATTAATGATTAATAAATGAACGAAAGCACATAGGTTGATGAGAATTAAGTCCTATCCCTTAAGTCCTAAGTCCTTATCTTCAGAATACTTTTTAAGATTTCAGTTTCTATACGAATCAAATGTTTTAAAAAAAGATAATAAAAATGAAATAAAATTAAATTAATACAGATTTCAGTTTCAATAAAAGACAACTGTAACATATTGTATCATAGTATACAAATTAAAAATAAGTTTTGTAAATATTACAGGGAGAGAATCCACCTTGACTGGAGTGAAAGCAAAAAGCTTTCACTGAAAGGAAAACTGGATATAGCAGAGAACCATAAACCAATAAAAGTAAACTCACTTTGGGAGTAGAACGTGTTATTACATTTGTGAATGCCTATGTGATGGAGTTAGAGCATAGTCTGAGGTGACTTCTGAGTTGAAAACTAATATTCAGTCAGTTCTATTCCAAAATAACTAGTAAACAATTTTTTTTTTAAGAGATGTTTGCTATAGGTCACCTGTGCTCGCTGGAGACAGAGAGACAGAAAGCTAGAAATCAATCCCCCTCCCTCCAGGGGGGATGGTTACACCACAGTCCTTTCTCCTCCTTTCTCCTCTTGGGATTTTGAAACACTGCCCCTGGGTAAATTTCAAACTGCTGGATCTGGGACCTGAACTGTGGTTGTTTATGTGGGAGTCC
>NW_006160142.1:1994802-2015882 GCF_000334495.1 Tupaia belangeri chinensis | reverse complement strand
TCTTTCCCTTAAGAACCATAAAACTTAATTTAAATGACTTCAAAGACAGATGGCATGCAAACTTCATTTGAATACAATAACCAATTTTAAATGAATTAAACTTTTAAAAATGACCCTAGATCTAGATGTTTTTAAGTTTTAAGCTTACTTCACCCCTCAGTTTCCTATTCTCTTTGTCCTAAAGATCTTTCTCAGCCATTTTCAGAGATGCTATTTGAAGACCAGAGTTTAAAGACACATGCATATTTCAATCACAAGGTTCGTTTGAGATTGGGAACGTGAGTGTTCAAGGACCTAAGGTGCAGATGGGAAGCACTTTGTAATTTTAGTCTAGGAAGATAAAATACCGTGAATACAAAAGAAGAAAAGTTTAACACTTGCTTGCCCAGATCTGTTTTGGCACTTAAACCCACTGTGTAATTTTTCAATATTTTCAACTTTGAAAATGTTGTCAAGGCCACGCAGTGGCTGGCACAGTGGTGATATATCTGGACCAAGGGGTTCTGGATTTGTGTCTCTCTACCAGCACGTGCTTGTGTGCTCGTGAGCCAGACCAACTGAGAGTGAGTAAACTGCAGCATGAAACCCTGTGGGGACTAGCAGATGGCATAATGGTGAAGTCACTGGACTGCCACGTAGTCGTCCACGGTTCAGAGCCCTTACCTGGCAGCTTAAAACACATGCCAGATGCATGTGCATGTATGACCAAGATACCAAGATGAGAATAGAGGAAAAGGGATTGCAGTGTGGCCATCCTCCTGAGGGGTAATTTCTTGCTTTTTGTCTCTCTGTCTCTGTCTCTCCAGTGCACACACCCTATAGCAAGAATCTCTCTCTAAAGAAATAGGCTGTTTAAGAAAACATTGTTTCACATAGTTACATATCTTCACATGGGTGGCGCAATATAAAGATCTCCACAGAGAGCTCTTTATCCCCCTCTGTCACTTTCAAAATTCAATTTATTTGTGTTTTGTTTTCTTGGTTTATATTTTATGTTTATTTATTTATTTCCTCCATGAGAGTGTGAGAGACAGAGAGAGCGAGCGAGCGAGCAAGCACTCCCAAGAGGATCTGATGCTTAATAAACCTTCAGTATTCAGCCAACCCCAAATTGTGGGAAAGTACTCCTGCTATATACTCAAAAAGGTCTCTACACTTGAACTTGGAATCTCCCCATGTGGACCAGCCTCTCAGAGTGTCGTATTTTACTGCTGCACCATCAACTAGCCTCCGAAATTCTTTATTGAATTGCACTTGCTAATGATCTTCATTGGTTGCAAACTTTGGTTTTAGATTTTAAATCTTAAAAATACCCACAATATCTTATCAAAATATATGGCCTAACTTTCCTTTTTTGAATTGTTGTAATTGCTATTACAAAAATATGTGGATTGATGCCTCACAGAATTGACTGAATTTTAGTCTTATTGTCATCTTCCTAAGCTGTTTCAGAAAGCCTGAGATGAAGAATGAATAAACAAGCCAAAGTTACATACATTTCATTATTGTTTACGTTGCTGCTCTGTTGCTTTTTTTACTAAGCATACACCACACCTATTCTTTTTCAAATATTCATTTATTTATTTAATTCCATTTGTTATTATTATATTTTAATTTGAACAAAGAGGGAGAGAGAGAGGGAAAGCAAAAAAGCAAGCCACCAGGTCTGGGACTTGAACTGCGGTCAGCTGTGTGGGAAACCAGCACTTATAACCACTACACCACCTGCCAGCCCCACACCACACCTACTCTTAAAAAATGAAAAGTGAATTTATTTCTGGTAAAGATAGAATGAAATAATTTGTGATAAATAACAAAATTATGACAAGAAATTTATTAATGGTAGTTTGTTTAACTGACAGTATTATCAGCTTTTTTACATTTGAAGTTATGTGACTCTTTGTTAAAGAAAATTTGCATTTCATGGACTGCTTCATATACTGAAATGCAACTTATCTAGTCTCTTTCTAACACGAACCTTGATTAGTCCTAATTTCTACTATATAAACTGTACTCTGTATGTAGGGATGTAATTCAGGAGACAAAGAGATAGGAAAGGGTAGAGTTTTTAAAAATGCATCAGCTTCTTCTAGGGGAAAAACGCGACTTCCCATTTATATCAGTGGCATTATTTCCTATTTCTGGAAACCATTTTTGTGCCTCTTTGCTTTTCCTTGTGAAAATCCTGTATACAAAATTTGCTCTTATCTTTCCAGAAATGTGTTAATATTTTCCCCCAAAAGAATTTGGAGACATTTTGAGAAACAAGTGAATTATCCATACCGGTTCAAGTAGAGGGCTGGTTTGTATAGGGAATATTTAAAGTTATCATAAGGATTCTTTGCTTACTGTGATGGCTTAATCATCGAAGGTCTTTGAACAGAGGAGTAATTGGACATACTGTTTCAAAAAACAAATCAGATGTCAGCTTATAAGGTAGATTTAAATTAAGTAGAGGTCAAAGGTTTCAGATCAATAAAAGGTGATATTTTTTATAAAATTTAAGATAGAAAATGATGCAGTTTGAACTATGACTATAAAACTGGAAATATGAAAGTGAAATTTAAGAAATTAACATTTGGTTGAATGGGTAGCGACAGTTGGGGAAAAGCCAGATTTCAGAACTATGGTATATTCCTTTCTGTTTCCAGCAGGGTCTAGCATGCCACTTTATACATAGTAAATGCCTAATTTATTTTATTGTGCATAGAATTTTTAATTCTTGAATTACCCTGTTATATTTTTCATAATCTCTATGTCTAGCAACATCCTTCTGCTGTTTTCTTTGCATTGTACTTTGTTTGTTTTTGTCAAAAAGTTGCACTTTTTATTTTATTTTATTTTATTTAGAGAGGTATTTTTTTCTATAGAATACATTTTCTTGCCGGAGAGACAGAGAGAGAGACAAAAAGCAAGAAATCACCCCCCTAGGGAGGATGACCATGCCATAATCTCTTCTCCTCCAGCCTCCTCTTGGGATTTTGGGCATGTGTATGCAGGTGCCTGTGAGTTTTAAGCTGCCAGGTCTGGGACTCAAACCTTGGCCAACTCTGTGGAAGTCTAACAATGTAACCATTATGTCATCTGCTGGTCCTGAAGCTCCACTTTTTATTTTAATTCAAGTCTTTCTCTAGCACCTCATTAAACCATTGGGCTTTCAATCTTTCAAGAAACTTTGGAAAATAATCTCATTTAAGATTTTTTCAAATTTTGCTAAAAGAAATATTAATCCTCCTTCCATAATTGCCACCATTTTCTGTCTTCTGATTATTTCTGTCATCACAATCATGATGTGTACTAATTTCTACCCATGAAAATATCAGCAATGTATCAGAAAGACAGTTGTTGATTTTTTACTATTTTTTTTTTTTGGAGAGGTTTTTTGCTATAGGGTGCATTCGCTCGCCAGACAGACAGAGAGAGACAGAGAGATAGAAAGTGAGAAATCACCCCTCAGGAGGATGGCCACGCTGCAATCCCTTCTCCTCCACTCTCCTCTCAGGATCTTGGGCACGCATGCACACGTGCCCGGCGTGAATTTTAAGCCACTGAGTCTGGGACGCGAACCACAGTCAACTACATAGGAGTCCAGCGACATAGCCATTACGCTAACTGCTGGTACCATTGATTTTTTACTATTTTCTTATACCTCTCTATTACACTGGTGTTCTTTCTTTCTTTGTGTATGTGTGTGTGTGTGTGTGTGTGTGTGTGTGTGTGTGTGTGTTTTTCTTTTTTTCAGAGGGACCTTAGGGCATGTGCACTCACTGGAGAGAAAAAGAGAGACAGAGACAGTGAGAGGGAAAGTAAGAAATTAACCCCCCGGGGGGATGGCTACACCACCTACCCCTTATCCATTCTTCTTCCAAGATCTTGGGCATGTGTACACATGCACCCAGCATGAGTTTCAAACCAACGAGTCTGGGACTTGAACCGTGGCAGGCCATGTGGAAGTCCAGCAATGTAAACACTATGTCATCTGCTGGCCCGATTGGTGTTCTCTTAAATTTCAAATTTAAGGGAGGTATTAGCTCTCACTAATGTGAGCAAACTCATAGTCCAACAAATTTCCCGCTACACATCTATACCCCCAAGCTTATTATATTTGATTAGTGAAATTATTCAGATGTCTTATATAGCTGCAGACATTCTATCTTGTCAATGGATGTAGGCATGGAATAGATCACACACTAAATCCTGCTTACTTATTTGAGAACTTACTTACTTGAGTCTTATATTATTTATTCATTACTGTATCAGTTCTGACTTAATTCAAGGAATATGTTATTATTAATGATTAATAAATGAACGAAAGCACATAGGTTGATGAGAATTAAGTCCTATCCCTTAAGTCCTAAGTCCTTATCTTCAGAATACTTTTTAAGATTTCAGTTTCTATACGAATCAAATGTTTTAAAAAAAGATAATAAAAATGAAATAAAATTAAATTAATACAGATTTCAGTTTCAATAAAAGACAACTGTAACATATTGTATCATAGTATACAAATTAAAAATAAGTTTTGTAAATATTACAGGGAGAGAATCCACCTTGACTGGAGTGAAAGCAAAAAGCTTTCACTGAAAGGAAAACTGGATATAGCAGAGAACCATAAACCAATAAAAGTAAACTCACTTTGGGAGTAGAACGTGTTATTACATTTGTGAATGCCTATGTGATGGAGTTAGAGCATAGTCTGAGGTGACTTCTGAGTTGAAAACTAATATTCAGTCAGTTCTATTCCAAAATAACTAGTAAACAATTTTTTTTTTAAGAGATGTTTGCTATAGGTCACCTGTGCTCGCTGGAGACAGAGAGACAGAAAGCTAGAAATCAATCCCCCTCCCTCCAGGGGGGATGGTTACACCACAGTCCTTTCTCCTCCTTTCTCCTCTTGGGATTTTGAATCACTCCCCCTGGGTAAATTTCAAACTGCTGGATCTGAACACTGCCCCTGGGTAAATTTCAAACTGCTGGATCTGGGACCTGAACTGTGGTTGTTTATGTGGGAGTCCAGCAACCTAACCATTATACCATCTGCTGGTCCCCTAGTAAATAATTGTAACTGGTGCCTAGTCAAGTGAAGAATGACTTAAATATAGCAGGCAGAAAGATGAAAAAATAAGGAGGAATCAGGATTAGAAAATAAACATAAGTTAAACTTTTGATTTTAGGCTAAAATTATTTTTGGTTCTATTGTTTATATGATGATGTCTATTTATCTGAACTACACAATACAAGTAATTAAAAATACCATATACTCTTTATATCAGTATTTAATACCATTGCTGTGGGCAAGAAGTGGTGTCACTGCTAAAAAGTCATGAAGTGATTATGTTAATAATAATAGTAATAAAGATGTGTCTTCTACACCTCAAGTTTACAATTTAGAAGCTTCATAATGAGCTAAAATCTGGGATGCTATAGGGCCAGGTGCTTACAACAAAACATTGCAACACTTGCACACCTTTGAAAGATTCAGGCCAGATAGGGAAAATGCCAGAAAGTAAAAGAAATCATTTCTGTTAAGTGTCATTGTGTTATTAAGCTTTGAGTCTCCTCAAACCAGACCAGGGAAGCAGCATTAGAAAAACAAAACAAAACAAAACACTATAGATGATTGAAGTGAGAACTTAATTTGTGAATTTTACTATTTAGAATCAGTCTTTTGAACTCACCTCTTCACTCTATAGTGAAAAAAAGCAACAAAAGTAGAGATGGGTGCAGCTCATAACCATATCTTTGTAATAGCAGCCCTGGGCTTTGCTTATGTTATTTGTAAAAGGAAAGATTAAGATTCATTCTCTTTGGACCAGCAGTTAGCATAATGGCTATGTCACTAGGCTCCCATGTAGTTAACCGCAGTTCGAGTCCCGGACCCAGTGGCTTAAACTTACGCCAGGCGCGTGTGCATGCTTGCCCAAGATCCCAAGAGGAGAATGGAGGAGAAGGGATTGCAGCGTGGCCATCCTCCCTGGGGGGTGATTTCTCCCTTTCTGTCTCTCTGTCTCTCTCTGTCTGGTGAGCACACACACCCTATAGCAAAAACCTCTCCAAAAAATGAAAGAAAAAAAAAAGATTCACTCTTTTATTTTGAAAAGTTCTTCATCATTGTCTATAATTATGCCAGTTCTTTTAACTTGGAAATTTCCTTAGACCATATTTCTGGTAAAGACAATTATTGACTCCTAAAAACCAATAGTAGCCATTTTCATCATTAACTTTTGAAATGAGTTAACTGAAGGACATAATTCAGCGACTGCAAATTCTACCTACTAGTTAATAATGTTAAAGATTTACTAGGAACTTCCACAGTTTATTTTATGCTCTTCAAAAAAAAAAAAAAAAGATTTAAATAAAAAAGTGCTTGATGGTAGTTTTCTTGTCTTCCCATTCCTGATGCCTGTAGCTCTAATGCAAATTGATCACTGAATTACTTGCCAGAGACTTTTTAATAAAGTTCACTGACTGCTTGAGGGAGTCTAGTTTCTGAAGGGAAGACATAAACATTTGATGTGCTTAGGGTTATTGGGTATGAGATTACTCCGTTTGGTTTTATTTTTAGCTCAAGATCACATTGCTGTCTTTATGGAGTTTTTTTCTAATCTGATTGACAGAAGATCTACCACTTAACTAGGTTTTCTTCTAAGTCAGATAACCTAGACCAGGAGCCTTTTAAAAAATTCCCAAGATGTTCAATTTGATTTTGGAACAAGTTTGTCTCACTAGGCAACTCAAATGATCAAACTCAACTGTTCCTAGAGGGGTTATTTTCTAAGTAAATGTTTAAGAGGAAGATAATAATAAGGTTTTTTTTAAAGAAAAAAAAAGTATTGCAATGTAACCACTATATGAAGTATTTATTAGACTTTTTAAAATGGTATTCACCAGTTTTAATATTATGTCAAAAGTATTCAATAATTTATGATCTGAAAAGACATATAGCATTGCTTTTATTTATCATTTTTCTGTTCATTTTTAAGGTTACTATTAATCAGTGCCTTTATTGTTATCATCTTTTAAAAAGACAATTAGAAACTCCAATAAATGGCGAAATGGCTGAATACCATTTATCTAACACCTCACACAAACTATTTTCCTGATATTTAAAGAACAGTTCCTATCCGTTGGGGAGAAAAGACTTGTATTTTAGGTTTGATATTTCTAGCTTATTTTCTCACAATTGGTTTTTATTAAACAGCCAAGAGATAGGGTGACTCAAGATAGTTTCTTAATTAATTTTCTTATAAGATAGAAAATAAGAGAATGGCTTATTGAGATGAATACAATTGCCATCAATTATTGTTCATGTTGAATCATGAGTTAGTACAACTGAAGGGGCACTCTTCACATCTTGTTCTGCCTGACTGGTGTCTGTGGTTGTGCACTGCAGCCCGTGCTCCTCTGTGCTGCTCCTGAATACACGTCTAGCTTTCAGACAGGGTAGGTCAGTCACAACCCATTCACTTTCTAAAGGATGACTTCGGTTGTTAGTGAGGATCGCACTAGTTTTCAAAAATGAATACGTTATTTCCATGTGGCATACTGTTTCCTTAAGTGTCAAAATTTGAAACATATATATGATGCATTTATAAATTATTTTTTCATGAAATATAGTATTTGTATTAGAGAAAATACTTAGAATGCTTATTAGAAAAAATGTCTCTATCAAAAAAAAAGATTTTTAGCCAACAGACAAAAGTAAAATTTCTTTCCTTTTTAATTGAAATACATAATTATGATTGAAATGATCTTTAAAAGAAATGATTCTCAAACATGTAGGAATCAGGATAGCTTTTTGCTGTTCCATTTTCTTGATCCTGTTATTACATTTTTTACTTAGTAAGTGCACATCTAAAAAAAATTTTATTTGCATCAAAATTATCTTTTCATTGGGATAGTGCACGTGGGCAGGCTTATGGAATAGGATTTCTCACTTTATGTTTATACTTCCTAGGTCTATAATTGGGTCTGGGTGATTGAGCCTCATTTAATCTCATTGAAAATTTGAAAAACAGTACTCGTTAATTCCTAATGATTCCTCACGGAGTCTAGAAGTCTAACAGTATCACTGATTTGCGTGGGGTATAGAATCTTTGTGATGAATGTGATCTGAGTTTGAGATTGAGATTGCCGCTCTTAGGGAATTCCAGTGCATGAAAATAGAGTGCTCAGAATTTCGACTCCCCTATCTATTAAAATTTACATTAAATTTAATAAATAAACAACTATTTTTAAAAATACAATAACTGTGCTAAATTCTTAAGAATCTAGGGTTTTGGGATCAGCGGTTGGCATAATAGTTATGTCACTGGACTCCTGTATGATTGGCCACAGTTCAAGTCCCAACCCAACAGCTTGAAACTCATGCCAGGCACGTGTGTGTGTGCTCAAAATCCCTACAGGAGAATGGAGGACAAGGGACTGTGGCATGGCCATCCCCCTGGGAGGTGATTTCTCACTTTCTGTCTCTCTATCTCTCTTGCTAGCACACATGCCCTATAGCAAAACTCTCTCAAAAAAAAAAAAAAAAAGTAAAGAGAGTCTAGGGTTTGGATAACAATTTGCCACATGTAACAAGCTTCTCCTTGTTCTTTCTATGTTGAATGTCATCCTGAGTTATTTTGGTAAATCTTTAACGTTTCAAGAATTACCTAAACTCTTCTGTATAATTTTTGCTTTGTTCTGATTGAGAATATGGAGCCAGTGTCTAACTCATTTCAGAAACATGCCATGTTTTTTTTGCCTCATTTTATTGAGGGGCCTACCTGCTCTCTGTCTCAAAGATAAATGAGTAAACCTATCTCATTCTCTAGTCTCTCCAGCTAGTTGTAATCCATTTGCTGATTCTATTCAGTCTGCTTCTTCCATCTTGAGTCACAATGGATTATAAATAGTCTTTATTTTTCTCTTTCTTTCCTAGTCTTTTTGCCTGTCTCTCTATCTCTCTTGCTAGCACACATGCCCTATAGCAAAACTCTCTCAAAAAAAAAAAAAAAAGTAAAGAGAGTCTAGGGTTTGGATAACAATTTGCCACATGTAACAAGCTTCTCCTTGTTCTTTCTATGTTGAATGTCATCCTGAGTTATTTTGGTAAATCTTTAACGTTTCAAGAATTACCTAAACTCTTCGGTATAATTTTTGCTTTGTTCTGATTGAGAATATGGAGCCAGTGTCTAACTCATTTCAGAAACATGCCATGTTTTTTTTGCCTCATTTTATTGAGGGGCCTACCTGCTCTCTGTCTCAAAGATAAATGAGTAAACCTATCTCATTCTCTAGTCTCTCCAGCTAGTTGTAATCCATTTGCTGATTCTATTCAGTCTGCTTCTTCCATCTTGAGTCACAATGGATTATAAATAGTCTTTATTTTTCTCTTTCTTTCCTAGTCTTTTTGCACCATTAGTTGTATGTATGTGTATATGTGTTTAAAACATTTAGGCCTGTCTTACTTCTCAATCCAGGTGATCGTTATTTTTTAGATTTAGAGTTGTTTACACATTATAGGTAGTAACTCCTATTACTCTGATTCACTAATCTCTCCTAATATAATAACTACCTTTACTGAATTCATAATATGTCTCTCTAAAATTTTAGTAGTTGGTATACTATAGTGTTTAGTTTCATGAAATAATTCCTTGCGATCTTGCAAGGAAGTAAAAATAATTTAGAAAGACAATAAGGTGTAATTAGTTGGTTTTCATTTAATGATACCATTTAATGATACTATTTAATGATAGATTTTGTTTTTATGTTTCACTAGCGTAGAAATTTTATCTTAGTCTACAACACTTTTTATATACATGGTAGTCTTCTCATTGCTTTCACCTTTTTGAATTTTTCTACAAATTCTTCCACATAGGTAGAAATTTTTAAGTAAATTTAACAACAGTGTCTTGATAGAGTAGTAGGAGGAATAAAATATCTCCTTATTTTTAATTATTTTACTTTTAATTTCCATCTGACTTCCTGGCAAACTTTCACAGGAAAGAGTATTATATCCTTGTTACATTTAATGGAAACATAATGGTCTGAATGTTTCATGTAGGCTACACAATGACATTTGAAGAATTATAGGCTTTTACAAAAGAACCTTTTATTCATATACTTACCTTATGAGTTATAAGCTAATCCATTCAGAAGTTAATTATATTATTGTTCAGCAAGGATCCAGAGCAGCCAATAATTGAGCAGACCTGTACATGCTGATAGGTTTTTCTCTTTCAGAAAGGTTCAATCCATTTGGGCAACTATAATAGCCTTTTCAGAAATGATGATAGGGTGAAGTGAGCACATTTAGAGAGGGGATAGTTGGCAGGAAGGAGCAGGAAGGGAGAGAGCTCTTTATGTAAATAGTATGTTCAATAAGATCTGAAAATATTTCTTATTTTAACATTGTAGGCAGTTCAAATATTGGAAATGGGAGTCCATGTGTAATTTTTACAAATATTTATTACAGTGTACCTTGACACTGCTAAATTTGCATCTGATGGAACAGTTTTGTTAATTTAGAGTGAGTAATATAGATTTGTAGCACAATTTATGTGGAGATTGCTGAAAGCCACTTTGAGCTTGTCATCCATACATTCAGTGATGTAATGGATGCCAAGGTAATTTGTAGGAAATCCATTAGTACTCATGGCACTGATGTGTTCATGCTAGCCATGTGGACACATGCATATATAATAAAGGTGACACATTTCACCTTTTGCCCCATATTGATAAAAAATGTGGAACTGTGATTAGGATGCACTGGCAGTGCACATTTAATTCACTTACATAATAAAATAAAGCATGCTTCTGTAAAAATGAAATTTTGTAAATAAAACTAGTTTGTAGTTCATTTTGTGTAGACTTTCTCTCTTATATAATGGTCAAGTTATTATTATTATTATTGCATGCTATAAATCTCATCATGCTAGATATTTTATGATGATGAAATAATGTTCTCTTTCTTATGAAAGCTATCACATAATACAATTTGATATAGTTTCCATTGTCACTGTTAGTGAATATAAATAATGTAATGGGTTTATGTAAAAAAAGTGCTAATATTAATGAAAACTACAGTGTAGGAACATCATTTCTTAAAAGGCTTTTGATTTAAACATGACTTTGAAATACAGCCAACTTTTCTGAAGGCTCTTATAACAAAATAAGACAACAATGGGGTCAGCAGGTGATGTGTTGGGTAAGGTGCTAGACTCCCATATAGCCAACCCTGGTTTGAGTTCCAGATTGGTGGACTGAAACTCATGCCAAGGCTTTGTATGTGAGTATCCAAAATTCTGAGATGAGAATGGAGGAGACAGGATTGCAGCCTAGCCATTCAAGGGGTGACTTCCCACTTTCCTTCTCATTGTTTCTCTGCTGAGTACACATAACCTATAGCAAAAAAACCCACAAAAACCAAGCAAACAAACAAAAAACTCTTTTAAAAAAAAGACAATGAAGCAGTGATGTTATTTTGTATTTTCACAGAACACACACACACACACACACACACACACACGCACACACAACCATTTCTCTTGAAAATTTACTGGGAATGTAGCATGAGGCAGGAACTAGACTAAGATATTATAGGGCAATATCTCAATGACTCCTTTCAGAACCTTTGTGAAAATATTGCTACCCTCATATTTGTGGAGGTAGGAAACCCAAGTTTTAAACTAAATAGTGTGATCAAGATCACATAGGTAGAAATGATATGGTTTAAATGTTAACACAGGCCTAAGTCCAGAGTCTACATTTTTAATTGTTTAAACTATTGTGGCAATAAGTACATAATATCCTTGGATCAGAAAGTTGTGTTACATGAGGTAGATTTTGAAATATTTGTCATCTGACCCTTTATGTTCAATTATGAGGATAATTTTCTAAAAGGAGAAAATTAAAATGAAAAGAAAGCTTTAAAAATATAGGTTTTGTGAAGTTTGATGCAAAGTGACTTTTTAAAGAAGAGAGCAAGGATTCTTGTTCTGTCATAGAAGGGCATTGTGGGAGGACTGGGCATCGAATTCTCTTGCTTATTTTAAAATTGTGTTGATGAGTACAATACAATGCACTGCTGTACATAGAAAAGAGAAAGACTCATCTTCAGATATGTCTGAAGAAAAAGAAAACTAGAAATAATTGCATCATTTGACAGACAGCAAGACATCTCTTTTGCTTTATTTTGGTGAAATCTAAAGAATTGCGAAGTCACTGTAAGCAGGGCAGATGAGCTAATTGCATGCCAGTTGCCAAGTCCTAACATTTACTGAAAAAGATTGAGAAATGAAATGAAATCAAATCTTGACTAATGCATTTGTATTGTGACTTTTATCTTACGGAAAATACAAGACTTTTAAATGATTACCTCAAGTTCTGTTACTGAGCAACTAGAAAGTTTCATAGTTCTATAAGTTTGGGACATATACCCTAACCAAATGTTAATCAACATATATTAAATGTTCTGTCAGTTCACATTTACATGCTTTTTACTTTTTAAAGAAAGCATTGTGATGTGAAAGAGTATATGGTCATGAGGTGCCAATGTCACTTTATGGGTATGAGACGTGAGGCTATGACAACAGTTGGCCTTGATAAATTCAGACTGACATAGCAATTAACATTTTTTCTTTTTTTTTTTTGAGAGGTTTTTGCTATAGGCCACGTGCGCTCTCCAGACAGACAGAGAGAGACAGAGAGACAGAAAGCAGGAAATCACCCCCCGGGGGGGTGGCCACGCCGCAATCCCTTCTCCTCCATTCTCCTCTCGAGATCTTGGGCACGCACGCACACACGCCCGGCGTGAGTTTAAGCCACCGGGTCTGGGACTCGAACCGCAGTCAACTATGTGGGAGTCCAGCGACATAGCCATTACACTAACTGCTGGTCCCAACTTTTTTTCTTGACTGATGTGTTTTGATAACAAAAACACTTCAATAATAATAATAATAAACATGCTCGAATAGAAGTCTTGAAACTAGATATTATACTAGCTCTGCCATTTAACCAAGTTTGTAATTTTACATAAAAAGTCAATCCTAGCAAATAAATTTCCTCAAATATAATGTGAGAGTAATGTTGGCCCTACATTCTATACAGAGTAGAAAAGAAATTTAAAAAAAAATAGTTGTGGAAGTGATTTTAAGGTTTAAGAAGTTAATGTTGCTTAACAGTGTGACTTCACTCTGGAGATTCTGGAAAACGTCTTAATTATTGCATACGTTTTATCCTTTATACTGTTAAATAGCATCTCTAGTTTTAGATATTTTTTTCCTATTTCATGTGAAATACATAGTCATTGGAGAACAAATCTAAGAGGGGGAAAGCGAATTAATCATGAAGTAACCACTACATTCTCTTTTTAAAATAACCTCTACTTGTCCTATTTTTATCAACACAGTTTTATCAAAATAGTTCATCTTTAATCATCTGCAAAAATGGCCAGTCTAAACAAATATTTATCAAGTATTACTTGCCTATTTGTATCATAGTGAACAAGCTTCTAATGGTATAGAACATAAATGACCCTGGAAAGCTCAGCCATTTATGATATACAACCTGTATTTTCTTTGCTTGCCCATTGACTGAGCCTTCGGAATATGACTTACCCATTTTCGTTTAATAGAGATAAACTACGTCCATGCATTAGTACCCCAAAGCATTAATGGAGAAGTTTACAGCCTCTATGCTGTTGCATTTTACTGATGCTCTGCTTCACGCTTCCACATTCACTTTTGTCCTGGCATGTTTTCTGGTGCAGGTCTACAATGCTAAGGACTTTTTAACTGTTGGGTATATTATCCATATTGCAGATGTCTTTGGGGTTTTTCAAGGGCATATGGAAATGTCTGAGACAGTAATCAAAATATAGTCGGCCCCCTAAAAGGTCACAAAATCAGTATTTATCTGCCGTTTTATTAAGTGAAGACAAATGTGACAGTACATCAACTTTATTTAATGGATAAAGTTGATAATCATCAAAATTTAATGTATCGGTATCTTGAAAAAATATTGCTATAACACAACTTTTGCAGATTAGTGTTGCTCTTGACAGAAGCAATCCTTTCTGTAAACACAAGATATTTTGTAGCCTAATTTTTAATGATTTTTTTATTGTTTTTGTTGCCAGCTTGACACATAGTAGGTATACTAGAGTTCTCCAAAGAAACAGAACCAATAGCATATGTAGTGTGTGTGTGTGTGTGTGTGTGTGTGTGTGTGTGTATACATATGTGATCTGCCATCTGCAACCTAGAGAATAAGAAAAACCTGTGGCATAGTCTCAAGGCCTGAGAGTCAGAGAAAAGATAGTGTAGATTCTAATCCCAGGTATGAAGTCCTGACAACCAGAAGTCCAAAGGCAGAAGAATGATATACCAGCTTAACCAGTCAGATAAAGGGAGAAAATCAACATTCCTCTACCTTTTTATTCTCTTCAGGCATGGCAAAGACTGGTTGATGGACACCCACACTGGAGAGGGCCACTTACTTTATTTAGTCCCACAATTCAGATGCTAATCTCTTCCAAAAACACCTTCACAGATGCACCCAAAAATAATGTTTCACGAGCTATCTGGGCATCCCAGGGCCCAGTCAAGTTGACACATAAAACTTCTCCTTACAGCAGGTACACAATAAATGTGTATTGGCACCTTTTGTTATTAGAAGGCTATAATCTTCTCTGTAAATTCTACCTAAATTCTGTTCCTAGATTAAACAAACATTTCTGTTGTCTCCTATAGCAAGGAAGCAGTTTTCTTCTCCCTTTTCCCCCAAATAGATATTTGTATATCTTTCCCAAATATTCTGCCTCAAAGAATTCATTCTGCTGTGTTCTAATAAAAAATTTCTAGTGGTACAATGAGGTAGGACTTCAGTCATTGGACACTGAGTATATATTTTATGAACTCAAACTCTTCTTTAAGTTAATATGAATAATTTACTGACATCATTGCAAAGTAAAACTTAAACGTACACAGTAGAGACCACATTATTCTGTGACGTAAGACTAGTCTTTTTTCCTTTGGAGGGGGTGAGAAAAAAAAGGGGTCTTTCAGTGATGCTGAATAGGTTGACAGCTACTAGATGTTGCTTTTTAATTAAGACCTGATGTCTATGGACAGGATCTATTACCTATATTTCCGTGGTATGATTCCTGGAGCTTATGACTGTTCATTGATTAGCTATCATCTGCCACAAGTGAATAGACCCTTTCCCCATAAACGTTTGATTCGTACCATCTTTGTTTGCTCCACTGTGCTGTATGACCTTGTCACATCTGCATGCAGTTCTTTTTTCAAAAACAAGTTGATGTATGTTTCTGCTGCTCTTTGGAAGCATCCAGTCAATGTTTTCTAGGAAACTAATTCTTAAATGGTGACAGAAAGAAATAAAACCCCATTACATTCCATGCTTGCCCAACTAGATGGAAAAAGCAGTCATCTATTGTTTGCTCTGAAATACCTGGTGGTAGATTTAATGAGTATATTAAAAACTAAGCTGTCTATTTCTTTTAAAGTAACTATGCCCTCTTTCTTAAGCATGTGTGATCGAAATCTATTGTTTGTTTTGCCCTGATTTTGTGTGTAAAGTCAGTATTTTACAAATAAATAATGCCAACATAATGAACATGGGAAAGTGGGAACTTGACATACTGGACTAATTGGTTTTGATTTTTGTTTTCCAGCTGGGACAACGTATATCTTTAGCAAAGGTGGCGGACAAATCACATATAAGTGGCCTCCTAATGACCGGCCGAGTACACGAGCAGACAGACTGGCCATAGGGTTTAGCACTGTTCAGAAAGAAGCTGTATTGGTGCGAGTGGACAGTTCTTCAGGCCTGGGTGACTACCTAGAACTGCATATAGTAAGTACCTTTTAAATAAGATTCAGCTTTTATGTTTTACTGTTAGCTTTTTGTAACATTATTTATAATTGTGCTTCTTGGATAATTTCGCTTCTTGTTTTCTTTTCTTGAGAAACTAGTACTTTGGGACACAAAATATGAATACAGTCTAGAAGTAGTAAGACCTTCTACCTGTTACTATTGTCAAGCATACTCTTTATAATAGAAGACCACTTTTTCTTGTTGAATGGGAATTCCTTTCAATTCTGTGTCACAGAACTTCTTTTGAATGATTGTAATCTCTTTAAGCAGATTTGCCAAATAAATAAGTTATTGACCAGTGGATACTACACCATCTGGCTGGAAACAGGAGTTTGTAATATTGGTGGCATCCAAAGATCTGGAATCAGAGCCCTTATGTCTTTTCTCACCAGAATAAAGAATTGTCTAAAGTTACATGAAATGGGAGGAAGGAAAAGAAACTTTATGTATATCTGTGGGCACAAAAGAAATTGGCTAAGAGATTGTTTCTAGGCCATTTTGTTCTCATTTTTTATACATAAGTTTCAGGAAAATACATTAGATTCTTGTCATTTCTTTCCTGGACCCATATCTTTTTCTATAAGCTTTAAGCCTTCCACGAAAATTTAATCAGCACATGGTAGATGGCAAGTGATTGTTCATGAATGAAAAGCCTTCTCTTTTTCTTTTAAAGTTGCCATAACTGACTTTATATCTTGAGGAATCTTCCTTCGGCTTCTATGTGGAAAGAATTACTAAAGAGAATGGTTGCAAATATTTATGTCATTTCTTTGTATTATTTGCAAAGATGCGCACACAGTTTTTCATTGTTAGAGATATTTCTATTTTACTGATATATCAGAATAACAGATGTAGGAAAGTGTCACATATTCAAAACTTTAAAAGGTTCTTATTATTGTAATTCTTTATCTAAACCCTGTATTTTCTGGAAGGTGCCAGGAGCATATGTCTTGCTATTCTGTGTTTTATACTTGATGTAGAGTTTAATCTTCCCTGCATTGTATGTATGATCATGTAAATTTGTTTTCTTTTGTTTTTTATCCACCCATAAGTGCTTCCTTTACCAGTACTCATGCCTCAAAGGACATTCAATTAGATCATTATGTTTTTTCCTGTTAGAAACTGAACTTCAGCCACTAGTCCAAAAATAATTAGGAAAACCACCATGCACTAAAATACATTAACATAACATTTTACAAAGATTTTATTCTCAACGTTTTACTAATTTACTTTATTTATCTTAGTTTTGCATTAGACTACTTCTGAAGTTTCCAATGAACTGAGTAGGCGTTACATTGACCACAAGGGCTGAATTCATGGCTAGTCTTGGTTGGGTTGGGGAACACCTCAACACAACCATTACATTCTCAGTTCAACATGCAGTTGTCAGAACAGGAGCCCTGAGAAAGTAGTTTCAGCTGCCTTTCAGCAAATATCTAGCAATCAAAAAAGAAAGCATTGGGATTTTTATGACATCATAAATAAATGATCACTTGACATAAACTTAACTAGTATAGTAAGAAATCTTGCTGTTTAGAGTAATCTCAACTCTTAAAATACATTTGCTCAGTTCTGATTTAAGATCCTTGCTACTTCAAAAAATAAATAAATAAAAAAGAAACCAAGAGCTTTTTCTTTCTAAAAGAAATTACTTATCGATCCATAACCAATTACACTTTTACCCTGGGAAAAGGTTCTGCAATGATCACTCTCAAATCTTACGGGGCCATGTTATTGAATTACTCAAACCACTGTTGTTTGTTTTATAGTCAAAAGATTTTAGTCTACAAGAATGAGAATTTTTATTTTTTTTCTAATTCTGATGACATGGATTTAGGGCCTTTTCATAAGTAAAAGATTGACTTTCTAGGTGTTCATACCAGCTCAGTACCATCTACAACTACTGATTGACCATGCATTTCTGATAGCTGCCCTCTGAGGGCCTCCTCCTTCCTGAATTACCTTTCTTGGACTGGAATAGACACTCACTGTAGATTCAGGGATTGTCTTTATACACCCTTTCTCTTGGATTTGATATTTTCTAATTCTGTCTTTCCCCTTGAAGCTATCCTTCACTAGAAAATGGATATTGGTTCCCTAGATATCCTAAATACTGTGGTTTGTTAGCCCTACCCATTCTTTTATCAAGGACTACTGTACCAAGTACTAGGATCCAGTCCAAGTCCAGCTGTGACCAAGTAAAATTTTCCATCTCATTGTCCTTTCTCCTATTGTCCACGAGAGGTGATCAGCCATTAGTGAGTCAGCAAGTAGTTAACATGGAGACAAGTTGCTTCTTCCCTTGTTTTCAATATGTAATAAAAATGAATACAAGGCCAGGGTTTTCTTTTTACTACTGAAGTTTCCCTCTCCTTCTCATACAATCAGATATGTATAGGGAGAAAGGAAAGATACATTAGAAATTTGAAGGAAAAAAATAAGAAGGCAGGAAGGAAAGCAGGGTTGGAGAAGGAAATGAAAAGGAAGAAAAATGACACAGGATGATGTCAGTATTTGATAGAAAAGTAAATATTTTTACTATTAATACCTAGATTTGAGAAAATTCAAAGGCCATTTTTTCAGATTATGGAGTCTATATTGGTTTTCAAAAAATTCTTATCTAGTTTTTAAAGCATCATATATTTCAAAAGAATATAAAATTTGTAAAATTTTATATTATTGTTGTTTGATTTGGGATTCTGAATACAACAGGTTTAAAATTAAAGTTCCTTCTATAATTGATATCTACAATTTAGAAATTTTGATTATCCATTAAAATGCCAGGAAAATTTCTGTAAACCTTCAAAGCCAGTAAAATATAAATTATGTACCAATCTTATTTTAAAATCCTATCTCCATTCTTAATTGATAGATTAAGCCAATAAACTAGAGAAAGGTGACTGCATTCATTAAGATACCCCATTCTTGCCAAAATATATGTTATTTCAATTAGATGACTTTTAATGTTTTAGAGGACATGACAGGAAGATGAAGACATGACGTGAGGAATTCAGTTAGTATGGTCCTAAAATATAAGTGCTCAGTAAATGTCCCTTGAAAGAGTAAGTGATTTTATTAATACTGTATTGAAAATACTGAGGGTTAGATTAAGTATAAACCATACATTTTTCAATAGTTGAAGGAAAACAACACATTCAGTTATCAATAGTATCTGACTCTGAGAAAGTCACTTAACTTCTTGTTTATAATGTAGAAAAAGTTTACCACGGATATACAGCAGTTTTATTATTGTGATAATGTATAGAACTTATATATAAGTTGCATATTTTAATTGGTGTTGTTTTCAGAAATCTTAAGTTAAGAAGTTGTAGTTGGTTGTTGAAATTCTATCGTGAAAACATTTTGTTGGATGATTATCTTTTCTTAATAATTGCCTCATATATTATACCTCACTTTTTGTTTTTAAACTTATTTTTTTTTTCCAAAAGGGAGGAAAATAGGGAGAGAAAGAACGAGAGAGACACCCCCAGCAAAGTCCTTGCACCACGATCCCTAGCCTTAGCCAGGCAGGTTAAGGGAATACACATGTGCCTATGCATGGGATATGAGTCCATTCTTAATTGATAGATTAAGCCAATAAACTAGAGAAAGGTGACTGCATTCATTAAGATACCCCATTCTTGCCAAAATATATAATGTTATTTCAATTAGATGACTTTTAATGTTTTAGAGGACATGACAGGAAGATGAAGACATGACGTGAGGAATTCAGTTAGTATGGTCCTAAAATATAAGTGCTCAGTAAATGTCCCTTGAAAGAGTAAGTGATTTTATTAATACTGTATTGAAAATACTGAGGGTTAGATTAAGTATAAACCATACATTTTTCAATAGTTGAAGGAAAACAACACATTCAGTTATCAATAGTATCTGACTCTGAGAAAGTCACTTAACTTCTTGTTTATAATGTAGAAAAAGTTTACCACGGATATACAGCAGTTTTATTATTGTGATAATGTATAGAACTTATATATAAGTTGCATATTTTAATTGGTGTTGTTTTCAGAAATCTTAAGTTAAGAAGTTGTAGTTGGTTGTTGAAATTCTATCATGAAAACATTTTGTTGGATGATTATCTTTTCTTAGTAATTGCCTCATATATTATACCTCACTTTTTGTTTTTAAACTTATTTTTTTTTCCAAAAGGGAGGAAAATAAGGGAGAGAAAGAACAAGAGAGACACCCCCAGCAAAGTCTTTGCACCACGATCCCTAGCCTTAGCCAGGCAGGTTAAGGGAATACACATGTGCCTATGCATGGGATATGAGTCTGGGACCTTTCCATTTGGTCTCAGCATCACAGGGCATTATGTTACTGTGGTGTCACCATAGCTGGCCTATCAGAGCTCATTGTATCATGAATTGTTCTGTACTTATTTCATATCTGTCCATGATTTCCAGATAGAGATAAGCTTCATGATGCCAGAGACAATGATATATAAAAATGATATAACTGATATGTGTGTGTGTGTGTGTGTATACTTATCCAGAAATACTTAGTACCAAATATAGCCTAGATACATATATAGAAGTTTTTCCAGAAATACTTAGTACCAAATATAGCCTAGGCCTAGGTTAGGATCTACAGATACAAAAATAAATAAGGTAGCCACTTAGTGCCTGCCTGTTGGGTGAACCAATGAACAAGCCAACTGGAATCCTCATCACCAGATAGATTATTTGTTGTAAAAATTTACTGGTATTGGGACCAGAAATTGACATAATGGCTATGTTGCTGGACTCCCATGTAGTCGACCGTGGTTCCAGTCCTGGACCCGGTGTCTTAAACTCACACCTGGCATGTGTGTGTGTGTGCCCAAGATCCTGAGAGGAAAATGGAGGAGAAGTCTGTCTCTCTCTCTCTCTCTGTCTTTCTGGCGAGCACACGCACCCTATAGCAAAAACCTCTTTAAAAAATTACTGGTATTTCTTGGTTTTTCTGTTTTCTTTTTTATTTTTGGAGAGATTTTCACTATAGGGCGCGTGTGCTCGCCAGACAGACAGAGAGAGACATAGAGACAGAAAGCAAGAAATCACCCCCCTGGGGGGATGGTCACGCCACAATCCCTTCTCCTCCATTCTCCTCTCGAGCGAGATCTTGGGCACGCACGCACACGCGCCCGGCGTGAGTTTTAAGCCACCGGGTCTGGGACGCGAACGGCAGGCGACTCCATGGGG
>NW_006160142.1:1951120-1994751 GCF_000334495.1 Tupaia belangeri chinensis | reverse complement strand
GAGTTCTTCCTTTTTTTTTTTTTTTTTTTTTTAAGAGGATTTTGCTCTAGGGCACGTGCTCTCACCAGATAAGGGAGACAGGGAGACAGAATGTGAGAATTCCCCCCCCAGGGGGGATGGCCATACCGCAACGCAAACTCCTCCATTCTCCTCTCTGGATTTTTGGCACGTATGCAAACACGCCCACCATGAGTTTTAAGCTGCCAGGTATGGGATTAAAACTGCGGGAGTCCAGCAACATAACCATTATACCATCTGCTGGTCGCAGGACAGTTTTTACTTTAAAGATACATAATATTATTGGAGTTATCATCGGCTGGTTCATATTTGCCCCATTGAGCCAATTGTTAAATGTCATTAATTTTGCAATCTAGCTGTTAAACCACTGTTAATAGCCTGAAATCAGTCTTGGTAGAAGTCTTTACAACATGTTCCAAATCAGTAACCCCACCCACTCCTCTGCCCTGAGAGCTGGTTTACTAACACAACACTGGATTTATATTAAAGATTAGTTTCCCATATCATGAAAGTTTTTGTTAAACAAACATTCCAAAAAAAGTTCTGCAAATGATACTTATATTAATGAACACTATCATATTTCCTTCCTTGCTCCCATTTTCTATCATTCCTATTTCCAGGCAATAATTGCAACTCTTTTAGCTATTTATTTTTGAACTTGCCTTACATCACTAAATAACGTGCTTGTGATACTTATTTTTTTCCATTGTGGCATTATCTGCTGATTTCCCATTATACAAGAATTTAATTTTGTTTCCCATAAAATATCCCCCACCATCACACATATTTCTCACCCACCTTCATTCTTCCAACATACTGTTATGATTATAGTTAGACCAATATTTAGTGTTTACACTACGATGATGATAAAAACATTTCCAGCTGAGCTATCTACTGAGACATTGGAAAAGCCATGATGTATTTTTTTATGTTTTCCTATGCAAAAATGCATCATGACTTTTCAGACCACCCAACAGTATTATTACTTTTCTTATACAACTTTTTGTTTGCTCTTGAGTTAAAATATTATTTGTTTTTATTTTTATTTATTTATTTATTTTTAAGTTTTGCTATTGGGTCTGTGTGCTTGCTGGAGAGACAATGCAGACAGAGAGGGAAAGTGACAAATTACCTACTCCCCCTACCCCCAGAGGGAATGGCTAAGCCACAATCCCTTCTCCTCCTTCTTGTTTTGGAATTCTGGGCATTCACATAAATGCTCCTGGTGTGTTTTCCAAGCTGCTGAGTCTGAGAGTTGAACCACACAGTCAGCCATGTGGGATTCAGCTGTCCTAACCACCATGCCACTGGCCAGCCCCATTATTTATTTGTTTGTTTTTTCCTTTTCATTTGCTTAGTTTGCTCTATATTTATCAATCATTTATACCAAAACTCTATCCCAATTGTTTAAAATTCACCTTGATAATTCAAACATACCATGTATCCCAGCAATTTCATCCTCTTGGAAAAGCCTCCCTTGAGGCTACTCTAGTTTGGATTGGTTGCTTACCAGGGCTGGTGCCTAGCTACAGTTCTGGAATTTATCTTCCCCCATCTAGGAAATTATCACCTCACTTGTGATTGGTGAACTAATTTTTGGACTGACATTCAAGTATTACTGTGGAGAAGAACAAGTTATTCTGACTCCTGACCCTTTAGAGGTGACCTATTTTTCACTTCAGAAAGCTTATAGGATCTTGGGAACCAGCAGTTAGCGTAATGGCTGTCGCTGGACTCCCACGTAGTCGACTGCGGTTCGTCTCCTCTGAAATTCTGTTGCTGTGAAAGTTAATAAAACAGAGCCAAAATAACTATTTCTACCTGCATTCCACAGTTCAAGCACTTCTTGCTTAAATGCTTATACCGATGCCTCTTTTCTCAGTTATCCTCCTGTATCTAGCCTGAATACTTTCTAATCCATTTTATAATGGTTAATTTGCTAAATTACTTCTTTGATCATGTTATCCCTTCATTAAAACTCACTGATGCCTCCCAAATATACATAGGCAAAGCCAAATTCTATACCTAAAACTTGATATTCTCAGCATTCTGATCTCAGTTTCCTTTTTTAGGCATTTTCTACCGATCTTTCCACACCAGAAAAATGTATTAATCTATTGTTTTTTTTCTTTTTTTTTTTTTGTTTTTTGAGAGATTTTCACTGTAGGGCGCGTGTGCTCGCCAGACAGACAGAGAGAGACATAGAGACAGAAAGCGAGAAATCACCCCCCAGGGGGGATGGTCACGCCGCAATCCCTTCTCCTTCATTCTCCTCTCGGGATCTTGGGCACGCACGCACACACGCCCGGCGTGAGTTTTAAGCCACCGTGTCCGGGACACGAACCGCGGTCGACTACGTGGGAGTCCAGCGACATAGCCATTACGCTAACTGCTGGTTCCCTTAATCTATTGTTTTTAAATGGTTATCTTATTGCTCTCTCTCTGGTTCCTATCCTAAAGGTTTCTTCTCATTCTTTCTCTCACTATCTAGATTCTACTCAGTATTCAAGGTTTCTATTCAAATGTTAGTGTTTTCAGGATTGGTCCTGGGATCTTCTAGCTTTCTGGAGTCATAAATGAATTTTGAGCACAAAAGTTCTTAACCATTACTCCTAAAAATCTTTTAATAACCTAGTTAAGGGGCTGGCAGGTGGCATGGATTCTGGAATTTCTTTGGAAGAGCTGCAGACCCAAGTCATTACCTAGCCAGAGAAAATTTTGTCCTTAGATTCTGTTCCATTCTATGATCATTACTCTTCCTGACCCTTTGCTTTGCAGTGAGTTCCTGGCTATTTCACAGAATGACATCCAGTCCACGCTGAGTTAGCCAGTGATGAGTTAGTAAGCCCTCTCTCCTTATATCAAGCTGCCAAAACAATAGATTTGCTGTTGTGACCTTTCTGACTATTAATAACCCCTCCACGTGCTCTCTAGCTATGAACTATTTTTCAAAACCTGCCTTCAAGAAACTATTTTTTTATTAACCAATTAAACAAACTAGTATTAGTCATTTATAATGCAATTTATGCTGTAGATGTTTAGTTATTTATTACTGTACAATAGATTTCTCCATAATTTAGCAACTTAAAACAGTAGTCATTTATAATCTTATACTGGCTAAGGAATTCAAGAGCATCTTAGCTAGGTTATTTTTAATAAGGAATTATTTAATTTAATTTTATTTATTTATTTACTTATTTTAAAATTTGACCAGAGGAACAAAGCGAGAGAGCAAGAAGAGGTTATTAAAAGATTTCTAGGATGGGACCAGCAGTTAGCATAATGGCTATGTCTCTGGACTCCCACATAGTTGACTGCAGTTTGAGTCCCGGACCCGGTGGCTTAAACTCATGCTGGGCGCATGTGCGTGTGTGCCCAAGATCCCGAAAGGAGAATGGAGGAGAAGGGATTGTGGCATGGCCATTCCCCCTGGGGGGTGATTTCTGCTTTCTTTCTCTCTGTCTGTCTGGCAAGCACACGCGCCCTAGAGCAAAAACCTCTGCAAATAAATAAATAAATAAATAATAAGAAAAAATAAAAGATTTCTAGGAGTAATGGTTAAGAGCTTTTGTGCTTAAATCACATCTGATATGTTCACTCTTATATTCCAGATAGAGTCTGTGTATTTAAGGAAGAAAGGATGAGCGTCAATGAAAGCATACGCGAACGTTATTAAGTATGCAGTCTTTGTACAAATCTTAACACAATATAGATTGATTATAAAAAAAGAAATGAAGACATTATTTGATGGTTAAAAAACGGTTTGGAGAATGCATACTGAATAAGGGGTCATTTTCACACTGATCAGGAAAACTGTTTTCATGGCATGAAAAGTACTGAGAGCCACAGAAAAATGAATGGCCATAGTAATTTAAAAAGCAAACATCGTAGCACACATGTCATCCAGAGACCAAGAAACAAGATGATGGTGATGCTATGACATTGGTGTCCTAAAAATGGTGATGTTGAACCACCAGATGTGGGCAGTTCATTTCAACAAAGGAAGAAAGTAACTTAGGCAAATATATTAGAGGGTACTCAAGTCATAGTAGGCATAAACAGTCCAAGTTATATCAGGAGAAGAGGACTATAGGTCATTTTCCTAGGTCCTTAGAAAATTCCTTTGATGAAAATTCACATTTTTTTAGAGCCGTGAAATGCAATTTGTCATGTCTTCAGAAGCTTACGTTAAGGAATATTTCTGGACCTGGGAATTCTTAGGTTAGCAAGACAGAAGAGGCCTCTTCACTCCTGCAGACCAGCCTGATAAAGTGTTTAACCTCTCTGCCAACACATCGGCCCGTTTTATGGGGGGGAGGTGGGAAGTGGGGAGAGAATGCTTAGCTCTCTGGAAATACCTATTATATCTAGGCTTCTGACACTTTCATGGTGGGTTCTTCCTATCAAGAAAAGCGCTTCCTCCTCAATCTATCTCTTACGACTTTCCTGCCCAATGAAAAATTAAGATACAAGATTAACAAATAAAAAAGATCTTTGGTGGAAATCAAAATTCAATTGATTAGGAAGGATTTTTTTTTTTTTTTTTCAAATAAGTCTGTCTTGAGAACAGCAGATAGTGTGGTGGTTAAGGCACTGGACACTCCCACATGACTGACCACTGTTCTAGTGCCAGACCTGTGTGCTTGCTTTCTAACTTTCCCTCTCTTTCTCTCTGTGTCTCTCTTTGGTCAAATTAAAATAAATGAATGAATAAATAAAAATCAAATAAATAATTTAAAAAGTCTATGTTGATATTCCTAAAATTCTGCTGTGAATTTTAGCTATCAAATACAGATTTCTCACTCCTAAATACATATCTCAGTCCTGGCTTCTCTTTTGATCATCATGCTAATACTGCTAATGCTTACTCGGCCTCTCCACCTGGATGTCTCACTGGCACCTCAAACTTCACATTTTACAAACAGAATTCATCATTTCCCAAACATGTACCCGCCTACACACTCATAGACTAAATTCTGGGCATCTTTTTCCTTTTCTTCAAGCTTGCCCTGAGAACTTAATCAGTTTTTCGCCAGACTTTCAAAATATTTCTCAACCACTACCGTCAAATAGAAATATGTGAGCCATTAATGTAATTTTACATTCTCTTAAAAAAAAAAAATGGCCAGCCACAGTGGCACAGCAGCAACACAAGGCTCTGTGATGCTGAAGCCACACGAGAAAGTCCTGGGTTTGCATCTCAAGGTCTCACTTTACATGCCACTCGTTGGTGTATGGCCATGATCCTGGCTGGCTGGGGCTAGGGCTGTATCACAGCATGAAGACCCTAGTGGGGGTGCTTCTTTCTGTTTCTTTCTCATGGTAGATACAGTTAAATAAACAAAAATCCTTACTAGTAGTCACATTGAAAAGGAAAAAGGATGAAGTAATTTTAATAAATAAGATTAACTTTAATAACATATTTTATTTAATATATCTAAAATATTATCATTTTAATATGTAATCAATATAAATAATGTTTGTTTCTAATTGCCAGAGGGCATATGTGCTCACCAAAGAGAGACAAAGTAACAGAGAGAAAGAAAGAGGGAGAGAGGGAGAGAGAAAGCAGCCCAGTGTGGTGTGGTCACGCTGCAATCCTTCTCTCCTCCATTTCTGCATCCCATCAAGATTTTGATCAAGTGTGCCCACGCATGTTTTTAAAGTCACCAGCACTGGGACTTGAGCCACAGGCAGCCATGGGGACTCCATCTCCCTTAACCACTCGGTGGCCTCTGATGTTTTATATTATTTTGTTTTCATTCTAAGTACTTGAAATCCAGTGTATTTCACACTGCGGTACCTCTTAAGAATCTATGTTTTCTATCAGATATACTTTGTGTTTATAGTAAAAGAAGAGTCACATGCTTGAATAAAAGCATACTTAAAATTTTCCATAATTCCACTATTGGTTTAAATTTATGCCTAATTTAATTAAAATTATGTGTATTTTAAAATTCAGTTCTGCAATCCCATTAACCACATTTCAAGTGATCTGCGACTCTTGGCTATTGTATTAAATAGAACGAGTTTTAGAATTTATCTGTTTTAGTTTAATGGTGTCTTTTTGAACCATTGCAATAACCTTTTAACTAATCTCTCAGCCTCAGAGGATCTATTCTCTTTCTAATTCATCTTCTGTACTGCTACCAGGATGATTGTTACAGAATACAAATTTGATATTTCAACCTCTGATTTTAAATATTGCATTGTGGTGGATCTCAACCTCTTTTAGTTCAAGATATACCTGACTAATATCAACCCTCCTTCAACAGTAACTTTGTTCCCTAGGGGCTGCTCCTTAGTGAAAAAGAGCAATGAAAGTGAAGTACAGAGCACTGGTCACTCTGCCTTTAATCCCCCCATTTCCTTCCACTGCTGTGCAAGGCTATGTCCTACCTTATATGATAGCGAAGCCAGAGTTCCCGGAGTTGGGAATCTCTATTCAGGCTATGGACTTGCAGCACCTACATTGTATTCTTTAAGTATTTTCCTCAGTGCTTATATAATGAAGCATGGGGAAAACCTTGTTTTCCACTGTCTGAAATTGTATATACAGATACTTAGTAATATACTTCTCCAGAACAAAGCAATGTTAATTGTCTAGGGAAAAAAATCAGCAAAAAAATCTTTCTCATTTAAAAAATGATGGGGGTTCTTGTGTTCTCTTCTGTTTTTGTTGGCAATTTTCTTACCTAGGCCCAATTTTGGATTTCAACTTTTGATGATAAGTTCTTCGTTTTTGTTTGAATAGCGTGATGCTGAGCAGCAGTAAGTGACATAAGAGTAGGGAATTTTATCTATTTTGTAACTGTGCATCCCAGAGCCCAGTATAAGTCTAGAATTGAGCAAGTGAGAAATCTATATTTGTTGAAGTAGTGTTTGGGTTCTAGAAGTTCTGCCAACTTAGACTGCATGTGTATGTTCTGAGAACATTCAAGGGCAATAGGATAGTGCCACTCAGGCCAAATCTATATCTCCTTCAGAAGCCAGTTGATGTTTAACATGTTATGGGAAATGCCAGCATGAACTATTACCATGTATACAATTTATTTGTTGCCTCTTTATAGACTGGTATTTTTTTAAGAGGTTTTTTGCCCTAAGATGTGGGTATCTACCCAAGAGAGAGACCAAGCGAGAGGGAAAAGTGAGAAATCACCCTCCTGGGAGGATGACCTCACTGCACTCCCTTTTCCAGTCTCCTTCTGGGATCTTGGGCACCCATGTACACCTGCACGGCGTGATTTTTAAGCCATCGGGTCTGGGACTTGAACCTAGATTGTCCATGTGGGAGTCCAGCAATGTAACTGCTATGCCATCTGCTGGCCCCTGGACTGGTATCTTGAAACAAGAAACTTAACTTGTTTTGATTGAGA
Source organism: Tupaia belangeri chinensis (assembly GCF_000334495.1). Taxonomy (NCBI): domain Eukaryota; kingdom Metazoa; phylum Chordata; class Mammalia; order Scandentia; family Tupaiidae; genus Tupaia; species Tupaia belangeri. The sequence goes on along the minus strand of NW_006160142.1, from coordinate 1,987,357 downwards.
ACCACTGACATGTAGTGCACAGACTTCAGAAGCCAAAACTTTAGCTGGGTCTATAAGGATTGCACAACCCACAATTGTTTTCCAACTTCATTCTCAGGTACTTCCCACTATTTTTTAAAATTTGATACAGGTTGTTTGTACTCACCAGAGAGAGAAAGAAGGAAAGTGAGAAAACACTTCGATGGGAGATTGTCACACTGCAATACCTTTTCTATTTCTCCTTTCAAGCTTTTGGGCACACATGCACATGCACCCAGCATATTTTTTAAGCTCTTTGTCTGAGACTTGGACCATATGGTCAGCTATGTGGAATCCAGCTGCCTTACTCACCATACCACCAACTACCCTCCTGCTTCCCACTTTAATTCACAGATATTCACCCTTTGATATATACTCTTAACACTTTTTCTTTTTAAGTGCCTATATGCCATGCACCTTTCAAGACACCAGAAATAGAGTGAAAAATGAAGCATGACGTTTAACATCAAGTATCTTAGAATTGAATGTATAAATTTCGTTCTCCTGGCACATAAGTCACAGAATATAGGCACATAGGCTGGTTCAAATCACAGTATAGAAACACAATAAAAGGGTTTTAAACTCTATGAAGCAGCCTTCAAGTATGGCTTTTATATAAGTAAACAATTGCATAACTGTTCTAAATTTACATAGGTAAGCCCATCTAATATTCATTAAAAATATCAAAAGAAAAAAATAGTCATTGTTTAGTTAATGAATAAATGAGGGGCAGGCCACACAGCTAGTAATCTGCAAAGCCAGGATTGAACTCAGTCTGATTCCCATATCCCTGTGCTTAATCACTGTGCCTTACGTGATGCAGGAGAGGGTGCAGAGACAGTCTCCCTCAGGCTAAACTTGGCAAATCTGCGTTTGGTCTTTTGAATGCCGTTTTATGAAGTCCAACAACCCAGCTTTTATTATACTACATATTACATGAATTACTGAGACGTTCCTATGTATCCCTCATAAACCATTTTCTCTAGTTAAATAAAACATAGCGTTATCTGACCAACTAGTTGCCTCAAACATTTTATAGTATGGTTATTTAGCTAGCATTTATAATTAGTTAGATTTGTAAGTTTCGGATATACATCATTTTAAAGGTAAAGGAGCACAATTAAAGAATCTGTTTGTGCCTATAATGGCAATCAACGAAACAGACCATAATGCCCTGTCCGTGCTAATTCTTCTCTTTAAATATTCCTACTTCCTTCTATTCTGACCTACCCTCCTTGGCTTCCTAGCCTAGTGCACTTTTACTCATTCTGAGGCCTTAGACATTTATTTAATATGTTTGTGAAGCTTCCCTTTGTTCTCTAGGGCAAAACTAATCATGTCCTTTGCAGTGCTATCTTAGCACTTTTTTAGTTCTGTTATATTACTTGCCAGTCTTGGCTATTTCTCTGTATGGCCATTAGGTTGTGAACTCTTCAAGATCATGGATCATGGACTATAAATATTCAGATCTTGGTATTTCAGACACTAGCACAGTGCTTAGTAGATACATAGCAAGTGTTTACTGATGAACGAATGCATGCCTGAGTGAGTGGAGAAATGCATGAACTCCTTTGATCCCTTCCCTTCGGCTGGTGTCTTCCCTTGCCCACCTGCTGGTAGTTTTCCACTGTAAATGCAGGAGCTTACCCTACAAGTGCTCTCCTTGGAGCACAGTATGAGGTAGACTCCCAGAGGATGACGGTGAGCACTGTGCTGTTCTCCTGGGAGTCCTCGGTTACAACCTACTGAGACACACACACACACAAGGCAAAGGCCAGTGTGCTGGGGACTGTCATAAAATGGACTCACCCATGTGGTGTTTTTCTCAGGAAAGGAAGACTTCTCGTGTTAGACCACTGACCAGTTCCTCTTTCGGGTTCAAATATACCGTACAGGTTGCCACTCTGAGCAATGATATGGATAGGCTATTCATCTGCTACCTGTATTACTTTGAGTATCTGTATAAAAACATCTGTAATATATTTTCCTACATTCTAATTTGATGAGTCAAGATGAATTCAATTGGTCAGTGAAACAAACAAACAAGTAAGCAAAACTAGCAGACAAGGCAAGGCCCTCCTGTGGCATGGACCCTAATAGTCAGGAATGTGAGGTAGTCAACCTCCATTATCCACACTCTGTCCTCTTTATGCTGCGCTGCCAACTCTGACACTTGCTACAATGATGGGAGTGAAATTTATTCTCCATTTATTAAAAGTTTTTAAAATTATTTTTAATTGATATGCATTAAATGTTTAAAGAGCTTAACTATTAATTATCTTAAGTAGGGTTAAAGTTCCTCTGGAATCATGCTTACCCAATTCGTTTGCTTAATAAGAAGGAAAATGAAACAATATTATTTAGCATGTATTAAGTACTTACTATGGGCTTGGGGCCAGATGATGGCACAGTAGTAAACTGAGTGATCTGTGAGTCAGTTCCATTTGAGAAGATTTCCAGTGCAAGTCGGGAGACCTCCCTGAGTAAGCTAGGCATGATGTGCCATGATCAGGGCTGGCAGAGGTTCAGGTGGATTGTGGCATCAAGACCCTGTCGGGGGTGCTCTCTGTCTCAGAAGAAACAAAGGAACTTTAAAAAAAATGACATTTCAATGAATATTCACAATAATCCATGAGTTATGAATTATTATCTCAAGTTAAAGATAAGCAAACTGTATTTTAAACTAAATTGACCAAAATCACATAGCTGGTAAATAACTGCCTGGATTTGACCCAGTTCTATATGACCAGAAGCCCCATATTTTTACGTGTGAATGAAAGTTTGAAGTAGCCCAGCTATTTTTTCAAAATGAACATACAATTTAAATGACCAATTTAAAATCAATGTATCTTTACAGAGTACTATATTCTCCTTATGCATGGCAGAAGCTGGAAATCCCATGTTCCTCAATGTGAACGAGAATGCCATGACCCAGCACATGATATTTTGTATTAATATTCCCTAATGACTGGAATTGCAGGTTTCATTGTTACGTTTTAAATTTTTATTCATTTTTATTTTTTAAAACTAATTTTGTTCACTCAGTTTTTCTATGCTTTAACACATCTTTTGCAAAGGTCAATACATTTAGTTAAAGCTGTAAGACAAAAAGGAGACAACCAAGAAATAGGCATTCTGAATCTTTTCTAAATAACTGTTGGGGAAACTCTTGACAGAATGTTACCTTCAGAAATACTGCTACTCCTTTTACTCACACCTAAAACAATTTGTGTAATTTCCAACTTTTAATTTTTTTTTAATTGAAAGATGTCTTTGCATGTATGTATTGGGTGCCACATGATGTTTTGAAGTAGATGTGCATGCTAGAATGGCTAAACCTAGCTAATTAATAACGATGTGATCTCTAGCACTTATCATTATTGTGGTGTGGGTTCTCAGCAACCACGCTCTTTGTATTTTTCAAGAGCACAATATGTGACCATTAACTACAGTCATCATTCTGTACGATAGAGATCTTAAATGTATTCCTCCTGTCCAACAGTAATTGTGTCTCCTTTGGCTAACAGCTCCCCCTCTTCACTTCTCCCTAACCAACCCAGACCCTGGTAACCATCTTGGAGGACATCATTGCTATTTTTTGAGTGGTGCCCAAATGTAGGGCTAACCACATGCTTCCACAAGACTATCAGCCTTAGGTGGAGATGAGTATAAAAATAACTCACATTGCTCTGGAAGCTCTGGTTGTAGCTACCATGTGTATCTTTTCCCCAGGTTCCAAAAGAAATGCATAAAGCCTAGACATCTTGACCTACTTTTTTTCCTTCCTTCCTTTCTGTGTCTCTGCCGCTTTTTCTCTCTCTTTCTTTTTTAAACTAAAATACAAGGTAGAGTCTATGTGTATCTAAGCATATAGATGAGAAAAAAGAATTTGTCTGTTGTGTGTAGCACCTGCTGATAGGACATTTTCCTAACAGAGGTGTTCAAAGGAAAAGTGTGTCATCCTCTGTGTGATTATTAATTAGCAGTAAAAGCAGGCTTTGGGGGCTCTAGATCCCACAGGGCATTGGCAGAGAAATGGAGTTGGAATTTTAGCAGTAATATCTAGAGTAAGGTCAGGCAGCTGCTATGTAGGTTTCAGAACAGAGTTCATTGGATCTTTAAAAGACAGACATTGCAGAAATAATTCACATGGTGGAAAGAAAGAGTTGCAATGCTAGCCCTTATCCCAATGCCTTATTGAAGGCAGTGGTTATTTGTCACTGGCCATTATGAAAGATATAGACTAAATGAAGTGGCTGGAGATGTTCTTGGTATTTGAAATTGCTACATAGATATTGTTTGTTATGTGAAGAACATACTGTAACCTTCAGCTTCATAATAGGCTATTTTCAGTAAGCTTTCCTTCTCAGTAGACTGTATTAATATTATTTAATTGTTCTTGTTTTATTTATTGGCCTTTTTAAAAATTCTTTTAGCTGTCTAGATGTAAACAGGATTCAACAGACCAGCAATACATAGACTTGAGTCTGCAAGGCCAATATTTTACAGGTTGTTCAGTGGGAATTAAATTTTATTTGTATTCTTACAAATGACAGTCTCTGCTTACTTTTAATGCAAACCCATATTTTCAATGAATTTTATTTTTTAAATCATAAAAGTATTTAAAATTTAGGTAATATGTGGCTAGCGGTTCAAGTCCCTACCTGGTAGCTTAAAACTCACGCTGGCTGTGACTTGAAATTCACTCCAGGAACATGTGCGCACATGCCAAAATCCTGAGAGAAGAATAGAGGAGCTATGGCCATTCCCTTGGGGGTGATTTCTTGCCTTCTTTCTCTCTGTCTTTCTCTCTCTCTCTAGTGAGCACATGTGCCCTGTGGCAAAAAGAAAAAACTCTCAAAAAATTTTTTAAATTATATGATGTTGAGACTAAAAAGTTTAAAATTCATGTAATATACTCACTTTTTACTGTTGTGTCTAAAATTTTTTAATAAATGTATAAACATATATATTTCTTTTAGGATATGGCTTATTTACAAATAGTTGTGTATATACTAATACTTCTGAATGCTCTTTAAAAAGATGAAATGTCATGCAATTTGTCCTACTCTGTAACTTGATTATTTTTAAATACAACATCATATCTTTCCATTTTAGGTTGTATAATCCCATATCTACCTTATATAGTATCCCAGTGTATGCATATGCTACAATTTATTGACTCATTCCCTAAGGATGAGTGCTTTGTTTCAGACTTTTTAGTATTGTGGTATTTTAAAAAATCTTGTGAAAATACCATCTCACATGTATATTTTCTTAGGATAGACACCTTCTTACAAGCAGAACCACTATATATATATTGCTGAGTTGTTTTCCAAGAACAGTGTTCTGCAGCACACTCCACCAGCAGTATGTGAGAATGTCATGCACTGGGGCGTTTGAATATAAAAACAAATTAGCCTGATTATCTCTTAAGACATTGAACTCCATTGAGTGATTCCCTTTCTGGTATCTTTGGTTTCAGTGTATTTGCATTTTAATAATTACACTGGTGTAGAGGTGCAACTTCAGTCACATACTTCTCCTATTTCGGCAGCACAGAATGGCAGCGGACCAAAGAGATTAGATCATAAGCTGTGGAATCATGTGGCCCCTTTTAGTAAAGCAGGGCCATACAACATTCTGGAAAGAGCTAGGCAGACAAGAGGTTAATGTCTTAATGGGGAGCGGCATTTGTTTCAGAGTCTGCCTCTGTGTTCTTCACCTTCTACACATTCCATAATTCTTAATTTTGCTTCTAGTCACTTCTTATTTCAATCATGCAGTTCCTGGGACTCGGGAATAGCAGTAGAACGTGACAGGCTTTTCAATGTATTAATATTGTCAACATTATTGTGTTTAATCTTAATACAACAAACAGTAACAACAGATGTGTTCTGCTGTGAAGTGTTTAGTAAGGCATAGATGTCTTAGCTCTTGATAGCCTATTACACCCGGGTTCTTGAGCTCAGAGGGTAGATTACACCAAGGACCTAGCTCATATGTTCTGTGGCATTTGATAATAGCTAGATTAAATTGAAAGGAAGTACAATGTTCAGAAAGGAAAAAGGATGTACCTACTTACATTTTTCAAGTTCTGTATGTGATTATTTCCTTCAACCCTATTGTATCCATTGTGAGCTACATCACAGCTGGTAGTGAGAACCACATTTAAAAATCTGAGGATATTTTGGTTTGCTTGCATTTATTTTCATGTTAGTCATATATGAATGTAATTTAAAATGTGAGCAATAACTGAAATTATAATTTTTCTTTGCACTTTTTAAATTGTCTTCAAGGTGCTACAGCCCTGAGTTCTACAAATCAAAGATAAAAATTTAAAAAAGTAACTAGCATTGAATAAGTACTGCAAATACACCGATAATGTCATTGCTGTCTATATCATAGTGACTAACTTATTTAGTAGCCGAGCAGACGCAGGATGCTATGGCAACACATGGTACTGAGCAGCAGGAAGGTCCATTTTACAAGTCAGTTTTTATTTTATTTCTTTATCCCAAACCTTCACTAATAATCCCAGATTTCATTGTGTTTTGATTTGTTAGGCAGTGAACAAGTAAGAGAGATTCTGTTCTCTGCTGTTTATTTCTAACAGGTTGTTTGGCTTTGGGATACAAAGCCCAGGGGATTCTGAAGTAACTGAGTGAGATTGGGTGAGGCACGCAACACAGATAACACCACAACAATAAAATACACATATCTGATACAAAATGAGGAGAGTGCCACATTCAAGGAAGTTCTGCAATTTAGACATGTGGTAACACCAGATTCGCAACAAAATTCTAGAAACTGGCTTCTCAGCAAGTCTCAGTTATGTGGTAGGCAGGATATTTAATTGTGATGGTTTGTGTACTATCTTGTAGTTGCCTTGCCTAACTAGCAATAACTCTTGTCAGCAGAGGTACCCAAGGGAAATTGGGGTTGTTTGGTGTTGCAAAGATAAGATCTCTAAGGATCAATTCTTTGGAGCTTTCCATAAGCTATTTTCCAATCCTTTAATTGCTTGTGTCTGGGAAAAGAAAAAAGAAAAAAAAAACCTGATCTACATTCTAATGCTAAAATAAGATGACTGTCTAGCTAATATATTTTGAGATTTGCAGAAAGATGTGGAATCGATAATGGGCTATTTGAATTGAATTTTAGTAAAAATTCTGCACACCTCTATAGAAAATTGTAAAATTGTTGAAGTTGGATACATCCTATTGAACTTTGAGGATTTCTGGTCTGCTTTGTGAGGGAATTAAACCAGGTTGATATCTAAACTATGAAAAAATGTGGTTTAAATCCCATGGAATATTCAGTTACCTGGATTAAAATAAAACACTTGTAGTTCAAGGCATTCTGTGTCTCCATAGGCCATATCCTTTAGTAGGATTTGTGTATTTGTCAACTAGGTTTTTTTGTTTTTTTTAGAGATTTTTGCTATAAAGTACATGTGCTCACTGGTGAGACAGACAGAGACAGAGAGATAAAAATTGAGAAATAGCCCCCCTGGGGAGAATGGCCACACAGCAATCCCTGCTCCATTCTCCTCTCTGGAGCTTAGACATGCACGCACATATGCCCAATGTGAATTTAAGTTACCAGGCCCAAGACTTGAACCATGGTTGACTATGTGGGAGTCCAGTGACATAACCATTATCCCACTTGAATATTTTTAAGCACTCATGGCTTTAGTCTTATCCTGGCTCCATAGTTATTATGCATGAATCAACCTTTGCCTCAATAATCACACTAGTGCAGAGCATTCACGGAAGTCCTTCAGGTTTGCACAGCTAGGAAATGAAATTTTTATGAAAATGGTATGTTTCCTATACTTTCAGTCCTCTCTCTTTGATAATGGTAAAGATTAGGATGTGTGGTTGGGAAGTTAGCTGATTAGTCTTTGTCTAAGCATGACTCATAATTTAATCAAAGTTCATCTGTAAGAAAACATTTCTTGAGAGGTGGTCATTTGAATATGTTTTCTGATCAATAGGAATCAAGAATATTTTTAAGTGAGATGCTAGATCGAGAGTTTTGCAAACTCTTGCTATAACCTTTTCTCCCCTTAAATTACACTAAGGAGGTAGGCACTTTGATTACATATTTTCAGGACCTGGAAATTTTACTTGGAGGATGATTTGTATTCTAATCCCTAATCAATGACTAAAGACTCCCTAAGTTTTAGAAAGTAAATGGATCATGCTGCTGTATAAGCTATAGCTTTTTAGATGGTTTAGATTCTGTTTAGATTCAAGATAAACAAACACACTCTCTTCAAAACCATTGCAGCAGGTACATTTTAAAGTTTAGCAGGACTGCAGCCATTTAGAAATTAAGAAAGGCCTCTGTGAGAACAATCTGACCAAATGTAGAGTCATAGGTGATCCATTTGAGGAATGGTCAGATGAGAAACCAGGAATAGTTATCTGAAGGAATCAGGATAACTACTCAGGAGAAAGCAGTGGACTCTGATTGCAGTGAAGGATGATTTCTAGACAGTTTGGTAGTTCTTTCTGCCTGTTTCCCTGTAACTGGTTACAGAAGAAACTCCTTTCTTCTCTGCCTCATCCTGCCCCCCCCCACGCCCCCCCCACTCCGATTATGCTCACTGGATATGAAACGGACTGAAATGCTTTGGGCTCTGAGAGAAAATAATTTAAAAAGAAGGTACTGAACTTTACAGAAAATACTCTCACTAGTGTGATGTGATGGATATTCTTTCATTCCGTGAATGTAATCCGTATTTGAAAGAGATGAAAGGGTCAGTTACAAGAACAAGTAGATCTCTCCAGAAGGCTGTCTAGGAGATAATGGGTCTAAAATCTTCACCAAAAAAAGAGTCTCATATTTATTCAGTAATCATTTTTAGACAGAGTTAAACTATACAGAACTTGGTTTTTCTTGGGCTGTAAATGTGAATGAGATACTACATAGACTTCTCTAAACTTGGTGAATAGCGAAAATAAGCTTTTAAAGAAAGAATTTCTAAATGATGTGGTAAAGGCAATAACAGAAGCAGGGAAACTGACAACAGTAGCATGAAAGAAAGAGAGGTGAATGTTTTCAACTCAGGGGCTCCTTTGCAGAGGCACGTGTGGGTGAGAAGTTTGCCAAATGGACAAAAGGAGACCAAAGGGAACATCAGGAATAGCATAAGCTAAAGTGAGGGACACCCTGGTATGTCTTATGGTGTCCTTGGACATAGCCCAGAATAGGCATCAGTACATGTTTTCTGAATGAAGGGTTATATAAGAAGTATCTTCTCTAGTTTTTCAATAATAGTGATTTAGACTGAAAGAAAAGGACCAAACTATATTAACAGATATGCAAGTTATGCCTTTTTACAGAGAAACTTAAGGTAATGATCTAAAACTTTACTGTATTTTTTTCAAGATAGCACTTTGGGCTATACAGATTGTTAAATGGCCTTCCATCCAGCATTCTGGTGACAAACACGCTGTGCAAACGCAGAGTACGTGTGCTGTCTGAGGACAGAGTTTTTGGGTTTCCTGATATAAGTAGTTTTACCATCTCTTTAGGCATTTCTGAAAGATGATCCAAATTGAGAGTTGAGCCCCATCTTATAGTTGTGATATATATTTACAAGCTTAGAAAACTAGTTTTAAAGCAAGTAATTATGGATCCATCCAAACTGATGCCAGTCCTGTGATTTTAGGGATTTTTCCAGGCCTTTTTTTTTTTTTTTTTTCAAATCACTCATCTTCTTAACTAATTCACTGGGTGCAGATCAGCAGTAGCAAGGGTATGGAATCATGCTCCTATTCGCCAGTGGTTCTGTTATACACACCAAATGACCTGTCCAAAGGTGACTTTTACCTTCCCGCACACAGGGAACCATTGGACATTTATTTTACATGGAGGAAAATAATATATTTTCAGAACAACGAAATAGGACCTTTTTTCTGAAATAGTAATTTATATTGTGTGGATTATTTCATTTTTAGAAATATTTTTGCTATAGGGCCCATGTGCTTGCTGGAGAGACAGAGAGACAGAGAGACAGAAAGCGAGAAACCACACCCTAGAGGGCACGGGTATGCTGCACTCCTTTCTCTTCCATTCTCCTCTTGGGATATTGGGCATGCACACACATATGCACCTAGCATGAGTTTTAAGCCACCAGGTCTGGGACTTGAACCATAGTCAGCCATGTTAGAGTACAACAATGTAAGTGTTATGCCATCTGCTGGTCCCATGTGGCTTATTTTTAATGTTTTCTCTAGGATTTTAGAAGTGAAATAGAGTTAATTTGGTTTGTTTAATTGGAAAGGTGCTCGAATTACATGAACATACCACATTAATCAAGGCAAACTGTGAGAGCTTCCATCGCTATTTGTAAAGTTATGCCTTCACTGCATTTCAAATGCTATTGACTCTATGTCCTAGCTTGGGGAGGGCTGTATTCCCCAACCTAGCTTGGGGAGGGCTATAACTATTTCCCAGGACTTGGTTATTGGAAGTCTGAATGTGTAACAATATTTAATGTATTTAGAGTTCCTTATGTTCCAGAGTTTAAGAAATCTGCTCCACCAAGGTTTTGTGGCTTTTGTGTACTGCTAAAATTTATTGTAATAAAATGAGAGAGAGAAAAAGTGATTTTTAAAGATGTGATTGTGAACAGATATACTGCATTTAAAATAGTCTTTTCTATTCTTAATATTATCAAATTTGTTTTGTAAAATGTATTTATTGTGGTCTTTATATCAAAGATCAGGAGAATAATTGTAGAGGATATAAACAATATGAGGAGGCACTTTTTATGCTGTATCTGTTTTCAGCAATAACATTTCCCTTTATAATTACCATATTAATCTTCACTACTGTCTGACCCAGGTGTAAGACCAGGATCACCAGGAACTTGACAAGGGCATTCATTGCTTCTGATGCTTCGAAATATTACTAAGAAGCTATTCTTAGCCATATCTTTTGAAAGCTGACAACACAATACAATAGTCTGTCATCGATATTTCTTCACTTTCTAAAAATAATGATAATATTTCACAGTATAGTATGTGTAATGTAGAATTTATTATTATTCTGGACTTGAATTCTCTGCTTTGAGAGTAGCAGGTATATGTTTGGAAATATCCCTAAATCTGAAATCCACTTCTGGAATTATTTTACCATGATGGCCTTGATGATTAAAGTCTGAGTCGAACTTTCCACTCTAGTAGCATATGTAGAAAATTAGTGTGGAGGTTCTGTGTTGTTCCCTGAGGCAGTGACTTTCTGAGCTGAATAAAGCACTCTGTTTTGGAGTGTGTGATTTTTTTTTTTTTTTTTACTTAGGAAAAGAAAGCTGAAAAAAATGTCTTTTGGCATGTCTCTGCTTATGTCTATTTTAAAATGTAGACTTTGGGGGCCAGCAGGTGATGTGATGGTTAAGGTACTGGACTCCGACGTGGTTGATCATGGTTCTAGTCTTGGACCTGGCAGCTTGAAAATCATGTTGGTCACATGTGATGCATGCCTAAAAACTCAAGAGGAGAATGGAGGAGACTGGACTGCAGTATGACCATCGTTCCCTGTGAAGGGGACAGATGCTTCTCTCTTTTCTTCTCTCACATGCCCTATGGCAAAAGACAACAACAACAACAATGTAGACATAGGATCTCTTCATTTGGTATTACGAAAGTAAAGTGATTCAAAAGAAGTAATAATTCTGTCATGTAATTTTAGGTTGTAAATACTTTGGATTTATGGCTTAGAGTGTGTTACTATCTCCAAATAGTGTCCAGTTTAAGCAAAATATAACAAACATTATAACATTTATAAATATTGAAACAGTAAAAAAGTAGGGGCAAGTTATGAGCTCATTTCGACATTAAAATATTGAATACTTCTCTGGTCTCACCCTCTTTTTGATCAACTCCCTTTATTTTTTTGTTTCTACTTAGAAGCATATTTAGTTCTTTTAAATATTTAACTAATTTTATCAATTGAATCTGAGGTTTTGCCACAAGAATTTGTGAAATTAAGTTTTATTTCTGACCATTTATTGATGCTTTAGTCTCTAAAGAGTTACAAAACATGATTGAAATATCTAAATTATGAATATGGACAGATTTCCAGTCTAATGTACCTGACATTATAACTATATTAAGCTGTCCTATTTCTAAAACTCTTATTTCCCAAGGAGGGTTGTTTGTTTCACTCACTCTTAACATTCAACCCTTTTGAATATTAACTGAGGAATCAGAAGAAATATGGCAATTATGTGCTTACTAAAATTTTCTTCGGCGAATTCACTTTGCAGAAGGCAATTGCCCAAAATATAGATCCTTTATTTTATATATTTTATAGTTCAAAGCATTTTACACATTTTTTTGAGAGGTTTTTGCTATAGGGTGTGTGCACTCTCCAGAAAGACAAAGAGAGACAGAGAGTCAGAAAGCGAGAAATCACCCCCCAGGAGGGATGACCATGCGACAGTCCCTTCTCCTCAATTCTCCTCTAGGGATCTTGGGCATGCATGCACATGTGCCCGGTGTGAGTTGAAGCCGCTGGGTCCGGGACTGGAACCGTGGTTGACTATGTGAGAATCCAGTGACGTCGCCATTATGCCAACTGCTGGTCCCAGCACATGTATTTTAAAAGGTCCAAAAGTATAGAACATTGTTTTTTATCATGTAATGAATAAGAAAACTAAAGAACAAAGAGGGTAAATAACATGATTAGTACAAGGATGAACAATGATCAGAATTCAACTTTTCAGATTCCAATCCAATAACTTTTCTATACTTTCATTTACAAATTAAATATTTCTCATCAATATTATTTTATTGAGACAATCTTAGGCACAGAGAGTGATAATATTCAAAATTGATAGCAGACCACGTTAATATAATTTGTATTAATTTGTTGATCTTGAAGCACATTGAGAAGCCAGCAGATGGCACAATGGTTATGTTGCTGGATTCCCACATAGTCAACCATGGGTCAACTATGGGTCTCAGGCCCAGAGGCTTAAACTCACACCAGGCGTATGTGCGTGCGTATCAAGATCCTGGGAGGAGAATAGAGGAGAAGGGATTAAAGTGTGGCCACCCTCCCTGGAGGTGGGGTGGGGGGAGGATTTCTTGCTTTAGTCTCTCTTCATCTTTCTAGTGAGCACACTCATCCTATAGTAAATAGCTTTCTTAAAAATAAAAAAAAGCACATTGACCCATAACATATGATCTTTAATAATACCTACAACTGGTTCTTATTTATTTATTTTGGGAGAGGTTTTTGCTAGAGAACACTTGTGCTCACCAGAAAGACAGAGAGAGAGAGACATAGAGATAGAAAGCAAGGAATCACCCCCTGGGGGGGGGTTGGCCACGCCACAATCCCTTTTCCCCCATTCTCCTCTCAGGATCTTGTGCACGCATGCACACTTGCCCAATGTGAGTTTAAGCCACTGGGTCTGGGACTCGAACCGTGGCTGACTACATGGGAGTCCAGCAACATAGCCATTACACCAATTGTTGGTCCCATAACTGGTCTCTATTTTAAAATGGGTCTCAAGGTATAATAAGAGTATAAAGTTCTTCTCTTTCAGAAAGTCTTATAATAACCCTTTCTTTTGAAAATGCAAGAGTAGAAAGAAGCTAGCATATTCAGTCAGAGAGGGGTGAGACTAGGTTTAGGATAGAGGTAGAATGTAAAGGGATGATAATGCCACTGTAAGAGAAAATAAAGGAAGTATACACTAGAAAAAAAATTTTCAACTCTTGGGGACATATAGAAAGATAATTACATAAAGTATTACCTGAAATGATTTTTTGAGGGTTACAGCTCCTATCTCATCCCCATGTTATGTAGAATTCCAATAATGGTCTGGCTGCAAATCAATTACCTGGCTATATTAAAGTGGGATGAGCCCCAACCCTGCTAGATTATTTCATTTCACCTGGTATCAGCTTATAAAATTAGGATAATAATACTTTCATATTTACTTCACAGAATTATTCTGAAAATCAAAGGAATCAGAGTGTGCATATGTAGTGGAACATTGAAAGTAATGTTGTATAACATAAAGCTATGAAGTTTCCAAAAATAATGCAAGAAAGTAATCTCCTTTTTTTTTTTTAGAGGATTTTTGCTATATGGCGCGTGTACTCACCAGACAGACAGAGAGAGACAGAGAGATAGAGAGAAATCCCCCCCCCCCCGGGGGGATGGCCACACCACAATCCCTTCTCTATTCTCCTCTCGAGATCTTGGGCACGCATGCACATGTGCCCAGCGCGAGTTTTAAGCCACCAGGTCTGGGATTCAAACCGCGGTTGACTACGTGGGAGTCCAGCGGCATAGCCATTATGCTAACTGCTGGGCCCGCAAGAAAGTAATTTCATTAGCTTATACTCAGATTTTTGTTCAGATGTAATGTAGGGGCCAGCCAGGTGGTAGTGTGATTAAGGTAGCTGGATCCTATATAGCCAACTCTTTGGTTCAAGTCCTAAACCCAGTGACTTGAAAAACACACTGGGCATAGATGCCCAAAATCCCAAGAGGAGAATGGAGAAGGGATTGTGGCATGACCATTCCCCTGGCAGGGGGGTGGAGTGTGTTTTCTCATTTTCTCTCTTACTCTCTGTTCTTCCCTGGTGAGTGCATGCACCCTATGACAAAATTGGAATTTCCTAAGAAATCAAGAGAATTAAGCTTCTATATGTAAGAGTTGGAAGTACTTGAAATAAAGACTGATTCAAATTACCTTTTTTATTTTTATTTTTTTAAGAGTGTTTTTCCTCTAGAGCATGTTTTCTCATATTCTTAAAGTCATATAGCTTTTATTTACTTATTTTACATTAAGTTTGAGAGAATGTGATATTGAAGTAGTAATAGAAAGGAGGGAGAAACTGCGTCTGGTTGATTTCTGTATATATAGCACCTAAAACAGTACCTCACTTATTTTAAGTGTTCTTTGTGTATTTGTTGATTGAATAAAGATATCATAATCCAACAATTAATTTTATAGATACTGAGGCACATTTATGTAATTGGCTTGCTATTTGGCAAATTTTGGCCACTGAGTATGTCTAGTTTCACACCTACACTTTGGCCCGACATAATCCAAATGCCAAGATTTATTCAGATATATGAAAGCACATACATCCATATGCTCATTGAGTGGCCACTGAGGAACCTAAGAAAACTGTCTTCCATAATATCTGTGCTACCTACATGTCCATCAACAGTGTGAAGAGTTCTCCTTTTTCTGCATCCTTGCCAATATTCATTATCTTTTTTTGTCTTTTTGATAACAGTCGTTTTAGCTGGCCTGAGATGATGTCTCACTGACACTTTGAGTTGCATTTCCCTGATGATTAGTGTTGTTGAGCATCGTGCTTATGCTTGTTGGCCACTTTTTTCTGCTTCTGAGAAATGTCTGTTTAGAGCAGTTGGCTCTTTTTCTGTTAACTTGTCAGAGGGTGCATGCATTCACTGGAGATAAACAGAAATGGGAGGGTGGGGAGTGGGAACACACCCCCACTGTGGGACAATCACACCACCATCTCTTCTCTTCTTATTCTCCCTTCTTCTGAGATTTTGAGCATACCTGCATATGTACCCAGTATGTGTTTCAAGTCATCAGATCTGGGACTCAAACTGCATAGTCAGCCATGTGGGATCCAGATGCCTAAACCACCATGCCTCCGACCCAGTTGCCCATTTTTTAGTCAGATTTTTGTTGTTGCTGAGTTGAGTTCCTTGCACATACTGATTATCAATCCGTTGTTGGATATCTAACTTGTGAGTATTTTCTCTTATCTACTAGCCATTATCTATTAGCCATAATGACAAACCATCTATTAGAAGAATAGAAATTGGGAAACCATGTTAAAAGAGATAGATCTTTGTTCTGACCTCAGTCAGTGGTTCTTATAACTGGAGGCTGCAGGCACATTCTTGTAGTCTGGAAATTCTCAAGATGAAGAACCAACTTACCATCATAATGACTTGCAGGTTGTACTCAGCTCTCCTTTGCAGAGATATCAATCACTATTTGGCTCCTATTTACCCATAAAGATTGATATAATGCAAGCAAATTGTGAAAGGTTATAGGGTAGGTGTGGGTGACAAAGGCTTCTTGTTCCATTCCCTCATGTCCTACCAGGTGATCTGAGTAGTGTTTATCTTGCTTAATAACAGGGATATGATTTAAGAAAAGTGTTATCAGGCAATTTTGTCACTGTGTAAACATGATGTCATGTGCCCTCACAAACCGATGTGGTATAGACTATTATAATCTCATGGAACAACCGTCATCTATCTGGCCCATCATTGAGAAAGTAGTTATGTGACACATGACTGTATATTTCTGTTTCATAAGAATACTCCTTCTCCTCTCTCTCTAATTAAATAAAGAAACTATAGATATCCCATACCACTCTTAACTACTTTTACAAATTTTGATGCTAGAGATTTAAACAAATATATACATGGAAAAATTGCGATTTATTCAATGAACAGCTATTTATCAAGGATCTCTAAGTTTTTAACCAGTTTCTTAGGGGCTTCAGTAGAGAGGAAAGACAAACAAAATGTGTGCTTTCAGGTGACTTATATTGTGGGGAAATATACAGGCCTTCAAAATGAGCTGTTTAGCTAACAGGGCGCCGATAATATAATGGGTAAAATAATCTTTGGGATTAAAGTGTTTATATGATCTTTTTAGACAAACCCTTTTATTTCTTTGCATATTAACAGTGTATTTTGATCACTACTTAAAACTTCTTCAACTTCTTGTTGATTATCTACTTTCCTTCTGAGATGGTCTGTGCTATTCATGAAGAAGTTAGTAGTGCAAGTTAAAACTGAAAACAAAATAATAGATTACTTGCTAACTTTTTTTTTTCATTGTAAGTCTTAGTTCTGGGGAAATATTCTTAGTGTTCAATGATTCTGAAGATTATAAATTAGATCCTGAGGGGATAGTCATGGGACAACAGAAATTTTATAGTGAGTATAAAGTGGATTTAGTTTGACAGCAAGCAAAATTTTTGTCTATTGTAGCTCTTAAGATACATAAGACCTTGGTCCAGCTGGGGGTGGTATGTTTAAGGTGGTGGCTGGATCTCATATGATCAACTGCAGAGTTCAAGTCCCGGACTCGGCAGCTTCAAAACCAATCTGGGTGCATATGTGTGTGTGTACCCAAATCCTAAGAGGAGAAGGGATTGTGGTATGGCCATCCACCAGGGAGATGCTATTATACTATCTCTCTCTGTTTCTGTCTCTGTCAAGTTCACGTGCCCTGTAGCAGAACAATTTTAAAAGATATACCGGGCTTTCATATTGATTTGCTTCTATGAATGAGCAAAAGAGGATGTAAGGTTTATAAACAGTGTAATTAGGGCTTATTTTGAAATTGTCAAACATCATATTTATTAAACAAATAAAGAAAAAAGTCACATATCCTTTTTTTCTTTTTTTATTCTTGATGAAATAATATTGCACATCAAAAGAAATTTGATTGACTAAGAGATAGAACTGAGAGTGATAAATATTATAGGTATAACTACTACTTCAAAAATATTCCTCCACAGGAACCAGCAGTTAGCGTAATGGCTATGTTGCTGGACGCCCACATTGTTGACCGTGGTTCGCGTCCCGGACCCAGTGGCTTAAAACTCATGCTGGGCGTGTGTGCGTGCACGCCCAAGATCCCGAGAGGAGAATGGAGGAGAAGGGATTGCATCGTGACCATTCCTCCTGGGGGGTGATTTCTCGCTTTCTGTCTCTCTGTCTCTCTGTCTGTCTGGTGAGCGCACGTGCCCTGTAGTGAAAACCTCTCAAAAAAAAAAAAAATTCCTCCACAAGAATACCATACTGATATTTTGAGTTATTTCTATACTTTAATATTCATTATGCTGATAGTCCTCATGTATTTAAGAAATTAGAGTAGACTTTTATAAGAGGTTTTACAGATTCCAACATATATGAAAACCAATAATCATTATATTTTCATCACATTTATTTTGCTGTTACACTAGAAGTCATAGGCATATTGCATTTTCTTTATTATCTTTCAATGTGAAAATTAAAATTTTATAATTAAGATTACTAGTCTGTTGATACAGAGGTTTAATAATCTTTTTTGGTGCTATGAATATTTTCATTTTAAATATACATAGTAGTTTGGCAAATGTTATTTTGCATTCTGATTTCCAGTTACTGTTAAACTTGGGTAGTAGATACACTAACCATAATATCAAAGTTATGTGAGTTAACATATGAACGTATGTGTGTGTGTGCAGATGTGTGCGTATGTGTGTATATTCTCTGAATACATCTACCCATTTGGAGGGAAGTTTTTAAATGGCTCCTATGGTTAATTTAGATATTATCTTATGGTTAATTTGATATCTTCAACTAGTATTTTTTCCAAAATACAGTTTTGCTTGAATCTAATGGCCACATTTTGTTTCTTTCTAATCAGTTTGATATAATCTAAATTTTATTATCACAAGCTATTTAGAGCTTGTGATAATATTTAGAGACATAGATAATGGTGATTATTCCAAAGGTTTATTTTTAATAGGGCTTAAATTATTTATATTGCATTAATTTTCTCATTCAGGAATTTCTGTTAATAGCTGTCCATGACTTAGACTTGACTATGTTACTTGAATATTGGACTGTCAGACAAGTCGTCATGATGCATAGAAAAACAGAAAAATAATACGTCATGAGTTTTCCAACAATCCAGTAGCATATGCTTATGTGAGATGCTTTCTGTTTTATATGATATGGCCACAAGTCTTCCATATTTAAAAACAATGACACGTTTTCATTCTTTTTTGTTTGTTTGTTTTCTTTTTTTTTTTTACAATGGACCTTTTTTTTTTTTTTTTTTTTTTTTTTTTTTTTTTTTTTTTTTTTTTGTTTTGGAGAGGTTTTCACTATAGGGCGTGTGTGCTTGCTAGACAGAGAGAGACATAGAGACAGAAAGCGAGAAATCACCCCCCCAGGGGGGATGGTCACTATGCAATCCCTTCTCCTCCATTCTCCTCTCGGGATCTTGGGCACGCATGCACACATGCCCGGCATGAGTTGTAAGCCACCCGGTCCGGGACATGAACAGCGGTCAACTACATGGGAGTCCAGCAACATAGCCATTACGCTAACTGCTGGTTCCCTGTTTGTTTTCTTTGAGAGGATTTTTTTTGCTATAGGGCGTGTGTACTCGCCAGAAAGACAGAGAGAAACAGACAGAAAGCAAGAAATCACGCCGCCAGGGGGGTGGCCACACCGCAATCCCTTCTCTTCCATTCTCCTCTTGGGATCTTGGGCACGCATGCACACATGCCCGGCATGAGTTTTAAGCCACCGGGTCCAGGACTCAAACCACGGTCGACTATATGGGAGTTCAGCAATATAGCCATTATGCTAACTGCTAGTCCCAACATTTTCATTCTTTTAACATGAAAACATATCTTTATTTGAAGGCTTCTTAAAATAATTACATAATAATATACATTGTTATAATATATTTATTATTGTATGTTATAATATTATTTTAATAATATAATGCAATATAATTATATTTTGATTGTTCTTTATGTAATTTCTTAACTAGTAGATACTCTGTTTCTTACTACTGCTTTAAAAACATTATCAGCAGAGAAATTTTATTCATAGTCGATATATCTATAAAATACATGTTCATTCTTGACTGCAAAGGAATGTCTGTTTTGTCTAAAAGTATTGCTATAATGAACATATGCAATCTACATATAAATTAGTATATGGATCAACAAGTGTATTACTTTTACAAGGTGAATACATTTCTCACATAAACTACATTTAATGTAAAAACCAAATATATGAATTACCATTACAAATCTAAAGCAAATGTGAAATTTAAATTTACTCTACACCACTTATCTTTTCATCCCAAACTGTTCTGGCCCAAGCTTTAGGTCCAACAGTATAGTGATCACTATTCATGATTATTAAAATTACTATTCATTTTATGCTAATTATACAATTATTCCTGGTTTAATATATTAACCAATAATAGGTATAGCTCACAGAGAAACAATCCTAATTTAAACCTATAATGGATGCAGTTTACTATTCATCAGTTTTAATTTTTAGAGTAATGTACTACCAACCCTCTCATCTCCCAGACTGACAGATTGAAATTGGATTATTCTAGTTGGGAAGCTGAAATTCATAACTTAAGAGTTTTCTTAATAAACTAAATACAGTGTAATTATAAAATGTTATTTCTAAAATTGCTGTTAGTTCATAATATTCAAGTCTTCATTAAAACATTTCAAAATTTGAATACAATGGGAAGATAACACAAGTCTATTCTATAGGTAAAAGTTAATGCATGAACCAGTTGGATTGCCAAAGATTGACTAGGCCAATTCTGGTTTAATTTTCCTCAAGTTTTTATTATTTGCCTATGAGTGATAATACATAGCAAAGCAATTATAATTTTGTGTTTGGATGGAAAAATATATTTAAAAAAATGAAAAATAAAACAGCATTACTGAGATCATTAATACAATATGATAATTATT
Source organism: Tupaia belangeri chinensis (assembly GCF_000334495.1). Taxonomy (NCBI): domain Eukaryota; kingdom Metazoa; phylum Chordata; class Mammalia; order Scandentia; family Tupaiidae; genus Tupaia; species Tupaia belangeri. Next base: position 1,966,787 of record NW_006160142.1, on the reverse strand, counting down.
AATAGATTACAAAAATATAATACAGTGTTAAAATTACTCATTGATAAATATATTTAATTATTACTAAGTGAATTGTTGCAGAAGCTTTAAGTACAACTGACTCATTTAAATCTATGACAGTTTTCATCTCAGTCATTTTTCATTAGAGCAAACATAAACAGCTGTTTTTATTTGCTGGAGGGTATGTGCTCACTAGAGAGAGACAGGGAGACATGCAAAGAGAAGAAAAGGGAAAAAGCACCCACTTTTTATGAGGCATGGTAATACTGCAGTTCCTTCTCCATTTTTCCAGCCTGTCAGGATTTGGAGCACACACGCATGCACATGCACCTGGTGTTTCTTCAAGCCACCATGTCTGGGATTTGAACTGGTGTCAACTATGTGGTCCTGCTCCTTTAATTACTAAGCTACGGGGTCAACCGTTACGTGATTTGAAAATACCAAATCACGCTAATTTCATTAGTGAGAATAAATCAAATATCTGTTAAATAATTTTCCTGATTTTATTGAAACAGATTTTATTTATTAATATATATGCATATATTAATGCACATATTTATTACTTTATATTAAAAATGTAGTTTTGGGTTGTGACAACTGAATAGAACTTACAAAAGATAATACTTTTGTTTACTTTATTTAAGTACCTAGGCCTTGGATATAAGAGATACTCAAAATTTAATTTTGAAGCAGTACATTTGAATTATGATTCTAGCTTTTTCTCCTTTTTTATTCTGGGATTACTTAGTTTCTAAACCTCAGTCTTCTCAGTTGCTAAATGAGGGCTTTAATACTATCTACCTTATGGAGTTGGATCAAATGAAAGAAGGACTGTGAAAGGCCTAGTAAACTGATCAGTACACTAATTATTGAATAAATAGTGGCCATTATCATTGTGTATTAATGACTCTTCAATTAGATTCTCTGGCATTTGTAGCTATTTCAAATCCTTAGTGCTTATAGCAGCTGCTAACATCTGAATTAACTTTCTCAATCTGTGATAAATGAAACTCACTTACTTTGATAGGCTTTCTGTGAAAATAGTATCTTTTTCCCAAGAGATGGAGGCTACAGTTGAAAGCTACAGAAAAACCTCACTTGTTTAGTGTTTAGAGTACTTCACAATCTCACAGTCTTGGCTACATTTAAAGTGTGGGCATGTATTCTCATAATGTTTTGACCTAAAGTTTGGGCCAGAATAGTTTGGGATGAAAAGGTAAGTGCTGTACAGCAAATTTAATTTTCACATTGCTGCAGATTTGCAATGGTAATTCATATATTTAGTTTTTATATTAAATATAGTGTATGTGAGAAATCTATTCATTTTTTATCATTTATTAATATATACATTTAACAATACTCAAATGTTTTAACATTTGACATTGGAACAGTTATTAGAACTAAAACCAATCATAAAAAACAATCATATTCATTTCTTGAGTTTAGCTTCTTAAAACATCAGAATGCTTTTGTGGAAACAACTGATAAAAGAGTGTAGTCTTTGAAGTGCGATAGAGATGTTCTTTGTTTTACAATGGTGTTATGTTTAGATAAACCCATTTATGAAGTTAAAAAATTATTGAGTCAAACCATCATAAGTTGGAGACTGTCTTTATTTCATTCCAGTTCCATAATATACCAGATATGGGACCTAACTAACATAGATAGTTCTATTTTCCTTAATGGTAAAAGTGTATTACTGGGGTTGGCAGGTGGCATGGTGGTTAAGGGTGCTGGACTTCCACATGGCCAACCACGGTTTGAGTCTTGAGCCTGGCAGCTTGCTCGCTCTCTCTCTCTCTCTCTCTCTGTCCCTCTATGGTAAAATTTAAATAAATAAATAAATAAATAAATAGATAGATAGATAAATAAATGTAAATAAAATAATTCTTTAAAAAAAGTGGATTACTAAAGTCAAAATCTTTAAGAAGACTAAGTTCAATGATATATATCAAGTAACAATAACTGTATAAGTAATATCAGTAAATATCAAGGTTGTATTTTCTTCAATTGTGTTCATAAGGGATTGTTCAAAAGGTAAGTTGGAGAGGTATTATTTTTAAAAATTCATGTGATCCTGTAGGTAAAAATAAAAAATATTTTAATAACAATTAATGGTACTTTCTCACTTATTGCTATTAGCATATTCATATACTTATTCTGATCTGATTTTTTTTATATCAGACAAATGAATTATGGAAATAGTTTTGGTGAACACAATCTTACCACTTCTGAAATTTAATGCATCATATTAATTAATCTTGCTTACTTTCTATTAGTAAGTTCCTGAAATATTTTAGCATCTAAAATATCTTTGTGGTTTTACCCTGACCATGTATTTTCTTTGCAAAAAGTGTACAAGAACATATTTTAAATTTTAAATATTTTACTTAGAGTTTAGAGTTCAGTATTGCCACATGACCCCCAAAATAGTCAGTACTCAGGTTTACGGGATATGTAATTATTTTTTTCACCTGGTTCATTAGATTCATAATAAATGAAACATTCTATATTATGCATGTATATGTTATAGATGCAGTATATAATTTACTTTGCTAACATTTTAACAGATGAATAGTTGTTAAACACTACTTGAAAACAAGGCTAAGGAATGAAAACTTCCCAAATTTATTTCAGATGCCCAAGCAGAGAGCTCAAAATGTCAACATATAGGGAAACCCAGGAAATTTTACCCACTCATGCCGAGATGTGACTGTGGTAGAGAATGGGTACACCATTGCTCAGGTTTAGGCAGAGGATATCGTCACCAAGGAGAGAGGAATTGATCTGTCCAAAGGGATATATATCATAAGGAGGAGTGGATTGAAATTAAGTCAGGACAATTTCAGCTGACTTGAAAAAAAATTCATCCTTTGGGATCTTATTATCTTCTGATATACTCTCCCATGGGAAATAGTGAGAGGCCAAGAATTAGATCATTTTAAATTGGCCTGACTACCAAATGAAGACTTTTAACTGAATAATCTATTATAAAACTTGTTTTCAAAAGTCTTGTTAGGAAAAAAAAATGTCGATATGTATGTATATGTATGTGTGTGTATGTATGTAACTATGTATACTGTATATCTGCCACTTACTGTGTTATTTATATGAATTCATAAATATAATTTTTGCTGGGAATATTATTCAAATCAGGAACTTTCTATAGCAGTTCCTTTGTGTGGTCACAAACTTCTTGCTTGTTTTTAAATAGTTTTATTGACATTTAATTCTCATGTAATATCATTAACTCATTCAAAATATACAATTTAATGTTTTTCAGTGTACTCACAGAGTTATAGAACCATACTAAAATGGAGAACTTTGTTGTTTCTCCTGAAAGGAATCCCTTCTTCCTTCCTTTTTCAAGCCCTAAGCAACCACTGTTTTCTCTTTGTATTTCTTTGCTTATTCTAGACATTAGAATCATACAATATGTGCCTTTTTGAAACTTGTTTCTTTCACTTGTATGACGTTTTCAAGGTTTCTTCATATTGTATCATGTATCAATTCTTCATTCTTTCTGAATACTGAGTAGTATTCCACTTTATAGATATACCACACCATTTTTTTCATTCATAAGTTGATGGACACTTGGGTTTCCACCTTTTGGCTATAAATAATACTGGTATGAACATTCGTGTACAAGTTTGTGTGTAGACAGTGATTAGTTATTTGATGTTTGGTTTTCTTATGTATAAAATTTCATATGATATAAAATTTTATAATATATATTCTGTACATTGCACTTGGGGGGTCCTCTAATTTGAGATCCTTGAAAGAATTAAATGAACCATAATATACATTCAAACTTAATTTTTTAAAAATGTCACAGCCAGTATTAATTGTGTAGTCTTCTGTAGAGTATTAGTATTTTTTTTTAGGCTATGCAAGAATCAATTATCTGTTGGGTTTATAAAAAGGGGAGAAATGTTAATACCAATATTTTACACATTTCATCACTTTCCATTTTTATAGCACTCTCACTCTTGTTCTAGGTCATATAAGATGATTTTCATTTTGTGGATAATAAACTGAAATGCAGAGCTGCTCATGAGTACTCAAAGTCACATGCCATATTGGTGGCAAAATCCCCTGCAATTCAGTTGTTTGATTTTTTTTTTTTTGAGAGGTTTTTGCTCCAGAGGGCGTGTGCCAGAAAGACAGAGAGAGACAGAAAGTGAGAAATCACCCCCCGGGGGGATGGCCATGCCGCAATCCCTTCTCCTCCATTCTCCTCTTGGGATCTTGGGCATGTATGCACACGCGCCCAGTATAAGTTTAAGCCACCTGGTTCAGGACTCAAACCACAGTCAACTACATGGGAGTCCAGTGACATAGCCATTACTCTAACTGCTGGTCCCTTCAATTGTTTGATTTTTAAGTTTAGTGTATCTAGGTTTTCATGTCAGCTCTGTCACTTTTCATGTATGTTACTCCACTGAGATACTTCACCTTTTAAGCATTTTTCTAATATTTTTATGCCATTGGTAATAATGCCTCAGATAAAATTATTGCTTAATGTAAATAGAACAATTTATGGAACGCTTTGTATATTTTAATTGCATAGTAAGTATTTAACAGAGATCAGTGGGTTTTAGTAGCAGTAGCACCAGAAATAATATTAACCATATATGTGGGACTAAAATTCTAGTTTTATAATAACTAATCCAGATTTTTTTGAATGCCAGACTACATTTATGTAATTGGCTTGCCATTTGGTTATTTTTGGCCACTGAGTATGTCTAGTTTCACACCTACACTTTGGCCAAAAATAATCCAAATACCAAGATTTATTCACATATATGAAATCACACACTTTCATATACACATTGAGTGGCTAAAAATAAGTACCCGCCAAATGGCAAGTCATATCTAGAAAAGTTTATACACATGTAAACAACTAAAATACTAATTTATGTAAGTCCTCATGTTTAAGGCACCTTCTAAAGGTTGATGTTCTCACTGTACCCAGAGAACAGCACATTAGTCAGTGGTCTAACTTGTCTGAGCTCATGGAAATCAACAACTTGGGAAGCTAAAACTAACAGAGCCGATAACCACACATGAATTGAAGACAGACTTTTGTATCTCTTGGCCTCTTCCTTACATCTTACATACTTTATACCCAAACATACACACTCATTTTGGGCGATAATTTTACTTTATATGAGTGTATTATTTTTTTACTAAGGGGAATTTTAAAAAATGATAAAGGAGAAATGGGCAGTACCATTATTCAAAACCAACTTATTTCTTTTCAAATTTTAACTGCACATAATTACACCATCTCCACAATTTCGATTGCTGCTTGTTAACATAAATTGTATTGCATCAGCATTGTGTTACTGTGATCCTTATTAACATAAGATTAAAGACTAGTTGTTGGAATTTGCTTTCCCTTAGTGGATTTGCTGTATGTGGTTTTAGATTCAGTCCAATGATCTTTGGATCTAAAGCTACATAATGTATAGCTGGAAATTTAAGATTTGTGGAAAACTTGTTTTGTGAAATATTTCACACAGTATTAACATTAATTTTTTTTTTCTCATACTCAACTTGTATTATTTTCTAAACACTGTGGAATTCAGAATTATTTTTCCTCAGGAAAACTAACTCAATCACTACTGCTAAGATTAAAAAAATCTAATTTCATATGATGAAACTGTTGAACAGCTTTTCAGCTCCTACCAAAAGAGGAAATAAAAGAAAGAAGGGACTATTGATTTTTGTAGTTCTTTCTTTGAAATGCCATTTTGAAAATATAATGCATGGGATGTAACACAAATAATGGGTCATATATCTACACTTTCTTTTTCCATCTACAAAGCTAAGACATACAGAGTCAATCTATTCATCCTAAGAATATGAAAGCTTGCATACCATTGTGGTGTCTCTTGTGAATCAGAAGTGGAACCTCCATGATATCTCAGGTAGAATTATGTGCTTGATTACACCTGTGTGCCAACAGTCAGTATCCAAAATGCAAGGCAAGAAGTAACCTACTATCCGGAGTAACTTCTAGAAAACTTGGTGTTTAGAAATCAGTTATAAAAGGAATTTCAGCATTAGACTTAGGCTAGAAAGAGGAAATATTGAATGGTCTAAAAATATCTGAAGCCTTTAAATACAGAACCAGGTACAAAACTGAAGTTAATAACAGAAGACACATTCAGGAAAGCAAAGACCTGCAGACAGTTGGTTTGATTGTTGGTTTTTCAAAGTTTTTTTCTATACTAAAAAAAGTTAGACCAATTTAACTTGCTGTTGTTGCTTTTGTAAAACTTGAGGGAAATAGCTATTCTTCTTTGACTTCAGTTTAAGGATACCAAGTTTTCAATCTTTGACCCTAAGAACTCAATTATGACTTAAATTCAGTTATCAGAATGTCTGACAATAGCTTTGTTAGCTCTTTACCTGCACTATGACCTCGGTTCTTCATAGTTTTGCCATCTATCATACCCCTCTTGCTTAAGAAGATTGTTCTTACTGTTTTTTGAGCTGCCCTTTCTGGACTTCAATTCCTTCTCCCATTGACATCCAGCCATTTTTAATCTTCTATCCCACATCCCTTACACTGTTTACTTTTTCCATTATACTCCCAAGTTGTTGAGTGTTGCTGTAGAGCATTTTTAAAGTCATCATAAACAACAAAAATAACCATAATGATTAGTTCCACCTGAAATTCATGTGCTTTCATATTACATGAATTTTCATCCTATTCCCTTCCTCCTACAGGTATTACCAAAGATCTTTTATTTGGTTGTACTATCAAGGTTGAAGGTATTAGTTCTGTCTCCCCTAATACTTTCCTATATCCATCTGTCACCACATGCATTTCAGCTAGTTTTAAAAATATTTATCTATCAGCTCCTCATGAATATGTTTCATTAGCCTAGAAACATGTCAGTTATGCTATAAATATGAGACAGAATAACAAAGAGGCTTAAGTCAAGTTACCTGATGTCCCCCTTCTAGCCTCCCAAAATCACATTTATCATTATTACTCAAGCTCAAGGTCAATTTATTTTTGAACTCATCCTGTAAGCCACTCATTTGGAACTAGTCACCCTTGCTTCCATTTACTGTATCCCTTTGTTTGTCTTATGTCTGTTGTAGTACAGGAAGGTATAGTGGCTGTGTACAAGTGTGTGTTTTGCCCTTTATTTGTGATGTATTCAAGCCTCAAAAATAGGATGAATAGTGCCTTGCACAGAGAAGATATTCAATAGCTATGTGTTGAATAAAAGTAGACTTGTTAGTCTTAGAAATCATGAGTGGGGAAAATATAATTTAAGAAAAAATTTTTTTTTGTTAATTTTTGCCAGAGGGTAAAAAGAGACAGAGAGGGAGAGAAAGTGAGAAATCATCCACCTCTTGGGGAATGTCATATGGCAATCTCCACATCTCCCTCTTTTCAGGATTTTGGGCATGAACACACACACACGTGGTGTGTATTTTTCAGACCATCATGTCTGTGACTTGACTTGTGAAGTTAGACATGTGGATCCAGCTGCCTTAACCACTATGCCACTGGCTGGCCCTAAGCAGCAACTTTTAAATATAGGCAGTGACAAGAAATACAAAAGCAATTGCCTAGGGACAGTGTGATGCTGGTTCTGTAAGTGAGCCTCCCTGGGAGCAAATCCTTCACCTCTGCTCAAGCCTTTAACTGACTAGAGCCACAGTAAAATCTTGACTGCTGTCTCATGAGATCCTCTTCTATTCAGTAAAGTCATGATATATTTTCCTATGTTTTTCTATGCAGAAATGCATCATGACTTTCCCAATGACACAATGTAATTGCTCAGTTAAGCACTGAATTACTGGCCCCGAGAAACACTGAGCACAGTGCATGTATATTGTTTTAAACCACTTTATTATATACTTTATTTTTTAAACAGAGGTAGTTAACTAATGCACCTTTCTTTTTTCTTTCTTTTTCTAAGGCTTTTGCCCTAGGGCACATGCACTAGCAGGAGAGACAGTGAAAGGGAAAGTGAGAAATCACCCACTAGGAGGGATGGCCATGCTGCAATCCCTTCTCTTCCGTTATCCTCCTGGAATCTTGTGTACGCATGCACAAATGCCTGGCATGAGTTTTAAGCCACCCGGTTTGGGACTCAAACCACAGTTGGCCATGTGGGAGTCCAGTGACATAACTACTATGCCATCTGCTGACCCTGCACCTTCCTTTCTTAATGTCACCAGTTCCATTAGACATAGAGTATCTACTGTGAACTCACAAGATGTAAGTTGTGAGAAGAGAAAACTCAATGAATAATTTCAAAATCACCCTAATGCATTATTATTTCTAGTAGCACATGAATCTAAAGCACCATTGCACTCTTGCCTTTTGAGGACACTTTTGATATTTACATGTAGGTTTTCATTTAAAATATTATTTACTAAATTCTAACAATGCTATTTTCTCTATCATTAGTTTTTTAGACATCATTGGCCACTTTAGATTATAGTTTAATGGGCTGACATAGGGGGTTCTAGTTTCAATGTTTTTTTTAATCTCTATATACAATCCCAATTTTGGCTATATGTAGCCAAAATTGAGAATCACTAAACAAGCTTATTATATCTTTTATGCTCCTTATTAAATTCTAACTTATTTTGTAGTGGTGAGCATTTTTTTAACTCTCTGCATAGCATTTAGCATGGTGCCTTTGACAGAATATGAAGCAAATAACTATTAATTTACTGATCATATATAGCACAATACATCTTGAAGGAAAACGACATGAAAGGACATTCAAATATTGACCTCAAAAATTAGTCCATGATCATTTAGAGCAGGTGTAAAACCAGGGAACTTCTTGTGAAAGGGTGAACCAATGAGTAAGGTGGAGGGACTTTCCAAAAGTGGATGAAATGTCTTCACTTTTTAGATTGTACATTTTCATTTGGTGATAAAAAGCAAGAAGAGAGGAGAGCAAGGCAATGCTGACCTAATAAAAGTTTCAGGGTCTCCAGAAAGTTCTTAGGAATGTTTTTAAATTTAGTGTTTTTAAAGTTGTTCTGAAAACCATAGCACAGAACACCAAGATTCTATTTCATTCATTGTATTTGGGTTATATTTACTTCTTGTAGAAATGGTGTAAAGGAAACCAAATGATAGTGTTTCAAATTGCTTCAAACCTTTGATATATTGGATATTTTTGGACATAAATGTTAGGTAGGGAGAGAAAAAAAAACACATAAGGTTTTTAGAAGGGTTACACAGATGAGAACCGCTTCAGCTTTCTCCATTTACACTCAGTGAATTGTGTATAGCTATCTGTAAGTTTGTCACAATTCTTGGCAAAACATTGATTGTTATTACTAGAAAAGTTGAGATTCATAACTATTTTTATTTACCCTATTTTAGGCCAAGACTTGTTTTCTGAAAGAATATTAATGGTGTAGAAGATTACATTTCATAGTAGAAAAATTAATGAGGCAGATTCACTATGATTCTTGACAGTAGATAAACAGTTAAAGCAGCAGAAATGAAGGTAGGTTTATAAGCAGTTCTAGCTAAGATTAAGAGTTCCTCGAGATTCCCAAGAAATAAGTCTAATAGGCAGCCATGCTATGATATACATTTATGAGCTGCTAAGTATTGCAGAAAGATTCCAGTAGGTATTGTTTATTGATGCATATTTCTATTGCTAAATCAAAATATTTATAACAACAGATAGTACACAGATTGTCACTCCTAAACTATAGAGTAATAAAAATGAAAAATAAAGGGACTATTAGCTGAGTCCAGCAGTATAGTAACTGCCTCTTAATGGGTTCTTCCTCATCTACTTTCTTATTGCCAACTTTGTTAATAATAGAAAGATGCAAGGATGCTAAATTTTTTTTTCCAGAAACAGTAATGAAGTTACAGTACTCTAATGTCTGATTTTCTATGATTAATTTTCCACTTTTGCTTTATGAGATTATCCAAAGAGAATAAATTTCATTGAATGCTGTCTCTCAAGGACAAGAGAAGTAGTCCAGCTTGCATCATTCAGTTAATGTGTGTCTTCCTACACCTCAAGGTGATATCATAAATTCTAAAAGGTGATTTCATACATTCCGGCCACTCTTGGGCATTAAAGTAGCATTAAGAGCTTGACTTATAATCGGAAATTTAAATAAAAACACTAATATACACATTCTCACTTGTTAATGTCAGAGAGTATGTTTATAAGAGAGAAAAGAAAGAAGAGAGAATTTTAGTTAAGCATGTGCACACTTCCTTTTTATATTTGCTTTATTTTCTTGTATAAACCATAATTAGAAGAGAAGTTTATGTTTCCACTTAAAAAAACAAACAAGAAAAGTATTTTAACAAATTGCTGAATCTATCAACAACTCAAAAGAAAGTAAAATGGTTAAATTGGGAAAACAAAGCATAGTAAAAAAATTAATGTTTTACTCAAGAGTCATAAAATTCTATTTCACCATTTTAGTTTTATGTTCAAACTCTCTTCTGTTGAATATGTAGTGTTACTATGGTCCAATCTTTTAGTTTCAATCCTAGAAGTTAAAATTCAATGTTATTACTGATATTTCTTGTCCCTAGCATTAAGTTGGTCATTTTTGGGACCAGCAGTTAGCATAATGGCTATGTCACTGGACTCCCACGTAGTTGACCACGGTTCGCGTCCAGAACCTGGTGGCTTAAAACTCATGCTGGGTGTGTGTGCGTGCATGCCCAAGATCCCGAGAGGAGAATGGAGGAGAAGGGATTGTGGTGTGACCATCCTCCCTGGGGGGTGATTTCTCACTTTTTGTCTCTCTGTCTCTCTCTGTTTGTCTGGTTAGTGCACGCGCCCTATAGCAAAAACCTCTAAAAGAAAAAAGAAAAAAACAATTGGTCATTTTCTTGGTTGCATTTTGTCTTTAGTTTTCCTATAGAGCACTCCTTTCAGAACTTCTTGAAGAGTGGGTCTGCTATTGGCAAATTCTTTCAGGTCTATCTGAGAATGTTTTTATCCTTTCTTTCCATATGAAAGATAATCTTGCTAGGTATAGTATTCTCAGTTGAAACTGTTTTTCACTTAACACTTTGAATATATTCCCCCATTCTTTCCTTCTTGCATTATTTCTGATGAGAGGTCTGAGGTTAGCCTGGTTGGATAACCTTATAAGTAACATGATGTTTCTCTCTTGCCAATTTTAGTATCTTGTCTTTTTCTGTAGATTTGGCCAGTCTGGCTATGATGTGTCTTGGAGAAGATCTTCTTGGGTTGATTCTATTAGGGCTCCTTTGTATTTCTTGGGACTGGATATTTGAATGCCTCTCAAGATTTGGAAAGTTTTCTTTCAAGATTTCATGGAATAGATTATCAATGCTCTTATTAGTTTTCTCACCTTGTGGGATACCAATTATTCGGATGTTTGGGCACTTAACGCTTTCCAGTATTTCTCGTATAGTATTCTTATTTTTTTTTTCATTGTTTTTGCTTGTTTTTTTCTAGATCAGAGGTTTTGCCTTCGACATCTGAGATTCAATTTTCTGCATGGACTAATATACTTTTAATACTTTCGAGGGAGGTTTTGATTTCCTGAATGGCAGCCTTCATCTCTAATAGCTCCATTTGATTCTTTTTTATGGTGTGTATTTCCTCTTTCAGATCATGGAAGAACTTCAACACCTCTTGGAACTCATTGTCTCTTTTCTCCTGCATCTTCTGGAGTTCATTATCTCTCAGTTCTTGCATCTCATTTAGTTTTGTCCCTATGAATATTCTGAATTCTCTATCAGACATTTCCATGAGTTCTACTCTACTGTCTGTGGATGATGAGAGATTGTTCTTTTCCTTTAGGGGAGAGATATTTTCTTGATTTCTCATGTTTCTTGTGTCTCTGCGGTTATTTCTGGTCTTTCTGTGACAAAATCTATCCCCCACTGTGCTTTTCAATGTGGTATCCACAGAAAGATTAAGAGTTCAGATTTATAAGAATAAATTTCTTCATTGAAGCAGGAGGTTCTATAAATGTTGAGGATTTCAATGACTCTAAAAGTATTCAGATGCTTGGCTACTGTGCACCTAGGCCTATCTAGACACTCAGTATGTGGAGAGTGAAGTTTAGAGTGGGAAAGTAGGGTTAAAAAAATAAATAAAAACAAACAAACAAACAAAAAAAACTAGAAAAATACTACCAAAAAAGAAGGAAAAAAATTTTTTTACACGTAAAAAATGAAAACTGTGTGGTGTGCTAGTGCAGGGACACACCTCAGCTTTAAAATGGGTTCTAAAATTAGCAAGTGAAAGAAAAGGCCTAAGGTTAGGAGAAGTGGTTGACAAATTTTTTTAAAAAGTTTTAAATTTGAAGAGAGAGAATGTGAGACAGAGAGATAGCCAGAGATAGACAGAAGATGGAGGTCGCCCTACCTTCTCTGAATATTTTCGTAGTCTAGAAGACAGAGTTTAGAGCATAGCTTCCCTGAATAGGCCAGGACATACCTCAGCTTTAAAATGGCTTCTTGTCTGAATATTTTGGGAGTCTAGCCCCCCAAAAGCATATTTCTTTGAGAAGCAACTAAATTGAAGCCAGTCTGCTTTCAAGATATTATTTGTAAAATACTAGGTTTTTAAAAACATCTTTGCAGGAATCCTTGGACTGAAGTCATTGCAATGAAATCTGGAGCCATGATAGATATGTAAACCTTTGGATCCCATCTCTGCAAACATAACCCTAGTAGAAGGAATATGGTTTTATTTCTTCCCTCTTATGTGAAGTGCAGTGTCCCCTCAATATAGTTCTGAGAGAAATGGTGCATCTCTATGCCAGTTGCTAATTGGAAGCTCTATGAACCATTTCCAAAGTAACACAGAAAGGAGTGATCCAGCCAGTTGGATTCTCTGCTCTGTGTGTTCTTGGCCCTTTGTTCTGATAATATAGCATCCACATTAAAAAATTTTTGAAAAGGCAGGTCTTTTGTCTTTGGGAATATACTTGTACTCTAAGACTCAACATAAATACTGAAAAACAATCACTTATCCAAGAGGGTTCTTCAGAAGAGAGCTCCAAAGCACATGAGACCACATACAATCAAACCCTGGGACCTCACATGAAGCAAACACTTAAGCTTGATCTATATTAGCTAGCAATCTACAGGGTTTTTGTTGTTGTTGTTATTGTTTTTTAAATTTCATCTTAATGATGTCCTGAATAGTAAAGAGCTGCTTCTCTCATGTCTTTGGCAGTTAGATTGACAGCTCTGCTTAATTCTGGTTAGCAAAACAAACAGGTTGAAAAAATCATGTCAGACTGGCTCCACGGCTTGGTGGTTCAGGCAGCCAAATCCCACATGACTGACAACAGAGTTTGCACATGCATGTGTCCCAAAATCCTGAAAAGAGAGATGAAGGAGGAGGGATTGCAGCATGATCATTTCCCATGGGGGATACATTCTCCTTTTCCTCTCTCTCCATTTTTCTCTCTCTCTATGGTGAGTGCATGTGCCCTCTAGCAAAATACAAAAACAAACAAAAAAACAAATAAATAAAAACAAAAAATGTACACGTGTGTTTTAAAAATGACTGTGTTGCCTTTATACATCATAGTTACTGCTAATGAACTGCATTTTATCAAGTACATTGTAGTCATCCAAAAGATTAGAGAAGAATTAGAAGATATAATCAATCATTAAAAATACAAAGGTGGCTTTGGGAAGATGTACAATGCAGTAGGAATAGTGCTGGCGTGAAATATTACAGCAATACATCTCTCCTACATGTGCTCCTGGCTAGCTGTGTTACCTTGGACAAATCTCATTTCCCCTGGCACCTCATCCTACAGAATGAATGGACCAATTAAATCATCTCAATGGTCTTTTCTTTTCCTAATGATCTAAGACTGTATATGAATGAGTGTGCCAACTCTTACCTTTATTCTTTTGGGCATTTATAAAATTCACAGGAAACCTAAAGCTACAGAACTTAAATTGCTATTTAGTGATAGTAGTACCCCAGAGATGATCTGAAGGGTTGGGGGTTTAATGTGTCCATGAGGATGCAGCTGTAGATTGAGGAGGAAGAAATTGTCTTGAAACTTGTGGTGCAACTGGTTACAAGCTATGAGAAGACGAGATTTTGGCTTCTCAGCCAACTGGAATTTCTTTTTCTATTGAAGAGTGACAAATGCATGTGGAACCTTTATGTTTTTTTTTTTTTTTAATTATTTGCTACACAAGTGATATAAATAAAAATGGTGTATGAGTCTGTGCCATTTACTTTGACAAAATTTGAGTTTTTCAAATAAAGTCAAGTTTTAGATTCTTTAAATTTGAATGTTAAAATGGGAAGTGTAGCTTTGTGACTGAACTTTCAATAAGGCATTTCCAATCTCTTAATTTTCGTACATTGTAATCTAGAAGCTAATGAGTGGTTTGATAGGTGTTAAACAGCTGTGATAGCAGCATGTCTGTTTATTGATGAAAATCTCAAGAGAGAATTGTGTCTGGAATAGAAATGTGGCTCAAGCGGTGTGTGCTAGGTGAGAGAAACTAGGCAAGGAGAAAACCCCTACAGCATACTCCATATTACTGGCAGCATCTTTAGAAGGAAGTCACCAAGGATAAAATGTAAAATTTGGAAATTAATTAAAAGTAAAACCAAATAAAACAAGAACAACAAAAGAGTAACATAAAGGGAGAAAGTTGTATTACTTCTGTCCCATTTTCAACTTCTTTGTCAGGTGAAAAAAATAGAGTGAAAAGATATTTCAACTGTTAATGCACCCCAGAAAACAAAGATTAGGCACTTACCTTCTCTTTGAGAACATATTCTTTAAGTACCATACAATTTTATGACAGCAATTCTACTAGGAAACTCTGTACGTGTTATTTCAAACACTTAATAAAGCATTTAAAAAGAGACAAGAAGGATATTACACACATTTTTATTAGTGAAGGAATACACATTCTGTGTATGTGAAATATGTTTATGTATATATAGCTGGATCTGTCAGAATTCTACTGTATGTTCCCTTTTCTCACTTCTATACCAATTGCACTGATATTAAATGTACTTATGTTTCTTGAAGATGAGAATGGTGCATGATAGAAAGAAATCACAGAAAATCATTTGATGTTGAGAGTCATGAAATATGACTAGTACATTGTGATAATAAAAAATTAACTAAAATTTGACAAGATATAAACATACATTCTTTACCATTCCAAACCAGTGTTGATGCTGTTTAGAGAACTTCCTCATACTCCTAATAAGTAGCATATCTTAGCTTTATAGAACAAGGGCATCTTAAGGCATTTCTCAAGGATAGAAGTGAGCCACATTAATGACTTCAGGGAGTGTATGCCATAAAGACGGATACAGTCACAAAGGACAGCTGTAGAATTAACTCTAGATACTATAATTAATATATTCTTCTTCCATATCTTTTTCTGCTCACTCTAGAATCATAATGAAAACTATCTTAATGTTAACTTTGTAAAATCATTATTATATTAGTTGTCCTATTAATGAATAAATAGAATCATTTTACAATTTCATTACCAGAAAAAATTTCTGTGTTTCCTCTAAAAACAGTTGCCTAGGCACAATTATTGTCAGTTTCATGGTCCTGTACAAGATAAGAAGCAATTATGGAAATACCTGGTGAGTGAAGGGGAAAGAGGGTGAGAACAGGAATGACAGTGGTGTAGGTTGTC
>NW_006160142.1:1908475-1951089 GCF_000334495.1 Tupaia belangeri chinensis | reverse complement strand
TGTAAGATATATTTTTCATAATATATAAGCTTGTAAGTACTTTAAAGAGACTATTGCTTTTCATTATCTAAGCATAGCATTTCTATTGATAGAAAAGAAGATATTCTAAATTTGCACAATAATAGCCCATTAGCCTATAAATGGCCATGGATGTCAAAGTTGAGCACAAAATGCAAAAATCACTATTGAGACACTACAGTTTGTGATATTCTGAGCAGTCAAAGATCATGCATAATGCAATGAGGAAGCAGGGAGCAGATCACACACAATCATTTAAACTTGATTCTATGGACATGAAGAATTGATCTTTGAAGTGATCTCTGATGAGGTTTGTCTGGCCCAAGCAGCTTCACCAGGGGAATGTGTTTGGTTCTCATCTTGCATCCTCTGCATATTTATGGGATACAGAATAAGAATGACTTTAATTATGCATGGACCAGAGAAGAACTGCTGGCCAAATTTCAGTCAAGAATATATTTGAGGTTTTAACTGTTCAGGTGAAAAAGTCTTTTACAGATTTTCCTGTTGCTCCCTCAATAGACACAGAAAGTGGCTATTGAGAGCCATGTTAATTTGAGTCACTTTTGTTCGTCCCAAAGATGGCCTCAAACTGATCAGAGTGAAATTTTACTCTGTCAATTAAAGTTTTTCTAAGAAAGTATTAAAGTAATTGTTACTGGGTCAGCAGGTGGTGTGGTGGTTAAGGCACTGCACATTCCCACATGCTTAGCCACAGTTTGAGTCCTGCACCTTGTGGCTTGTTTTCACACTTTACCTCTCTCTGTGTCTCTCTTTGGTCAAATTAAAATAAATGAATTAACAAATAAAATTAAAATTATTCTTTATAAACCTAATAATAATAATTGTTACCTATTGCTCTTTAATGAACACAGAGAGGAAAGTAGCTGGCCAAACAAATCTCTTTGAACTAGGCTAGTCTTGAATATTCCTTCAGCTACAGCTATCACTAAATAAAACTCTAATTCATCATGAATTCTTTTAAAGATATCTTAGGAAAGCCTATTTCCACAAAATCATGTAGTTAAATTTTCCACATGAGTTAAGTAAAACTATGAGTGGTTAGATAATTTACCCAGTGCTGTAGAGGGGAGATGAGATTCAAATTCAAGTCATCTAACTTCCAAACAGTTCTTTCAAAGGGAAATGTCACATCTTTAGAATGCTAGTCCATGCATGAATTGTGGCAGCTAGTGTCATTTTGAAGTTGGAGAATGCGAGGGGTAAAGAAATCAAAATACATTTGAACTTTGAATATTCAAAACAACTATGTAGACCACATATGGCATAAAAATAGCTAGAAATTATGGATTTGTATTTTTAAATTTATATTTGTTATTTACTCTTAGAGTAAACTCCCAATGTGGTAAAGTTAACTTCAAGTATTGAGAGAATACCCTTACAAGATAGCTAGAATAATTCATTGACTGCTCAAAAACTATTAACTACTGCAGATATGAGGCTAAGTTTTCAATGACTGTTGTGGGCATTGGTAAGTTTGAATGTTGAGGAAGCACTGGCGACATAAATCGGGTGACTAGCAGTCCCAAAGCAACTCATATTGATACATTTCTGCAGTATCTATTCTACGTTCTATGTGATCGGAGTCAGACTACCTGGATCCAGGGGATATTTTCTCCATCTGCTGATGGTGTGATGTGAGGCAAACCAGTCGAGCTGCTGTGCTAGTCACTTAACTCAGGGTGTTGGTGAAGACAAAAAGAGATAAAGTACATAACAGATAATAGTTACTATACAAGCATTACTATAAATTATTTTTATTATATACTAGTAAAGGCATTATTATTATTATCAATAGAGTAAAATCCACATTTTTTTCTAGAAGTGGTTTATATAATCACTTTCAAGGTGCCCAGCATCTTTGCAAATTAAAGAGAATATGTCCTTGAGATAGATTTGTGGTCACAGAATGGTAATGGATGTAAAATATTAAAAGAAAATAATTATGTCAGTAATTGACCCCATTATCCTATGAGTATTTTATTATTAATTGAGAAATGTTATAATGGGTACCTTTGAAGTACTAATCCTAATGCTTAATGTATAAAAGGTAAGTTTTTAATTCAAAGGAAAATTAGATATTAATGACACTATAAATTGCAAGCTTATTCAGAGAAGTAACAGCAGATGCACTGATTGAATAATTTTTATGTGTTGCTAGTTGAGGCAAGAAAGGAAAAATAAGATAGACCATTTAAAAGTCTACTCAAGGGCACACATAATATTAGTCAGTAATATACTGCAGTTCATGAATATCTCTAGAAATTGTTCTGAAAAAAGAAATGGGAGGAAAAGGTAAATGACTGGGAAATTGCGTAATAGCTTTGGGCAAAAGTAAAGGAAGATGTGAGTGGCACAGTACTAGTGTGTTCATCACCTCTAAATAACTTAAAAGCTAAATTTGATATATTTAGAGAAACAGACTTTGAAGCCTTTCATTTCTGGAATGTAGACTTCGAAGCAATTTTGGGTTTTGTTTTTCTTTCTATTGTAGTTTCTGATTTATATATAATTGTTTTACATATTTTTGAAGTACAGTATGGTTTTTTAAAGTGTGTATTCAGTGTATAATAATCCGATCAAGGATATAAGCACATTCACCAGCTTCAGGATTCAACATATTATGCTGTGTACACCCCAAAATGGTTCTACTGGTTTTTCGGCAGGTATATATTACTTTGTCACTGAGATATTCATTACTCTACTATTTCGAAATCTATTCCACTTGTATACTGCCCTCTTGGAGAGTAATAGTAGATATTAGATACTGGATGGGGGAAGTATGGGCAATGGGGTGAGGCAATTTGTTTCATCAGTGTCAGGCACCAACTGCTTTTGCTGCTGCTGAGGATGTGGAGTTTCAACAACTGAATTGTCAGTATTAAAAGGAATAAAGCACATATTTTGACTAGTTAGATACAACTGAATAAGAAAAGAAGTGTAGTATTTCTCTATAAGAGCACTGATCCTATAATAAAAGGAATGTACTATCTTTACACAAGAACACTAATCTCACTAGACTAGGTTTAAGTCCCTTTTAAAGCATTTCAAGAGTAATATGTCAAACAATAGCTCAGAGCTCCCCTTTAAAACATGTATTTTTACCACCCAATAAGTATGTAATATTCTAATTGTTATTGCTATATGGCTAGATTGTGTCATTTGACCAAAACAGACTTATATAAACTATTTTGTAGCCTGCCATGTCAATTATAATAGCCCAGAAACATATTCTCATGCATTAAATCATGTACCTTTACCATCATTCTAAATTGCTACATAGTAGTTTATTGATGCTCACTAATTTGTTTAATCAAATTATGTTCAGGACCCAGCCATGGTAGTGTATACTGCTACAATGACGTACTCTGCAGTTTGGGACCATGTCTGATTCATAGCCAAGCCTAAAGGCCAGATATGGTGACATGCTCCGTAAATCTAGTGACTCAGGGAGGCGGAGGTAGGAGTGTTGAGAGCTGGAGGCTAGCATGGGCAACGTAGGGATACCCTGTCGGGAAAAAAAGGTCACATGTGGTGGTGCACCAGGTATTGATCCTAGCTGGGAGTCTGAGGCACAAGCATTATAACATTACCCTCTTAAATGTCTTTGGATGGTTCACTGATCATTTGCCACCAAGCTATACTGACGTACTTACTTAGCTGTATCTTTACACAGCATGAAATTGCAGTAGCTACAAAACATTTTCATTTTTTTAATCACAAATTTCTTAAGAAAAAGGCATTTACATATGGGTATGTCATTTAACATTTAACTTTCCATCATGTTTTTGGTGGATTTAAAATCCTCTTTCTCTGCTATCCCTTAAGATAAAAATATGATCTTTTTTGTAGAGGTCACAGATTTATTTTAAATGCAAATTAAATATATACCTGCATTTTGTCCTTGATGTGCCAAAACTGCAGTCTTTTTCTTTTTCTCGAACTTGAGTTTGTGGACATATGGTCAAGACTGCCATGCTGACAGCTGTTTCTCAGAATGTGTAATATTTATGATGCCTCCCTGGGTTTTAGATATGATGTTTATTGCTTTGGTCATCTAATTTTAAAATACAGGATCAGCCAATAATTTTATTACCTATGATTTCATGTTGTTTTATTAGACCTTATTCACCTCTAGAAATATCTCTTTCTCTTTTGTTCATTATTTTGCAGATGTTGTTTAAAGCAGGGGATCACATCTGATTTGTCATTATATACACAATTTTTATTTTAAAAACTGGGTAGACAAAAATAAATAACTGAAAAGCAAACATTTTAAAATGTATTTAAAATAAACAATGTTCTAAACATTTTGGTTGAGTTAATTTGAAATTTTCCAAGTATTATCATTCTATTTTAAAATGTTATTTATTTTAAAATTTCTTATTTACATTTAGTTATGTATCTTTATGGAGTAAAGTATGGTTTTTCAAAGCATTCATGCAATATGTGATTATCAACTCAAGGATATCACATTCATCAAATAGTTTTTTTTTTTTTTTAGAGATTTTTGCTATAGTGTGTATATGTTCGCCAGAGAGAGAGAGAGACAGGAAGCTAGAAATTACCTTCAGGGGGGCACACCACAGGCCCTTCTCCTCCATTCTCCTCTGAGGATTTTTGGCAAGCTTGCACACATGCTTGGTTTGAGTTTCAAGCCACTAAGTCAGGGATTCGATCTGCAGCCAGTCACTTGGGAGCACAGCACTTTAATCACTATGTCACTAGTGGCCCCACAAATTGTTATTAATAGGTAATTAGAAGGTATGGATTAAGAAATATTGCTGATATCTTCTCAGTAAAACATACGAATATTTTGTTCCCATGAACTGATAGTTAAATGACAGTTTAGAAGAAGTATTCTATATTCTTTCAGTCTTTGAGTAAAGCGTCCATGGTTGGTAGCAAAGAAAATTTTCTGGAGCTGTATGCACTGTAGAATACTATTTAGCTATAAGGAAAAATAAAACCCTGTCATTTACTAAAGAACGGATGAATATAGAAGATGTAATACTAAGCAAAGTAAACCAGACTGTGAAAAACAAACACTGTATATCCCCACTCGATATGTTTCAAATGTCTGCACTCTATGGCAGAAATGGCAAGATCTGAAAATAAAATAGTAGAGGAGGCAAGTGTAGATACCAGAGACTATATGGGAGAAGAGTGGATAGTAGAGAGTGGGTGGAAGTGGCTCAGTGAAGAAACACTTAAGAGACACAAGAAGGTGAAGTTCTCTTTTGAAAATGATGTATACGGTAATATACTTATTTGATTGTCACATATGGCATGTATACTTTGAAAAACCATATAGTACATTATAGAGATGTGCAATTAAATGTGAATAAGAAATCATAAAATAGAAAAGCAATTAAAAAGAAAGAATGTAGCTAAATCAAGCAATAATCACTTACTTTTAAAACTAAATGTTCGAGACATTTGGAGATGAAAAGGTTATCGAAGAATCTACTCATCTGCTAGGGCTGAGTAATACACAAATTGTTCTTATCTTTGGGACTGAACTAGCACAAGCAGTGGACCCTCACGATGTAACTTCTAAGAAGAACACAGTGAATTCATATTTGAAATCTTGAACGTAACATTTCTTCCAAATGCTTTTAAAAATGCCTGTATTCTCTACAGTTTTATCTCTTTGTCAACTTACAAGCATTAGGGAGACCTTGAAGTGTTGGTTTGCAGACTTAGATTTATTTAATACGATACGATGGTAGTAATGGAATAGCAAAGTAAAGGTTACCTTGTTAGCTCTAAGCCTAGATCTCCCAGTAAATTGACATTTTGAGCTCTGTGACTGAGAATCTAAAATAATGGTTACATCATATTATTTGTTCTGCTCATTCAAGTAGCCCCATCAAATAGTGAAAGTGCTTGGTTTTATGTCAGATGGTTTCAATATATTTCACTTAGCTTATGAGTATTTACATCAGTTATACTAGTATTAGACACAATCAATATCTAATTGCCATAACTATTGGTGTCTGTATTAAGTTATTTCTTAGTTTTATTTATTTACTTACAGAGAAAGACAGGTACCCTCAACAGGGTCTCACACTGTGATCCTACTCCCAGGCTTTCTAGCCTGCCAGAATCACACATATGTATTTGCACATCTGGCATGTAGTGGCGGATCTAAGAACCAAACCCTATCTTCCTTATAGCTTCCAGCATTGCAGAGAGGCTATCACTGTAGCGCCATAGCTACACCTGCATTAAATTATTATTATATTATTATTATTATTTTGTCATAGGAGGAGTACGCTCACCAGAGACAGTGAGAGGGAAAGTGAGAAATCACTTCCCCTCCAGAGGGCATGGCACCAGCACACATGCCTGGCATGATTTTCAAACTGCCAAATCTAGGACTCAAACCATGGTCCCCCATGTGAGAGTCCAGCACCTTAACCACAACACCACCTGCTGGCCCCCTAAGTTACTTTAATATTTGAAACTATACATAGTGTTGAATGATTGGTTGGTAGAGCAGATAGTTAATTGAAAAAGATTTGTAAATGGTGAGAATTTTTAGAGCTCTTCTAGAGAGCAACACAGATTGAGTAAAACTAAGCCACAGTAATTTGGAGTTAAAAAAAATGAGCATTTTTGTGACATAGGTGGTATACATTTATTATAGCTAATAATAAAAACTAGTGTTATAAGAAACAACTCAAAACTTTAGTAGCTTAATGTAGTTAATATTTATTTCTGGCTAACAATATAATCAAATTATAGTTCAATGTCTGAGGTGGAGGCTTTACTCTGTGTGATAATTCAAGGATGCAGACTCTCTCCACATTTTGACTCCATTATTGCTTAAGATCTCAGAGTCCTCTGCTGCATCCAGCTCTTCTGCATCCAGATGTTAATCAAGGCAAGAAAGAGAGCACTGACAAAGTGTACTTGCTCTTGTGAATCTAGGAATGGAGGTATCATACATCACTTCCACTCTTATGTTACCGGTAACCACTAGAGACTCGACTTCACTTAGAAATAAGTAAGGTAATGTGATCTGACTGTGTGCCCAAAAAGGAGAGAACTCAGGGTCACACACTGTTGTTTCTGCCCAACCTCAGGAAATGCAAGAGAAATAGAATCACAATTCAAATCTAGGAACTGAATGCAACAGGTAAAGCTCCAAAGTACATGCTTTTAAACACTATCCTATGTTGCCTCTCCTCATGGAGAAGAACGGTGTTAGTGATATAAAAGGTGCATCATAAAAACATGAAAATAGGAGATCAGATACATTTAATTCAAGCCTATTTTTGAATTTCTATTTCTAAGAGATTTCTACTTTCTCATGCCCTTTCACTTCGACACATGCTCAGTCTCCTTCAGGGACGTGCTACCTGGGTGGGCTGGTGACAGACATGAGGTATAGTAGCATGTGACAAAGAGAAGCAGCCTTCATAGAGCAAAACAGCATATAGCTCTGGAACCACTGCCTTGATACAAAGCCTGCATCTGCCACTTACTAATCGTGAGACCTTGTTCAATTATTCAATCTATGCAGGTTCAGTTCCACTGTTTTAAAAATGTAGATAATATGTGTAGTTGCATTATAGCACTGTAAAGAATAGTAAATGAATTAATACTTGTAAGCCATTCATATGATTATCAGGCATATTGTAAAGTGCTATGTAAGTATTTGTTAAAAAGAGACAGGCAGACACTACTCTGAAAGTCCAACAGGAAAGAGAGACTTTTCAAGGTCTTGGACTTTGAAATGTGTTTCTGATTTAAATGAAAATTGTCATGCTAATAGAGGATTGTATTTTATTTAAATTTCTTCCTAGTTGCATTATTTGTCAAAGGTAACTTGTATTCGGGAACCAGCAGTTAGCGTAATGGCTATGTCGCTGGACTCCCACGTAGTCGACTGCGGTTTGTGTCCCGGACCCGGTGGCTTAAAACTCACGCCGGGCGCGTGTGCGTGCGTGCCCAAGATCCCGAGAGGAGAATGGAGGAGAAGGGATTGCGGCGTGACCATCCCCCCTGGGGGGTGATTTCTCGCTTTCTGTCTCTATGTCTCTCTCTGTCTGTCTGGCGAGCGCACGCACCCTACAGTGAAAATCTCTCAAAAAAAACAAAAAAAAAAAAGGTAACTTGTATTGGAATAATATATATATTAGCTAAAAGACCTAGATATGCTTGTTTTTCTTAACTTACTCTTTTATTTTCCATGGTGTAAATAGTACTCTTCAGATTAGCATCTTCACACATTAGATGACTTTATTTATTTATTTTCTAAAGATTTTTGCTACGGGGCACATGTGCTCAGCAGACAGACAGAGAGAGGTGGAGAGAGAGAAAGTGAAAAACCCCCTCCCGATGGGGGTTAGCCATGCCACAATCCCTTCTCCTCCAATCTTCTGTCCGGATTTTGGGTATGCACGCATGTGTGCACGCATGCATGCTCGCCTGGTGTGAGTTTCAAACTGCCGAGTCCAGGACTCAAACCATGGTCGACCATGTGGAAGTCTAGTACCTTAACCACGATACCACCCGCTGGTCCCATAGATGACATTTTTATTGAACTAAATTGATATTAAATAAAAAGTACTGTTCTCAATGATTGAAAGAGAGAAGACATGCAACAAAATCTGAATCCTTGATCCTTATTCCTGGCCAGAAAGTGACTATATATGTTATGAAGCATTTTTAAAATTATTATTTAAAGAATGAATATATATATATATATATATATATATATATATATATAGAGTAAGATTATACTTGCTTTATAACATTTGATAATAAATTAATGAGTTTGTTTGGAATATTAACTAATGTACATTTTAGAAAATAATTGCTGCCCAAAGGAACTTCCTGTTTGATTTTAAAATTTGTTTTTATAGCCCAGTTATAAAATGCCATACATAGAAAAATATTCCATGTAGTACTGACACAAACTTAATTAGTGCAAATGAATATGCTATCATTTTTTTTTTTTCGGAGAGGTTTTCGCTATAGGGCGTGTGCGCTCGCCAGACAGACAGAGAGACATAGAGACAGAAAGCGAGAAATTACTCCCCAGAGGGGATGGTCACGCCGCAATCCCTTCTCCTCCATTCTCCTCCTGGGATCTTGGGCACGCACGCACACACTCCCGGCGTGAGTTTTAAGCCACTGGGTCCGGGACGCAAACCGTGCAGTCGACTACGTGGGAGTCCAGTGACATAGCCATTACACTAATTGCTGGTTCCCAATATGCTATCATTTCAAGCTAAGAAGGAGTTTTTACCCTGTTGTTCAAATAGCACTTCCTTAAAGCACCACAAGAGGCTGCCTCCTGCTTCCCACCAGAAGACTCCTGTGGAAACCATGGCTTGCAAATTCTGTGAATGCAAACCCATCATTTACCTAAACCCACTGCACCAATTCCTTTAAATCACTCTTTGCTGTTGAGGGGTGTTCTGTATGTTATACGTATTTAGCAGCATTCTGAATCTGTATTCATTAGAATACAGTAATAGTGTCTGGTTGTGACAAACAAAAATGTTTCTGTTTATTGTCAGATATCCCGCTGAGGGTAAACATTATCCCACGTTAAAACACTGCCTCAAAGTATTGGAATGACAAGGTCAGCTAGTGCCGAAGTGATGAACTTGATGCTTTACCAGCTGACCCACGTGGGGTTCCGACTGGCATCTGGAAATCTCCCAGAGTACTGCAGGCATGTGTGCCCATGAGTGGGGGCTAGCTGAAACTCAGAGTGGACCCCTGTGTCAGCACCCTTTCTAGGTGCGTCTCACTCATAGAAATAAATAAATACACTTAAATATATATTGAAATAGCAAGTACAGCAAAATCCCACAATTTTTCATTTACTCTTTTTTCTGAAAATGCATTTACATTTTTTTTGTCAATTAAGTTTTTCAGTATATAAAAGTAATATACTTCTTGACATAAGTTATTTGAAAAAAAAAATTAAAAACCCCCCAAATTTGGTCTAGTGATAGCATAGTGATTAAGGCAGCTGGAGCCTACATGGCTGACTGCACCATTCAAGTCCTGGACCTGGTGGCTTGAGAAACATACCATTTTCATGTGCGTGTGTGCCAAAGACCTCAAAAGGAGGGAGCTATGGAGGAGAAGGATTGTAACAAGATCATTCTCCATGGGTGGATGCCTTTCTCTGTCTCTCTGTCTCTGTCTCTCTCTCTCTCTCTGGTGAATGCAAATGTCCTCTGGCCAATTTTTTTTAAGAAAAATAAATGTTGTCTTGTACATAAAAAAATAATAAAAACACCCCCCCCCCCCACTCCAGCACCAAGAAACAGCTGTCTGTGACAGGGGAAGATTTCAGGTTTTGCTGATTTTTATTACAGATGTCAGTAACAAATTGACAGCTGCTAAACATGAACCCTGTAGTAAAATAAACCTTTGAAATTAAGTTTCAAATCCCAGTTGCCAATTTTTATTCTATTGTGTCATTTAAGGAGCAGATGCTTCTGACAAATTTTCAATGATGTCCTAGCAGAAAAAATAAATGATAGCTTTTAGCCCCTGTCTTTTTTCTCCTGCTCACTTCTGAACTCACTTTCCAGGAAATCTTTAGCTTTCAGTACCTTCTAAAATTGGTTGAAACATAAGTCACAGCATGTTTCTAATGATGTGGGTTCTTAATGCCTACACTTAATTGTAGATTTAGACTCAGTATCATACTCTCTTTGGTACATAGACATTGCTAGGACTATATTTTAATGCCCATTGCTGTAAACAGCTTTCTAATAAGATCGTTAAGGTGTTTTAGCATCTAATGCTCTTGTATGTGCTCCAATTTAAAAAAAAATCATTAAACAAAAAGCAGAAGAGAGAATACCTATTCCCACAAGCAGCTCTTTTTACAGCTTTAAATCGTTTCATGAAGATGGAGCAAGCACTCATGACCTAAACACCTCCCAGTAGGCCCTGCCTCTCAATGTTGTTTCACTGGGTATTGTCTCCAACACAGGATTTGGGAGACAATTCAGACTGTAGTGCAAGATCATATACATTTACAGGGCACCCACAAGGTTGTGAATTCTGTGCCAAAGGCTCTCACCAGGATTGTCTATTATCATTAATAAAAAATTAACTGCAATAATAATTACTTGAAAATGAAAATAATGTCACAGAGAAATAATGGGCATAGTGCCTAATTATGGAATCATGGTATAAAAGAGCAAACTGATTATTTGTAGGAAGTGTAGGAAAGGGGAAGGAAGAGCAGTAAGCAATTTGGATCTGCCTAGATGTCTGCCTGTAGCTTAAGTATCTCCAAGTGACTGCTGCTTTTTACTTTTTGTTCTCTATTTTTTTTTTCCCTCAAGGATTCTTGTGGAAATTGTAGAGTCCTTCAATATGCAGTGTGAAAAAGGTGTAACTATTTAAACATCTAATTTATTTATAATTTAGGGACTGCTATTATTGGGGTCATAGATTGGTAGGATGTTATAATGAGGTACTTTGTAAGCTTTACTGAATTCACAAAAGATCTTGTTCTCTTGATTAATACCTTTGTGTGTGTTACCATAGAATCAATATTATTTCCCGAAAATAACAGTTAACCTTAGAGGAGAGAAGGGAAAGAAATGATCTCCTGAGTTCAGTGGGTCTAATTTGCTTGTTTGCATGTGATATTCATAAAATCATGCTCATTATTGATGAGCAGCTCACCTCAAGGCATAAGGACAAAAGAAAAACAGGTAATTAAAATTAATGAAACAAAAGCAGTAATTATGCACACAGTTGATCAACAAATCACTTCAGGTGGTCCCAGAATTTATTTATCTTGTTTCTCTGTGGCTAATATGCTGATGCGACTAGACAGGTTAGGGATGTTTAACTATGCAGAACTCCTGCCTTCTTCCGGGGAGAAGAACTGAAATGCAGAACACCTCCATCTTTTTCGGAAGAAAGCTGCTTGATATTATTGAAGTATTTTATGTGGTGTTTCCTATTTATTCAAAATCCACTTTTCTATGGTGGTTATCCTAAATGACTTTTCTGGTTAAGCTAACAGTGAGGTTGGTTCCTTTGAACTGAGATATGTGGAAATATAGTTTTCAGTATTTTATTTCTTTACGAATATGAAATGTTCACAAGCATTATTCTTTATTTCTCTTCACAAAGAGCAATTTCTCTGAAATGAAAAACATGAGAAAATTCATGTAGGGCTTCTTTCTTGAAGCCTGATTCCACCTACTGCTGCTACTTGTGTCTTCTGTAGCTTTAAGCCAACATGCTTGTTAAAGCTCTTTTCACTGGAGATCCCCAATCTAAATCTTGTCATAATGCTTTATAGCATGTATTATCTAGCAGGGATGTGATGATAGGTAATGAGGTATTTTACCTCTGTGGAAACCTGCCAATTGCTTTCTTTCCCCTTTGTCCCATTTCTATCGAGGACGCCAGGAAGTAAGTGTTCATAATTCCTGTGGTCCGTTTGTAATCCACGTTCCACGATAAACTTCTAATGCATATCCTTTGAACTCTGTTTAGTGTTACAAACTTCTGAGAGAGAAGTAGGATGTTTTTCCAACCTTCTGTAGCTTCTGTTTTGTGAGCAATATGTCTCATATTATACACAGTGTCATAGACAAAAGCAGCATGAAAAAGTTGGCAAGAACTGACTTTTAATGAGGGTGGAATTATCATGGACTGTCCTCTCTACAGCCTGTGAGATACCAAGGACAACTTCTAAGCCTACTCAAATTTAAAGTTTTCTCAGGCAGAACATTGCCTAGGCCAGATTGAGCAGGCTGTATTGAAAAGATTCTCTAGTGTAGTATCATCCAGCCAATCTGTTGCTGGTGTTGCCAAAGATATTCAGGCTCACTGGCCAACTTGTTTTCAGAGTTGCATATTGATTTTAGAACATAACTTAGCTTATTTAATTTTTCTGAGAACTTCAAAGTCAGAATATTACTTAAACTCCCTTCATTTCAAACACATTAAGAATCAGAGATTGTTAAACTTAAGAAATATGTGTGTATTTTCTAGTCAGCCCTGAAATTTCACATATAAAAAAGCTGGGGCTTAAAGAGATTATGGGAACTTTTCTAAAATCCAAAATAGACTTAGAACTTAAATCAATGATGTTTCATTTGAGGTTTGCACTCTGTGTTCCATGCTGTCTCATTTTTTTCCTTCCTTTCTTCCAATAGGTACTAGAGGGAGAGGGAGAGGTTGATTCTTCTCGTTTTAACTTTTAGGTCATTATACTTGCAGGTTCATATGTGTCATCCTTACAGAGGCCTATGTAATAATTCTATATGTACAGTGAAGTTTTGGTCTACACAGGGCTTTTCCGTCAGGGATGAGCTTGTTTACAGGGTATATTTTGGAGATATCTGGAAACATTTTTGGTTATCACTACTGGATTGGGGGGATAATATTAATATTGAATGGAGGGAGGCCAGGCATGCTGTTAAACGATCTAAAATTTTCAGGGCAGCCCCCATAAGAAAGAATTCTGTGGTTTAAAATGTCAGATGTCAATAGTGAAGAGTTTGAAAAACTCTGGTCTAAAATGCTGGCTGAGAATTGAGAGTTTTTCTATATTGCCTGATCAGTGGTTTACAGTTGAATTTTTGAATTTTCTAGATTAAAAAAAAAAGACCTTAGTCTATATAATTTCATTAAGAGCTAAAGCATGTGAAACCACAATATATTTGCCCCCAAAATATCTTTTTTTTAAATTTGTGAGATTAGGGAAGAAAACTTCTTATATTTTGTTCATGGCTTAGGAGGGCATGATGACATTAGAAGTCACAGGTTTTATTTCCTTAGAGAACAACAGGAGAGACTCAGTTCTAAGCAAATTACTGGTACAGAGGAGTCAATAAACTCCATTGCCTGTCTCCCTGTTTAATGGAGTTCATGAACTGCTTCTCCCCAAAAAGAAATGAGTAACAGACTCTCTCCAGGAGGAAGAAGAGTGCAGAATGGCCTGAAACCCATAAAATGTGAAGAAAATTGAAAGTAAAGTAAAAAAAAAAAAAAAAAGCTGAGAAAGGGCACCTTGTCAATGGAAAGATTTGTGTGTTTACTGTTTTTTTTTTTTATTTTCCTTCTCCTTAGTAATGTATAAATTCTGAACAGACTGCTACCTGGTTGATTCTCTAACACATAAAATTAAGCCATTTTTCCTTGTTATAAATGAGGTTATAGACAGAGTATTATATATGTGTATATATTTGCATGAGTGTGTGTATATTTTTTTCCATATATATTCCTTGATTTATAATGACACAAACATGAAGTAAGAGATCTTAAGGTTTGAATGTGAGGGCACATCTAAAAGTTAATGAAAAACGGGATTCAAGTATAAGTTTATTTTGTTGCGGAAAAGTTCTGGAATCATGGACCAGTCCTATAGGGCAGTGCCTAAGTACTGTGCTTAAGGAACCAGGTATCACTTGGCTGACTATGTTTCGAGTCCCAGCCCTGGCTGCTTAAAAAACATGCTGGACACATGTGTGAGTGTGCTGCAAATCTTGATGGGATGGAGTAATGGAGAAAAGAGGATTGCAGTATGGCCATTCCCCACTGGGGAGGTTTTGCTGGGTTTTTTTTCCCCTCTCTTTCTAGCGCATGTGCTTGCCAACAGTTAAAAAAGAAATTCAGAAGTCCATGTGTAGTTTTTTTCATAAGGTACATTTTCCATGAACTTTCGGAAGATCCCCTCTCTCCCCCTAAAAATTGAAAATTGAATGCAATTTTTAAAAGTAACCTATTCATGAAATGTCCTATGGAGCTACAGATAATCATTAACAGATCTGAGAGACAAAGGACTATGAAGTATCAGTAGGAGAGGGCAACCACATCCTCTTCACGTGTATGTAATCTACGAGAATTTAAAGCCATATCTGTGGTAATGGCCCTATAGTTAGTGTACACTTAGTCGTTACCTCTAATACCTCTACAACTGTTACCTATATGGCTCTATTACTGCCCTGGTCAAGAAGCACTGTGCTCTTGCTTTGTGTGACCATGCTAGCTTATGTCAGGAGAGGTTCTTATCAGGACAGCAGGCTAGATGGTTTTGCTTTGGAGTTTGACTTTTCCCATCCACTGAAAAGTAGTGCAGTAGATGGGGCCTGCAGGTGGCATGGTGATTAAGGTGCTGGACACTCCCTCATAGCCGACCATGATTTGAGTCCTGGACTTGGTGGCTTGTTTTTTCACTTTCCCTCTCTCTGTATCTCTCTCTGGTCAAATTAAAATAAATGAATAAATCAATAAAATAAAATAAATAATTCTTAAAAAAATAGAGAAGAAGAAGTGTAGTAGAAAGGAGACTGGTTCAGGAGGCTCACACCTAGGTGCTGATCCCTGCTCTGTCATTCACTATTATGTGGCTTAACAAGTCACTGATCACGGAGCTTCATGTTATCACCAAGATTATAAATGCACATAGCAGCCTCCCTACATCACAGGCTTGTTGATAAGTCCACTTGAAATTGTGTATGTGAAATTCAGGCAAATAATAGCATGCTATACCTGAGCTAATTATAGCATTACTATATGAATAGTTTTTAAGATTAAAAAAATTATTAATAGTTTAATGATTATTAGACAGGTTCTGTGGTACCCTGGCTTTTAAAATATTTGGGGATTTTGGTGCCAGCAGATGGCATGGTGGTTAAGGTGCTAGACCTCCACATGGCTAACAATTGTTTGAGTCCCTATCTGGCAGCTTGAAAGTATAGCTGGGTGCATGTGCATGTGTGATAAAAATTCAAAGAAGAAAATGGAGGAGAAGGGATTGCTGAGAGGCCATTTCTCCCTCTCCCTTTCTCTGTCCAATGACAAAAATCTTAAATATATATCTATTTGTGTATATATATATATAACATATATAATTTTACCTTCTGAACTATTAGGTCATCAGGAAAGTGTCATGGCATGTTTTTCTATGCAAAAATGTGTCACGACTTTCCAGACAATTCAATAAATTTGATAATTACAAAAGCAATATTTATCACTTGCTTACAAAATACCAGGGATTTTTTTCCTAAGAGCAAGATATTCTTTAACTTATTTGGTCCTCCCAACAACACTATAATGTAATACTATTATTACCTATTTTATAGAGATGTTAAGATTACTAATAAAACACAGCTAATATGTGATGGAGCTAAAATTTGTTCTTAACTACTGAGCTGTGCTGTGACATAAATATGAAAGGAATGTCATATGACTGTGGCTCTGTGACTAGTTTAGTGACTAACTGAGTCATAGTTTAAAAGAAAGCATGCTGCACACATCTTTGCTAAGTTTTTAGCTGCAACTCTTGAAGTCATTCCAATAATAATAGTAATCATAATAATAAACATTTTGAATAAGATGCAAATACTTCACATGGCTCTTTTGATTTTTGTATTAAACCTGTGGTAAGTACTCATTATTATTCTTATTTTAAACTGAGGAAACTGAAGCTCAAGAGGTGAATGAACTAGACCAGACTCATATAGAAGTGAATAGCTAAATTGGATTTGCTAGAGACTTTCTGCCTGTATAACCTTTATTCCTAACCAGTACCTTAGGTTATCTCTTTTTGATATTTGCTTTTGACATGTTGTCACATTTCTTCTACTTTTATAATACTGGACAGATTTTCTGTAGTGATGAAGTAGTATATTAACCATAAGACCAATTTAGGGAAGATGTTATATGTGCCTTGTTAATATAAAGGAATTGATTGTTTTGTTTGTTTATGTGGTAGGGAAGGGAATTGATACACTCTTTAGAGAAGACTTGTGGTAGTATCCATCATCTAAAGAAAGACACTCAGTGCATCTGCATGTTAATCTGACAGATGGTCAAAGTTTAGAGCCCAGATCTTGCTTCTTCATTGCCCATAATAAATAAACCATATCGGAAGGTTTGAGTATACAAAGAGAACATAGAGAATTGATTTAGGACTACTTGCTGCATGACCTTTTTTTACATTAATTTAATATATTGACTGAATTTTAAAAGTCATGCCCTTCATAAAATGGCCTAAGGATGTGTATATGAAAATTGAAACATTAATGCAAATACATAAAATATAAAGCAGCAGCAGTATAAAACACACAGCAGGAACACCCGTTGGGGTTAGCTAACATAAAATGGACTTGTTATGGATGTAGGTGTGCATTATCTTCTAATGATTTGAAATAATTGGCATGCAAAATTATTATTACAAAGATACTCATTGTGTCATTAATTCAGAACTTTAAACTAGGTCTTTGTTGGCTGAATGAAGGTCATTGCCTTGTTTCAAAGCCAATTTGGGCTATACTATTCAATCTTCAAAGACTAGGTAGGAATCTTAGATACACTAATGTTCTCAATACTCTGCTGATTGACTGAAAGCTAACCATTGTCATTCTAGTTATGCATTACCAGGAAGAACTAGGGTATTTTGAAATGAGAGCAAAGATAGTCAATTTGATCAAGGCTTTTTCATCATTAGACTTATTGTGTGTATTTATTTGTTTATATTGCACATATATGTTTATTTTTCATCTTAGGTATATTTGGTTATAGTCCATCTTCTCTGAAATGGGTTTCAGTTGTTTTCTGATGAGTCATTGCTTCTGAATTTCATAATCCATGTTCTTAGGCTAGTGAAGCTCCATTTAGCGAATGTACACCCTCAGAAGTCTGTCCTAACTTTCATGATTAGTTATCTCTTAAATTAGAAGTTATACTTCTAGTGACCAAAAAAAAAAAATGTGCATGCCTGGTAATGAGAAATTGTGTGTTTAGACATGTTGGAGCTGGGTAGGAGGTAACAAATTCCTTCAGGATCAGAGGCTAGCATGAATGAACTACAGGGAAAGTGAGGAATTCCAGTTTCACGGAAAGTCAGATGTCAACAGGCAACCTTCTTTCTCCATAACTGCCAATCTTACTATGTTTCTACTGCTTTTTTTAAAAAAAATGGTTGTGAGGAGAGACATTTGGAGGGTGTTGGGACAGATAAAGAAATGGGGAAAATATCTCAGTTCTAGAACCTACTTTATTTCCATCTTTCAGAAACTGACCTTAGGACTCTTGCCCTGTGAGATTCCAGAGAAAATAAGGTGGGCGAGTACTCTAAGCACCAGTCTGTTGTGAAGCTCAGCTCATTTGATTACATGTGACTTCTTTAATATTTTTGCTTTTATTTTTCTAATTATTGGGTCATCAGAAAGTCATGATGCATTTTTACATCGAAAAGCAGAAAAATACATCATGACTTTTCTGATGACCCAATAATTAAAAAAAACAGTGCTAAAAAAGTAAGACACAGACTCAGAGAATAAGGTGTGTCCAAATATACAGGAATATTTTTAAATTAGGAAACCATAATCATCCAATAGAACCAAAACTTCATTAATAATTATTCTTAACCAGTTTGCAGTATTTTAGAAGGCATCGTTGCTTTGTCTATAGTAAAGTCATTGTCTTCTGTTCATACAGAAGTTCTTCCAGGAGCCTATAGAATAATTCTTTTAATCATTTATTGGGAAATAGATACTGAGTTTTCTTCAGATAGTTGCATAGTCCTTTGTGTAAGAGTAGATTGTACACAGAGGGTTATTGCCATTTACCTGTTTGTAATGATTTTTTATAGGGTCCTCTTCAGTGTTCATTTGACTTTTTTTTTATTCTCAGGCAAGCAAAATTGGCTTTCGGATGATCAGTGACCAGGAAGATAAATCTAGAGCTGAAGAGGGCATCATTGATCATCTTATTTGTTTCCTTTCCTTTAGGCAGAAATGTCAGTAACCCTACCAATGTAGCTGGCTGTTTATTGCATTTTACAGATATCCAAGAATGAGGGTGCTATGACCATCATTTCGTTTTAGAGAGATTTTTGCTATAGGGCATGGGCACTTGACTGAGACACAGAGAGACAGACAGAAAGTGAGAAATCACCCTCCCCCCTGCCCTCCAGGGGGGAGGGGCGGGGGATGGCCATGCTGCAATCCCTTCTCCTTTATTCTCTGTCAGGATTTTAGGCACACACATGCACATGCCTGATGTGAATTTTAAGCCAGTGGGTCCAGGACTCAGATCTCAGTCAACCACGTGGGAGTCTAATGATATAACCATTATGCCATCTCTTGGTCCCTATGACCATTGTTTTAACATTCTTCTAATATAGAATTTTCTATCCAAAGGAGACTCTAAGTTACTGAATTTATTCTTTGTGATATCTAACAGAACTTGATTTTGCTTCCCCGTTTTCTTTTGCTTGAGCTTTTGAAATCCTCAGATAGTTAATGAATGGTCTTAAAGCAACCCATGAAGTAATAATCTAACCTGTCTCCCGTGATCAAAATACTTTGATGATCACCCATATATTTACACCACTTATACCAGTATTATTAAAACTGAATTATAGCCCATTAGTAGAACCTAAAAATGCATTTAGAGTCCTATAATTTCATTAGACAAACTTGACTAGAATGGGTATTAAATATAATAGAAAATGTGAATATTCTAATAGATGAATTTTTTTCTTGCAAATTTTCATTTGATTTTGCAATCATACAAATATGCTAGTTACCATGAAACATGTATTTATTTATTTTTATAGGTTGTAAACAAAAATATTTGAGAGTGGAGCCAGCAGATGGCATGGTGGGTAAGGCGCTTGAATTCCACATGGCTGATGTGGTTTGAATTCTGGACTTGGCAGCTTGAAAATCACATCATAGGTGTGCGTGTGTGCATGCCCAAAATCCCAGGAAGAGAAGGGAGGAGAAGGGAATGCAGTAGGGCCATTCCCGCTGAGGGGTGATTTTTACTTTCCCTCTCAATGTCTCTCTCTGTCTCTCTGTCAGGCACATGCGCTGTATGGCAAAAACCTAAAAACCAAAACAACAACAAAAATATTTGAGTTTCTAAGCTGTAGAATACAGTCCAGGTACTTGGTATTCTACTAAGACATGGTCTGCTTCTAGTTCCCCTCTCCAGTGCCATCTCTCTGATTTAGATATTATCTCTCTCTCTCTTTTTAGGTTTTTATCATAGGACAGGTGTACTCACCAGAGAGGAGAGAAACAGAGAGATACAGAGAGAGGGAAAGTGAGAAATCATCCCCTGAAGGGATATGGCCACGCTGTAGTCTCTTCTCCTCCATTTTCCTCTTGGGATTTTGGGCATGCATGCACACATGCCTGGCACAGGTTTCAAGCTGCCTGGTAGTCAGCCACGTGGCTCCAGCACCCCAAGCACCACATCGCCTGCTGACCTGTACCAAACTTTACAATATGAATGTAAGTTTACAATTTGAATGTAACTTTACAATTTGAATGTAAAGGCTGTTTTTGTGTTTATTTTACCTTTTTACTTACACTGCTCTCCTGCCATGAATTTCATTCTTCTTCCTCCATCCACCTTAGCCATGCAGTTCATTTAATGCTTTCATTGGGCTCAAATGTGAACTCCCCCAAGAAATTTCCCTTTCTCAATGTACTCATTTCCTGCTCTCAGGGACTTCTTTGCATCACTATACTAGAGAATAATCGTTAAGAAAGTGGACACTTTCTGGCTGAATTAACTGTGCTGGATTTTTTTTTCCCTGTCTTTTTAATGCCTGATGAGTTTTGCGTGACTTTTAGCAAGTTATTTAAGTTCTCTGGGTCTATTAACCTTAATTTATAGCACAAAATAATAGCAACAACCCCACAGAATGGTTAATTAAGTTCGTGTATGTTAGGTGCACACCCCAGAGTACTGGCTCAGTGTGAGCTATTGTTGTATTATGGCGATGTGTTAGCTTCCTCCTCTAATGAACATTCTGTGTGAAAACTCAGACTCTGGTTAAAAATGCCTCTGGCAAACAGTATTTCCATTTACCTTTTTCTGAATGCTTTCGAGTTCCTGAAAAAGTGAACTGTTGGTGTTGGGGTGGAAAGGAAAGGGTATAGCATTCTTTTTATAAGAAAAATAAAGAAGTTGTAAAAGGATGAAAAAAATCACTGTCCGCTGCCTTAAATTCAAGTGAGTCTTGGAGGAATCTCTTGAAGAAGCACTTGAAGGTTTCCTTCTGGGACTGCACTAATTCCTCGGCCTATCAAGCAAGCACACACTCCATAGGCACTTTTTAAAATGTGTGTTTGGCTTCCGGCCTTTCCATTTCTATTAAGAACCTGCCAGCAAACAACCTTATTTAGGCTCCAGGGTCAGAAGAGTCTGGCAACCTTAAAAATGTTCCAATTGATTCATCATCAAAATGTATATGAGGGCAAAAACAAAAGAAAGTGTAAGATGGAAAAACAAAATCAAAGCTCCATTAGTTCCATTTCCTCTCCAATAAATGTACTTTTTTATAGCTTTCCTCACTAGAGTTCCACTCCTCTCTCTACATTGATGCAACCTTAAATAAACTTCAATTCTTTCTTTCTTTCTTTATTTATTTTTAGATTTATGCTGTAGAGTGCATGTGCCAGAGAGGAGAGAGAGAGAGAGAGAGAGAGAGAGAGAAATTCCCCCCCCCCTCCCAGGGGGATTGGCCATGCTGCAGTTAATTCTCCTTCGGTCTCCTCTCGGGATTTTGGGCACACACGTACATGCCTGGCATGAGTTTTAAGCCACTAGGTCCAGGACTCAAACTGTGATCCGCCATGTGAAAGTTCCGGACCTTGATGACCACTCCACCTGCTGCCTCCTCAAATTTTTTTTTAAGTCTTTACCCAACTTTTAGCTAAGCAAAAGTATAAAACTATCTTTGTTTGGGTACATTCTTGGTTTAGGGGCTTTAATTTCCCACAACTAATAAATGGTTGCTGAATCTGCTAGCTTGCCAGTTGAAGTTGGTTCAAAAGTAATAACCATTCATTCATTTCCCGGTTCTGTGATGCATATTCGTCATGTTTGCCATGACCCTCTTGACCTATCATGAGAATCCATGGGCACTGACTGCCAAATGGACAGTTTGTACATGGTCCTGATAAGATCATACACCTTCTTATTAAAAACGAGATTCAATTTGCACTCAAACAAGGCATTGCCTTGATGCATTCAAAGGCATTATATAAACGGAAACATCAGAAAAAATGAAACTATAAAATTAAAGGCAATGTTCTGTATCATTTTCACCTCAGATCAAATACTCATGGGTCTTCGTATTTGAGAGATCTCTAGAATCTAGTTCTAGTGGAGAAGAACGAATGGACTCACAGTTGTCTTTTCCCAGGAGTGAATCAGGTTTGTAATCCACAGCTCAGAGGCAGGTGTGCTAAGATCAATTAGTAAGTAGAGGTTACACACCCA
Source organism: Tupaia belangeri chinensis (assembly GCF_000334495.1). Taxonomy (NCBI): domain Eukaryota; kingdom Metazoa; phylum Chordata; class Mammalia; order Scandentia; family Tupaiidae; genus Tupaia; species Tupaia belangeri. The sequence goes on along the minus strand of NW_006160142.1, from coordinate 1,928,787 downwards.
GTCATATCATCCAGAAGCTCTTAAGACAATCACAATACCCCAACTACACTTCTGACCAATTAGCTCAGACTTTTTTAGGGAGGGGGATCCAAGCATAAGAATTTGTTAAAGATCCCTCGTTAATTCCAGTATGTAGTCAAGTTTGAAAACTATTTATTCTGAAACTACATAATAAATCAGTGTTATAAAATCAGTGATTTATAAATTAGTTCTTTGAAAATATTTTTTATTATGAACTAGGAAGCAATTGATAAGCAGATTATTTTTGTAATCATTTCTCCCTAAGAAAGGACATATTCTAATTCTCACTGGCACTTAACCTTGTACCAATTGCTAATAGCACCAGATGTCAGTGCAATCACTGTATTTTTAAAAATATTCTAATATCGAAACATGTGTTGTAAAATTAACAGACATGGGCGGAAGCAGAACAAGATAAAATGGCCTTTACTTTTTGCCTTCATGCTAAAAGAGAGAATTTCCTCCAAGGAAGGATAATTAAGTTCCTGGGAGAGTGTTCTTTCATCTTATTCCCTAAAGATCTACTAAAATAAAAGGGATGCTCTTTTTGGCAGGGGATGATGAGATATTTTAATGCATGGGGGGAGAGGCAGGGGAGCATATTTGATCATCTTTGCAGTTTTGTTTCAGTTCGTCATGTTATTTTACATCAAACATTCGTGCTTAGTGTTGAGACTCCATGCAAGCCCTGCCTTTTCCATAGTCATCCCAAACTACTATCAATCCCTTCACTTAAATGTTTTGGAAATACACTCTTGAACATGGAAATTATCATTTATTTTTAGGTAATCTGCATATCACCAACCTGGGAGTAAATCAGGGATGTTAATGACTAAATTGTATTGGTGCTGAGTAAGCCTCTATTTTACTTTAATATAGCTTTTACAAAACTATATTTTATTGCCCCCAACAAATATTTTCAACATTCTTTTGGAATTCTGTCTCATTTAACTTGGCTATGGGGACAGGGTTAGCACAGAATAGAATTTATGTATTCCCCACTAGGAATCCTTTGTCTTTTTCCTAGCCCTGAAATTATCTTATAGAAATTAGGAAGAGAATTAGGGAAGGGAGGATGTGGGTTGGAAGTTCCTATTGATCATAGCTTCTGGCTGTGAAGTACTTATATATGTTAATATGAAGTATTCATTTCTTCTTGGTCCTAATATGTGAGCTCAAGCTGCCAATGACAGTCCCACTTACTAATCTGATACTTCAGTTCAGTGCTGGCTGCATAGTATGTATTCAGTTATAGTATGTATTCAATAAATGCCCACAGCAAATGGCTATTAGGGACTAGAATATTATTTTAAGTAATTGTAATGAAAAAAAAAATGACCTCCTCTATTTCTTCTGGTCTTCCCTATTACCACCAGATTTCATTCTGTTTTTCCTGGATCTTAGGCAAAGGAGAAAATACCCTGACCACAGAAGTTATCCCTTCAAGTTCAGTCAGATGAACCAAATCATTTTAATTCATAAAGTAGAGAGTGCCTTTGCCACTCCTGGATGGAAACCATTTCTTTCTGTCATTGGGCCTGATGGCTCTCATTTATTTAAACTCTTAGCTAGAATTTTATTAAATGTGTCTAACTTTTTGAGTGTGTAGTCACAAAAATGTCAGTGTAATTAGGTGGTATGATAGAATATTAGTCATAATGGAATTAATCTTAATACTATATAAGTAAAAAGTTACCAAACAATGCGATATTGCTCTGATGAGAATTTCAAGACCAAAATAGAATGTAAGCCAATATACCTTAACAGAGGAAAAGTAATGCTATAAGGTTAGATAGAATGGGTGTGCTTTTTAAAGGAGAAAGTGATGATTTCCCCTTCAAACTCTATGAACTTAGTTCAGCGGAGAGGTTCAATAAAATCAAGTATAGATGCTTTTTCCACATAGTCATTTTGCTTATAGACTTGGTTCAGCCTGAAAATATATATGTTGCCTTATGTTCATATAGTGTTAGAAATTCAAATTCTAAATTAGTAACATCAAGAGTAGACCAAACATGTTAAAATACATCAAGGGAATGTAAATACTTCCCGGACTACTTAACATTCAGAAAAACAGTCAAATTCTATTTATGTGGGGTTTTGATCAGGCAAGAAAACTTTGGAGAAGTGTCTGCTCACAAAATCTAATATCAGTCTTGTCCTGCGACCTAGTGGGAAGGAAAGCCAGATCCCACATGGCCAATCATAGGGTTCAAATCCTGGACCCAGCATCTTGAAAAGTATGTGAGGAAGATGTGTATTAATGCCCAAGGTTCCACCAAAATTAAGAAACGCAGGAGAAGGGACTGTGGCATGACTGTGCCTTACTGAGCGGTGCTTTCTCCCTTTCCTCTTACTGTCTCTCTCGTGAGCATAGATGCCCTCGGGCACATGTCAAAAAACATACAAGGCATTTTTTTTGCGAAGGAAGATTATGACATAGGCAGAAGCATGTTGACCACAAGACTCAAAGGATTAGACATGTTGGTAAAAAGCAGAGAGCCTTAATAGCCTTTGTATTCATTATCAAGTAAATCTCTTTCCCCCCTTACCATTCTACAAGTGGAAGAGGCTGTTGGTTTGGATGGGGGAACTCAGTTGTTACTTTTGGGTAATTTAACAGGGAAAAAAAGCATTATTTGATTCTAGTTTTGATTAGACCTAATGGTTAATAATAGGTGATCATTGGAGCAGTTACCTTCAACCATGTAGCTTTTGAGACTAGCTAATCTAGAAGAGGAAGGAAAAATTTATAACAGCTTCTAAATTACTTGAAACACTACATTCTGTAGAGTTCTACATATAGTTAAAACTCATTCTTACTACTCAGTATTTGAAATAAAAATTCTTATAATTTCAACTCAAATATATATGTAAGTTAAAAATTGATAGGCATTTTACATCCAGTCTTACAATCTTATCTCCAGAACTTTGGAACACAGATAATGAGGAAGGATGTTGCCTACAAACAGTAAAGCAACTGGCATTATGTAATTAACAGTTGGCATTTTTAAAGAGGGAGATGTTATATAATTTTTCAATTTTAAAAATGTTAAAGTAATATTTCAAAAAAATATTTGGAAAATGAAAAAATTTTAATAATGTTTTAAAGTGAATTTTCCAAGTATCCAATTATGGCTTATAGATACCATGAAGTTAGACATAATAGCATTAATTACAACTTGAAAATGCTTTTGTGAGATAGCAAAATATCTATATTCCATTGTGTGTATATAGAATATATATTTGCAATAATCTTCCATATTTTTATGGGATTGCATTTGGTGCCCTTTTCATTATTTCATACTTTTATAGTCTTATCTTAATCTTCTGGTTCCTTTCCTGCCACAAAGGTTATTTCATAGTGCAATGTTGCTATTGATTTTCTTTTCTGTTTCTTTCTTAGAGTAATTCTGCAGGAGTTGCTGTGTAAACATCACAGGAAATAGAAGTAATCACTCTGTTTTAAGATGAAATTTTACCCTGACAATGTTTATAAGGCGAGTTTTACATTTAGGAGATTGCAGACTTTATATAAGGTTTATGAAGAGTTTCAACAAATTCATTTTCCTAGTTTGAGTTAGCTTGCCAAAGAAAGCAATTTTATTTGATACAAGTGCCAGTAATAATGTTTTCTCCGTAACACCATATAAAACATTGCCTACTTCTTACATAGTTTATTGCCCTGAATGATAGATCAACTTCATGAAGCCCAAACATAGAAATCAGTTTGACTGGATGAAGAGCAGTTTGGGTACAATTTTGATCAGATTACCCAGTTTGTTACTCAGTTATATTAAAAAGTTGATCTCTTTAATACTGGCTAACTACTTGCTATGGGTAATTTTCAAATCAAATGGTTGAATTAAGTCAGTCTCTTACTCATTTTCTAACTAATTATTTGTTATGATGACTTGAGACTTAAGTTTTATTGTTGTTGTTGTTGCTTTGGGTATCTTTTGTGTCTTAGACTTACATCAGCAGAGTAGTTTACAGAAGAAAGTTCGGTCAATCCTTCATTCATCCTTCATTCCTTTCTTCCTTTCTTCAACAAATTTTACTGAGAAATTATAATATGCCTGACACTAAACAGGAGAAAAAAATGAGCAAGCTTTTTTCCTTTGAGGAGCTCACTATCTAGTGGAAAGATAAATAGATAATAGTATGATACATAATAAACATTGTATAACATGTTGCTGTCAACACAGATAACTCAAAATTACAGATAATTCCACATGCTATGATACTTTGCTGACCATTGCTGCAGGTTTTACCGAGACTGAGCTATCTAGATCTGGAAGGAAACATATTTTTTCTGTCAAATCTTTTCCATTCTGCATTTACTATTTGTAGATTATTGAACTAAAAATAAAGATACATCTCACCTCAGGAGTATATTAAGTGACAACTGACTTGATATTCTTGACACTTTTTTTAACCCATGGCTTGAATCTACCCATTGAATTAAGTTTCTAGAAATACCAGGCTGCTTTTTGGAAGATGAAGCTAAGTAATTTGAATTCTAATCTAGTTTTTGCCACTAATACATTTTTACCTAATTTTCCTCATATATGAAATTTAATTCATAATTCTTGCTCCATCTACTTCATAAGACTGTTGAAGATGAAGTAAGATAATAGATGCAAATATTCTTTGTAGAGTTAAACACATTTCACTGACGAGTGGTAGATGGTGGTGTTGTTAGCTGTAAAGTACCACTGATGGTGATGCAACTTGACTTACACGGGAAAGATCTACAGTGATGTCCTGGGACCTCCCTGAACATGCTGGGCTGGCTGAGACAGGGGAGGGATTGTGGCACAAAGACATTGTTGGGGAGACCTTCTCTCTGCCTCTCTTTGCTCCCATGAAAATAAATAAATTTATAAGAAAAAATAATGTTCAAGAGCCAGATGGTGACTGACACTCCCATAAATGTGACTCTGTTCAAGACAATTTGACATGAGAAAGTTCCTGGTTCAAGTATGAATACCTCCCTGAGTGTGCCGAACACACACTTGCCCATGATCAGGGCCTAACTGAAGGACGGAGTGGATCCCAGCATTAGAACTTTGTTGGAGGATTCTTTCTCTCATAGAAGAAATAAATAAATAAACTTAAGCAAAAACCAAACAAACAAAAAATCATAAACCTGGGATGGCTATGTTGCTGGACTCCCACGTAGTCAACCGTGGTTTGAGTCCCGGGCCCTGTGGCTTAAACTCACGCCCCGCGCATGTGCCCAGGATCCTGAGAGGAGAACGGAGAAGAAGGGATTGCAGTATGGCCATTCTCCCTAGGGGGTGGTTTTTTCGCTTTCTGTCTCTCTGGCGAGCACATGCGCCCTATAGCATAAAACCTCTCCAAAAAAAAAAAACCAAACAAGAAAAAGATCATAAGCCTGACCTCAGGTTTATGAGATGGTGTTCAGTTTAGCAAGTATCATTGAGAAAACTTGGGGAAGTCTTTATCCACTTCAGTCTTTTTAAGCGATGCTTTAAGTTATATTTTTTTATTGTACATTTTCCTGTAACAAATTACTGATGTTTTTGTAGTAGTAATTTTTATTTGTGGTCCTCTCATCAGTACTAGCAAATGTATCATATCTGATACAAGAAAAAGCATAAACCCTTGATTGCACTCAATTTGTCACCCTTTGATCTCTCACTACTTATTGTTTCATGATTTCAGAAAGTCTCAGAGATTTAGTTTGAATGTAGCCAAACCCACATGTTACTTTTTCCCCCACATGTTATTTATTGCCAGGTCTGATACAGAATCTTAAGACACAAATCCTGCCCTGTTTCTTTGTGTAGCAAATTGTCATGGTTATGAAAACAATGCTTTCTTCTTTGTAAACATTTAGACTATAGACTATAGGACAAGTTTTATTTTTTTCCCCACATATGCACTAACTCCTGTACATTAAAATTATTTCTTCTATATCATAATTGCATCACTCAAAATATTTTTGTAACTATCCTCAGTATCAATAACCAGTCACAAAGTAAAAGTTCTTAATTGTTTCTTATCAATAAAAAGATAAGACATAATTCCCTCTCCCTGAGTGTTTTCCCTCATTCTTTGCCTCTTCAGATCTCCTCTTTCACAGCCATTTCCATGCGACATGGGACCACAGTGAAAGATGGGGTATCTTTCAGTAGTTTCTTCAACAATTGCTTATTACTCAACATACACTTTATTTTTTTCATTTGTGGTTTTCATACTAGCAGTTTGAGCATTAAGGGCATACATTATTTCTGAAACATTAGCTGTATTTTTGGTTGCACTCACTGGTTACTGAGAGACTATGAACAAATATTGATCTGTTGAAAAAGGTCTATATTTTCAAAGGAGTTTTGGTTTTGGGGAAGGCAAAAAATATTTAGAAATTGTTCAGTGTTAGGATGGTAAATTGATATAGCTTATAATCCTCTGAACATTCAAGATCCAAAGACAGTTATTTTGGTAAAATTCCATTTTGAACAATATGCTCTGAAACTTCAAACTAATTCACCAAAGATTGAAAACAGAATGTTTATCTTTGTTGGTTCTGAGGCTACTTTTGAGCATCTGTTGGTTATATCATTGTAAAATTCTGTAAACACATCAAGGAGCAACTGATCAGTTCCACGACTGTGATCTTATCAAGACTGGCCCTCTTGCTATTTCTGCAAGAAGTACGTAGAATATTGTTTTAACTTTTAAAAGTGAAGAAGAGACTTTCATTTCTAGAAGCAGTGTTTTCTATCTCTCTGATCACCATTGGCAGCTGTTCATTTTCTGCTTGAGTGAACTTAGAGGAAAGCAGTTACCTTGCACGTGATGAATGGGAGGTGATCCTTGGATGTCCCTATCTCAGGCAGTTTTTGTATCATCTTGGCAAGAAAAGCTTTGCTATCTCTATGAACTGCTAATAATATTTTGTAGAATTGATTGTTTCTTTCCAATTGCCAAAAAAAGTCTCTCCTTTAAGAAACAGGATAACAAATACATAGTAGAGAAGAAATTGTTAGTCTTTTCCATCTTGAGGAGACCAAAGTCATCTGCAATCAGTTTTTCCCTTATTACAAATAATATTCCACTGGAGATACCATAAATATTATCTTGTTGAACAAAATACAGCTACATTGGAAACAAAACAAGGACATAAGATTCAGCTTCTTGGTTTCTGAAGAGAAGGTTTTTGTTTGCATTACAAGGAAATTTAGTCTTTTTTTTTTTCTTTTAAAGAGAGATTTTTGCTCTAGGATGCATGTGCTCATGAGAGAGACAGAAAGTGAAAAAATTACTCCCCAGGGTGGATGGCCAGGCCATAATCACTTCTCCTCCATTTTCCTCTCAGGATTTTGGGCATGTACACACATGACCTGGCATGAGTTTTAAGTTGCTGTTCCAGGACTCAAGATGTGTTCAAATATGTGGGAGTCCAGCGATGTAACCATTATGCCATCTGCTGGTCCCAGAACTTTAATTTTTAATTACATTTGTCACCTAGACACTTAAAAGCTAACTAGCAGTTAGCTTAGAAATAAAAATTAGCATCTAAACATTTACTAGTGTCAAGAACTTTTTCTTTCTCTTCTAGTAGTACTAGACATCATCTTGTTCCAACATAATTTAATTTCTTTGGTGTTTTGTGACATAGATGAATGTAAGAAAATGTACTGCCTGTAATTTCAGCAGAAAGTGATGAATGGCTCAGCTAGTGAGTGTGTTACATCATGGATGGACGCTGGGATTATTTGCCTCTGTGCTTTGTGCCACGTCCGCACCCTGCTGGGCTCTGAAGAAAGGTGCATAGAAATACAGAAAGACAAATCTGGCATCTCTGTGGCGTGGAGATTGTGCAAGTTTTAAGAATATAGGTATAAGGTGTGGTGGAAAAGGAATTGTCAATTTCTTCATCCTAATTTGATCTTCCCCTCCTATGCATACAATCACACACTCTTTGTAAATGTTCCTAAGGGTTCTTCTCCAGAAACTTCATTTCTTTTCCTGAAATGTCCCTTTTTGTTCCTTTCAAGCCTTTCTAAGACTTTATCCATCCACTTTTTGGGAATTACTACTAAATTCATATTTCTAGCTTTAATCTCAATCATGGAAATATCTCCCTCAACATTTCTTTCTTCTTTTCTTTCTTTCTTTTTTTTTTTTTTTAGTTACGAGAGGCTGTGCGCTCTCACTAGAGAGGCAGGGAGAGAGGGAGAAGGAAAGTGAGAAGGCACCCCCCCCCATGGGAAATGGTCACATTTTTTTCTCCATTTCTCCTTTCAGAATTTTGGGCATACCCACACATGATCCCAGCATGTTTTTCTCTTTCTTCCTTCCTTTCTTCCTTCCTTTCTTCCTTCCTTTCTTTATTTCTTTCTTTCTTTCTTTCTTTCTTTCTTTCTTTCTTTCTAAGAGGTTTTTGCCTTAGGGTGCAGGCACAGACAGACAGACAGACACAGTGGTCAGACAAATGAGAAATCACCCCCAGGAGAAATGACCATGATGCAGTCCTGTCTCCTCCATTCTCCTCCTGGGATCCTAGGCACTCACACACACATGCTTGGCATAATTTTCAAGTCACTGAGTTCAGTTCTCAAACCAGGTCAGCCATGTGGGAGTCAAGCAACCTTATCGCTATGCCATCTGATGGTCATTGCCCAGCCTGGTTTTTTGTTGTTGTTGTTTTTGGAGAGATTTTCGCTATAGGGCACATGTGCTTGCCAGACAGACAGAGAGAGAGATAGAGACAGAAAGCGAGAAATCACCCCCCAGGGGGGATGGTCACACCGCAATCCCTTCTCCATTCTCCTCCCGGGATCTTGGGCACGCACGCACACGCGCCCAGCATGAGTTTTAAGCCGCCAGGTCCGGGACGTGAACCGCAGTCGACTACGTGGGAATCTAGCGACATAGCCATTATGCTAACTGCTACTTCCCATCCCAACGTATTTTTTCAAGCCTCTGAGTTTGGGACTTAAATCACACCATCTGCCTTGTGAGAGTCAGCCACCTTCACCACCGCAAACACCACTGGCTGACACAACACCTCAAATTTAAAATGTTCAGAATATCTTCCCACCAGACAATATCTTCTATGCATTTTGCTTTTTGACACTAGACTCTTATTTCCAGAAATTCAGGATGATACTAAATGATACTGGACATCTTATCTTTGAGCTTTTCCTCACCAGACTCACCAAGGCTGGCTAACTTTATTTGCATTGTCATTTCCTGTGTCTTTTTTTTTTTTTTTTTTGGAGAGGTGTATTCTTATTGGGCATGTGTGCTCGCCAGAAAGACAGAGAGAGACAGAGAGACAGAAAGCAAGAAATCATCCCCCAGAGGGGATGGCTACACCACAATCCCTTCTCCTCCATTCTCCTCTCAGGATCTTGGGCATGCATGCACATGCTCCCGGCGTGAGTTTAAGCCACCAGGTCTGGGACTCAAACCGTGGTCAACTACATGCGAGTCCAGTGGCATAGCCATTACGCTAACTGCTGGTCCCTTTACTGTGTCTTTTTCATTCTCACCACTTTTCATTTCTGCTGCCAGACTATACTCTTCTACCATTTTATTAGTGCTCTCCTTCCTTACTTCACCCTCCTCATGCCCACATCTATTACAGAAACATCTTGAAACAGTTTTTTTTTTTTTTTACTAGTGTCAAAGATGCTTGCAGAGAGAAAGAAGGAAAGAGAGAAGAGAAAGCATCTCTCATGGGGAATAGTCCTGCCACAATCCCTTCCCCTCCATCCCTCCTTCATTCTGGGATATTGGGTGCACATGTGTCTGATGCGTTTCTCAAGTCACTGGATCCAGGACTCAAACTGTGTAGTCAGCCAAGTGAATTTGCCTGCCTTAACCACAAGGCCATGCAGTTGGCCTAAATGAATATTCTTAAAATATAGCTCTGAGCATTTATTCAATAACTATCCCTGACTGTGTGTTATGTGAAAGTCCTGTAACATTGAATTGGTCACATTTTACCCTCAAATAGAATATTGTTAGCCTAATAATAAAATATATATTCTTAATATTATATATATTATGTATATTACTCATGTAATTCCACATGTAAATATGTAAACATGTGGGCTTTTTATTGCATTTTTACACATGCCATTGTCTCTGCCTGGTGACTGGGTATAAAGCTTAAATGGAAGACACAGATATACTACCAACTCCTCTTGGAGAGAAGTCCATGTGGGAATGAACTCAACTTGCTTCCTATTTTGGAATGCATATCTGTCTTATCCCAATTGTCAGTATTCTCAGAGACAGAACCTAGATCTTATCCTCCACAATATGTACCCACACTGTGTGACAGAGGTATTTTAATGCAGTGATTAAGTACATGGGCTTTTAACCCTGCTCCATCTCTGGAAATCCATGTGTCCTTTACTTGGTTGCTTAGTAATATAACCTATTCAATAATATTTTTGCAAAGCTTCACTGAGATATGCAAAGTACTTAGTATAGCCCCAGGGGCATAACAGACCTTCAATGAAAGTATTAGTCATGTTTCTCTTGCCACTTGTGTGATGAGTAAGAGGCAAACAAAAGGCTATTTTCCTATGACACTGCTATTGGCTTCTGAATCCCATATGCTCTACGTATTATAGGGAATTCCAGCAATAGCAGCACTGCGAGTGCTGTCAGAGTTCACTTCCATGTGGCTTGACAGTGACACTTTAGGGAAAATAAGTGGTATTTCATACTTACCTTATATACTCTTAAATTTCCTTTCAAAGAGGGAACTAGAGAGTAATGAACGTGTGGTGCAAAACTTTATATATTTATCAATTTTTATTTTTGGAGGGTTGAATTTTTCTATTTAGTCAATTGTCTGCTTTCCATCTCTTTTTTGTTAGTTTAGTAACTAATTTTATTATAAATTTGGATTATTGCCAAGTCCTTATAAAATGTATCTACATACACAAACACACACACACACCATAGTGAAAATTACAGTAAGCCATAAAGGCAGAGGGATGGAGGCAGTGGTATACTTTCTTTACAGATAAAAAAATAAATAAATAAAAGAAGAGAAATCAAAATCAATGACTGTTCAAATTCTTTAAACTCTTAAATGGTAAAACCTGAACTAAAACTGTTGCTGTACGCTTTGCCCTTTCTTGTATAAGGGGACTTCTAAAGATTGCAGAAGAAAATGGAGTTAAAGTACAAGTTTATTTTAGTATAATTTTTTTTAAATCTATGAATAGTTTTTTTTGGGGGGGGTAATATGCATTTTTCCTTGAACTTTTTGAAGACCCTGCATGCACTGCATTACCCTCCTGCTTATATAACAAGAATCTCTAGAAAGACACAGTCATTGAATTTCTGTGTTCCCATAATATAGTCTCACCCAATTTACATTACATGACTTTATTTTTTAGAGAGTTATTTTTGTTACAGGGTGCTTGCCAGAGAGACAGAGAGAGACAGAGAGATAGAAAGTGAGAAATCAGCCCCCAGAAGGGGTGACCATGTCACAATCCCTTCTCCTCCATTCTCTTCTCAGAATCATTAGTGCACAAACACATGCACCCAGTGTGAGTTGAAGTTGCTGGATCCGAGACTCAAACCACGATTGACTATGTGGGAGTCCAGTGATTTAACCATTACACCATATTGCTGGTTCCAGCATTACATGACTTTTAATTTGACTAGTTTTAATTGTAATAAATATTTCCAATTTCAATATACTATGTATTTTTAATTTCAGAGGTATTATGGATTTATTTTAGGAACTTTATGACACACACACACACACACACACACACACACGAAACTCACGAAGAATGTAATTTAAATCATCTATAGGGCTAGCCCCATAACATAGCAGGTATGCACTGCACAGGGGTAGCAGGATCCCACATGGCCGGCCAGGGTTTGAGACCCGGTGTCTTGAAAGACATTCCTAGCATGTGTGCATGCTCTGGATCCTGATGGAATGGAGAACTGGGAGAAAAAGAATTGGGGCATAAACATACCCCATTGTAAGATTCTGTCTCTCTGTCTCTGTCTCTCTCTTGTGCATGCACATGCATCCTGTGCCAAAATTAATATAATCTAAAATCTCATCATCCAGAGAGAGGTAAATGCTAATTATATTCATCTATATAGATAGATAGGTAGATCTCCAAATATATGTATTTGTGTATTAATTTCCAAATATTTTCTTTAAAACAGTAGATATATATTATAATTACTATATCGTAAAACAATTTTTCTGTTTTAAAATTTTGCTGGAGTGCTCACCAGAGAAAGACAGCAAGAGGGAAAGTGGGAAAGCACCTCCCGTGGGGGATAGTTATTCTACAATCCCTTTTCCATTTCTCCTTTTGGGATTTTAGGCACTCACACAAAGATACATGGCATAAGTTTCAAACCCCTGGATCCAGGACTCAAACTGTGCTTTTGACCAAGTGAGATCAAACCACTTTAATCAACATAGCAAAAGCTGACCCTATAATATAATTTTATATTTTTTCATTCTACTAGAAAAACTTTTACCTTTATTTCTATCAGTCGTACATAGTTCCATTATATGAAAAATACTATACTTATTTAATCCATTTCCTGGGCCAGCAGGTTGTACAGTGGTTAAGGTTCTGGCCTGCCCACATGGCCAACCATAGTTCAAGTCCTAGACTTGCAAATCTCACCAGGCATGTGTGTGTGCATGCCCAAAATACCAGTAGGAGAATGGAGGAGAATTGATTGTAGCATGGCCATCCCTCTGGGGGTGATTTCTCATATCCCCTCTCTCTCTGTCTCTCTCCAGCAAGTACCCAGTCCATATGGCAAAGTCATTTTAAAAAAAATTTCTATTTAAACAAGGAGGTTTTAGTTTTTACTGTGAAAAGGAAAAACGAGAGATAGTATCTTTTCAGATAAAATATTCTATGAGGAGACTTCAAAGTTTGTGGGAAAATGAAATTAAAGTACAAGTTTATTTTGTACAAAAATCTTTAAGAACTGTACATTGTTTTTTTCCCATAATACACATTTTCCATTGGCATTTTGAAGCCCTCTCCTATATATGCATAGGAGACCTTAAGTAAAACAGTAAAAGGCAGCACTCCCAAATAATCGCTTGTTGGTTATTGTCCACAAAACTCCAGAGACCTAGGAGTGGTGGAGACATTTTTCTTGAATATATCATTTAATATCAAAGTACTATGGAATATGTTAGGAAAAGGATTGAATTTTCAATTGGGTGGCATTTTAGTCTTGTTTCCATAATAAAAGATCCTCAGAAAAATGTAAAATGCTTAAATCATATTCTCAGGGCAGCATAAAATACTCTAGTAGGTGACTAGCTTACATAAGAACACAGATTTTAAGAAGTCATGGATACAGCTTTGGTAATTTTAGTTATTCTCAAATTTTGCTGTGAGTGTCACTTGAATAATTTTATATTTTTATTCAAATTCTTCATTTTATGGCAAAGTTGTTTGATGCAACCTATTGGGCAACAGTAATCTTAATACTGATCATTAAAATGTCTACATATTTATCTTATTTTTTTCCTTAGTCATTAAAAGTATATTCTTTGATCTCTAATAATGAACTTTTAATTTATAGTCAGAAATCTCCCTGGTCCTCATTTCCCTAAATAACCTCTTTTTGAAAAGTCCTTCATAAAGGTTTTTGAAAAAAATTCAGGCAAATTATATCTGTGGAATTTCTTTATTCATTGGTTTATTAATTCTTTATAGGTTACAGATTCGTTTTCCTTTTGCCTGACTCATGCTTGTTTAACTGCAGGAATCTTTCTTTTATGAAACACTGTATTATTCTTTGCCTAGTTATGTCCTCAGATCATCCAAAAGTGACCTCTGATCTTTAATTCCCCTCCTCTCTTTTAAAGTAATAGACTATCAGTTTTTTTTTTTTTTGAGAGGTTTTTGCTATAGGGCGCGTGCGCTCCCCAGACAGACAGAGAGAGACATAGAGACAGAAAGCGAGAAATCACCCCCCAGGGGGGATGGTCACGCCGCAATCCCTTCTCCTCCATTCTCCTCTCGGGATCTTGGGCATGCACGCACACGTGCCCAGCGTGAGTTTTAAGCCACCGGGTCCAGGACGCGAACCGCGGTCGACTACATGGGAGTCCAGCGACATAGCCATTACGCTAACTGCTGGTCCCTAGATTATCAGTTTTATTTGTTTTTCCAGAATAAAAAGATGTATGAGCTTTTCTCATTATCTCATGAATCTTATATAATTCTTTGATGTTATCTGGCCTTGATTTATAATTTCCAGGTTTTTAATGTTTTGCCTTACTTTATTTTTTTCTCAAATTTTTAGCTGATGAAACTGTATACAGACTAGGACATAAAAAAATCTTCAAAGAGGATTCTGGGCAAAATAGCAGAAGCACCAGAAATCTGTCTTTCATGACTAGACAATAATTTCATTGGCAAAATCTGCATGAAGTAGCTATCTGGAGGTCTGCAGTCTAATGAAAGCTTACCACTTATATAGTACATTGTAGTTGGTTTGATTAATTTCATCTCTTAGCTTAACAGCAGATACTCTTCCTCTGCCTCACCCTATGTCAGGCCTGCATGCAGCTAATTTAAACCACGGTGGACAATAGGACCCTGTCCTTCAAATACCAGGGATCTGTGTTCTCTGCACTAATTAAGTTTCCAATCAGTGAGGCACACACACTGGGAAAGGGTGGACAGTGTGCATCACTGTAGCCTCCCACCATTGTTGTGAGCTTTCCCTTCCAGATGAAGTACATCCAGAGAATTTAAGAGGTCAGCCCCTTTACCTCTTCCTACTTCATTTTTCTTTTTTCTCCTTTTAGGACATGTAAAATCAACTGTATATACAGGGGAAATTAGAAAATTACCATGCAAGTCTAGAGAAAGACACAAGCCCAGAATAGACCTGAGAAGCCCTTAATTTTCAGCTCAGTCATGCTAGCATGTACTGGTTGGCAATACTACTCAGTGGGCTGAGGCCACATGGGAGCCCAGGGCTCAATTCCCTGGCCAGCCTAAAAACCAGGTATAGTGTTCTGTGGCTGTAGTCTCAGCTATTCAGGAGGTTGAGGTAAGAGGATTACAAGTTTGCAACCAGTGTGGACAAAACAGTGAGATCCTGTATGAAAGAACAGGGTGTGTTGGTGTGTGCCTGTAGTTACAGCTATTTGGAAGTCCAAGGCAGGAGAATCATGACATAACAAGACCCCCAATCTAGAAAAGGAAAAAAAAAAAAAAAAAAAACCTTAGATTATACGCTAGGTCACCATTGGCACAGAGATAGCCTACTTTAAAAAAAAAAAAAAAGAAAATTAAAACAATAAAATAACTACAAACCAGAAAACTGGAAAATATAGGAAAGGGGACAGATTCTGATGTCCAAAGTTACAACATCAATAAATTCAAATATTGAATAATGTTCAGTTTTCAACAAAATAGTACAGAAATAGGAAAATGTGACTCATTCAAAGGGGAAAAAAAATAGAAACTGACCTGCTAGACAAAGATTGTAAAATAATTTTCTTAAAAACAAAAAACTAGAGGAAAAAATTAAGAAAGTAAAAAAATGATGAATAAAGAAAGTGGACATATTAGTAAAAAATAGAAAATTTAAAAAGAAACAATGAAAAACTTTTTGAACTAAAAGCACAATAGCTGAAATTTAAAAATTCACTACAGGGATTTAAGCAGGTAGGAGGAAGAATCAATGAATTTAAAGATAGAACAATTTAAATTATTGAATGTGAGAAATAAAGAAAAAAACAATTAAAGAAAATTAAGCAGAGTTTAAGGGACCTATAGGATACTATCAAGCAAACCAAGATTTATTGTGGGAGTCTCATCAGAAAACAAAGGTACAGGGAAATTATTTGAATAAACAATAGTTAAAAACATCCCAATTTTTATGAAAGACATGAACACATAAACATCCAAGAACTTCAACAAACTCTAAATAGAATGAGTTCAAAGAGACAACACTGAGACACATTATAATCAAACTTAAAGGATAAAAACAAGAGAATTTTGAAGTTATGAGAAAGAAACAACTCAATATATACAAGGGATTGTCAATAACATTATCAACAATTTCTTATTGCCAGCCAAGAGTCTTATATCTGCCAAAATTTTCTGTCAAAAGAGAAGGAAAAATCAATTTTCAATATTCCAAGATAAATAAAAAATGAAAAGAATTTTCTCATAAGACCGCCTTTGAAGCAGAATGTGTGTGTGTGTGTGCATATGTATCTATATATCTATATATCTATATGTCTATATAAACCTCTCTCTCTCTCTGTCTGTCTATATATATATATATGTATGTCTGCATACACAAACACACACTTGACTATTAATTTTAAAAAGAAAAGAAATTCAGATCTATGCAAGATTCATGGATGAATCTTTTTTTTTTTTTTTTTAATACATGTCTGAAAGATGGTTGGATTTATTTTTTTTTTTTTTTTTTTTTTGGAGAGGTTTTTGCTATAAGGTACGTGTGCTCACCACAAACACAGAGAGAGACAGAGAGACAGAAAGCGAGAAATCACCCCCCAGGAAGGATGGCTATGCCATAATCCCTTCTTCATTCTCCTCCTGGGCACGTACGTGCACATACCCAGCGTGAGTTTAAGCCACCGGCTGTGGGACTCAAACTATAGAGACAGAAAGTAGAATGGCAAGTGCAAGAGACTGGAAAGAGAGGGAAGCTAGGTAGTTATTGTTTAATGGGATTAGAATTTCAGTTTTACCAATTAAAAAAAATTATGGAGTTAGATAGTGGTGATGGTTATACAACATTATTAATGTGCTTAATACCATTGAATTATACACTTAAAAATGGTTATGATTATAATTTTTATGGTATATGTATCTTACCATGAAAAAATGTTAAAATACTTCTACTCTCTTTATATTTACATGTTGCTTTTATTGATGTAAAGTTTCATATCTACTAATGGTTATTGGTATACTTTTTCTGTGGCTGCCTAAAATCCTTAGAAGGGCATATATACTCTTTTATAGCCTTATTGAAGTATAATTTTCATACCATAAAATTTACTCATTTTAAATGTACCATTCCCTAATTTTTAGTAGCTTGAAAGATTAGATGCAACCATTGCCACAAATCTACATTAGAACATATTCATCAGCTATAAAGAAACCTCATGCCCATTTTCAGTCATTCTCAGTTCCCACACCCAACCCCAGGCACCCACTAATCTACTTTTGTTTCCATCCCATATTATTTATTGATCTCTTTTTTATGTGTTTGTTTTAAAGCTTTGGAGTACTTCTTGCTCATTAGCAATTATCTTTTTCTAGTAAGTACACCAGAGACTACAAGTCTGAGGTCTAACCTTCCCTATTTTCCTCATATTTTCTACTGCCTGGAAATATAGTGAGATGATTAAAGAAGCATGAGGTAGTCAATCTATGCTGGTGCACACTGATAGCCTGCTTTAAACCTCTGTCCAGTTAGTGAATTTTCTTTTAGGAAGAGTATGAAATGTTACTGTCTTTTTGGCAAAGCATTTTACTATGCATTGTTAATGTGAATTATAATTGTTTTGTTGAGAGTCTCAGAAAGACAACCTTAACCATTTAAGTAAGCAGGTAGATGGATTAGCTCCCAGAATGAAAGGAAGCCTTGAATAATCAAACTGAGGAAAGAAGAGTGTTGAAGTCCAGCCTTAGGGATTCAGCATTGTCTGGAATCAATCTGGTTTTCCTCTTTGCTTTTCTCAGGTTGCCAGTTTTATTCTGTTTCTCCATAGACTGGACTTTTTCCTGTGGCAGAAAACTTGTTTTTGGGCTCCTTATGGGTCAGAAATGGGGAGGAACAAGTCCTTGCAAAAGGAGGAGCAATTTCAATATTCCTAGAAAATAGAGACAATACTGAGTGACGACTTTAAAAAAGTAAATAGATATCCAACACTTAATTCCTGAATGGTTCTCCTTTATCCTATTACATTTGGTATCTTCCTGCACCTCAGAAATTGTAGATATACAAAATGACATATAAACACTTCTGTGATTTTACCCATAGTGGAGCATTTAGCAGTGATAAATTTTCATATCTTAAGAAAAATTTTAAAACTAGCAGAATATTGAATAGGTAAGTGAAAATGAATAGAATTAAATACTCAACATAAAAATTTCACCATTTTTATGTTTGTTTGTTTGTTTGTTTTCTAATTCTGATGCTGTCTAAATGTAAAGAGAACAACAGAAATGTGGGCTGTGTTGGTCTTTATAAATATCAGTGCCCATTGCACATGCTGTTTAGGTCTCCTTAATAGGAATGAACTAACACAGCTTATGCTCCAAGACCAGAATCCATTCATTGCTGTGCTTGTCTCTTTGATAATTGAACTAGTAGGAGATGATTGATGCCTGACCAGTTCCTTGAATTGTAGTTTGAGCAAAGGCAAAGCTCCTCATAGTGATGAAGCATAATTTATTTAAAATAAATGAATCGACTTAGAGGAGAGTTATCAGTGTTCCCCAAGAGTAATAAAAGAACTTATCAAAAGTAGGAAAAAAGTAATAAATATAAACTCTGCAAATTTTAGACCAATTTAGATAAAATGAATGGTGTGAATTGTAAATCCTATTTCTATTTGGCATCAATTTTCCTACTGATAAGGACATGGTTATGTGGAAGCAATGACTTAAATGGTATGGTTAATAGACTTGGAATTTTGCAAGCGATTTTGAACAAGGGTTCAGCCTGGGGGCCTATGTCTTTCCTCAAGGGAGGACTGTTGTTTTATTCAAGCAAGCTAGTCACCAAATACAAATGCATATAATCTGTCAATATTCAAGATTTTCAAAGTTGGTAACACTGAACTAAAAGCTTTATTTATAAAGATACAGGAGATAAGGTCTCTATGCCAAAATAGCTTATAGTTTAGCAGAAAAGCTAGATGGGTAAGGAAAACTATTATAACATAGTAAGTTTGATCAAAGACATATAAACAAGGTGCCCTGGGAGTACATGAGAATTAGAATGAATTCTGCCATAGGTACCAGTTACAGCTTCTCTTATGCATTCCTGTGGAAAATGGATCATTGAAATAAAAAAATAAATAAAGATCTCAGATGAGGAAGGGAAGTCCAAAATAATGATGTAATGATTTTACCTGTGCGAGGGTGGAGTTCTTGAATGGGTCTATTTTCAAGAAATATACTCTGGGAGAATTTCAGTGTGACCAGAAAAATGTCTTTATAGTCCAACGTCATCCTGTAGAACTTTCCGTGAAATGTTCTGTAGCTGCACTGTTCAACCCGGCCGTAGCCACTAAGCACATTGGCTGTTGTGCACTTGAAATGCGGACAAGACTCTGGAACTGATTTTTTAGTTTTATTTCATTTTAATTAATTTTTATTTGAATAAATACATGGGGCTGCCATATTTGACAGAGCATTTAGGTCTGGATTATTATGGGAGAAAGAAAAATGGCTGCAGTTATGATAAGAAGTCTGTGACTGAAAAAAGTGGTGCCTTTTTCACTTATTTGGGCTAATACCAGTGTGGAGAAGAAAGACTATAGAGAGGAGGGCTGGTGTCAAAGAAATGAGTTAGGAATAGGTTAGGATCAGGAGTTGAGAAATATGATAGGCCTGACAAGGGCATTGGGCAATGAGTCTGAAATAGGAAAGCACCAGGTTCCTCAGGTAGAATCAGTAAGATTAAGTTACATGCAAATAGGAAAGACAAAGAAAACTGGTTGTAGAAGACACAGTCCTTTCACTTGGTAAACTGAATGGATGCCAACACCTGACCAAAAAAGAAATGAAAGAGGAACAGCAGCTTTTGTGGAAGAAAAAACAAACTCAATGTTTGAAATACAGAGTGTGAAGTGATAGATGTTAAGGTGCTTGAAATTTGTGAAGTTCCATGAAAAGAAGAAAAATTCATAGAAGTTGAATCATTTGAAATAAGTTGAAAATGTCTTTGAATCCAGTGATGCATTGCTCTCTTAAACCCTTTGTTAAATTAATTTTCCTTTTTATTCTAATTAAGCCATCATTCTACATTTACATAAATGTCAAAGAATTGAACAAGTTTATGTCCCATTAGTGAGTTTACGTTAGTGAGTCGAAGAATCAAGGTCTAGGGAGTACAAGGACCATCATGCCCTATTTTTTTTCTGGGAGCTATGAGGAAGTTAAAAAAAATGCCTACGTAATGGGAGTTTACAATTACTTAACTACACACATGATTTTAGAGGTCTGAAATATAAGCTAATTACCTTACCCTGAGTCAATCTCAGTTTTAGGAAAGAG